>NW_003852533.1:1122619-1168755 GCF_000181295.1 Otolemur garnettii | reverse complement strand
GCCTTAGCCACTTGAGCCACAGGTGCCGAGCCAGAAATTACTTTTAATAACAAAATTACTACATTTGGTTTTTGCTCTTGAGCTAGGTGCATAAATCTGAACACTTTTACTCTATTGGCTCATTTACTCCTTTAATTACCCAACAAGGTAGGTTCTATTATCATAATTTCATAGGTGAAGTGCATAGGCACAGGGAAATTAACATGCCCAAAGTTATAAAGTCCAAAGCTGTGATTAAGAAAATGTGATATTTGTATAGATAGAAGCAAAAAGACCAATAAAAATAGCACACACTAAAAAAGGAACCAAAGTGGTGTGGCTATGTGGTATATAACCCCAGCTACTCAGGAGACTAGTTGAGAAGCTCACTGGAGCACAGAAGTATCAGTCTGAGCAACACAGCAAGACCTTGTCTCAAAAAAAGAAAAAAGAAAAAGAAAAGAAGAACCACATCTCACATACATGTAGAGATATGATATGTGTGAAAAACATCATCACAAATTAGTAGGGAAAGATTCTATAAAAAGCACTGGGACAACTGGCCATGAATATGGGAAAAAATAAATTTACAGTTCTACCTCACATAGGCAGTCTGTTTTGAGGCTTGTTTTGAAAATCTGAATGTGTTACAATGCAAGTGATTTGTCAAATTAAAACCACAATAAAATATCACTTTACACCTGGTAGGATGGTTATTACTCAAGAAACAAAAGGTAACAAGTGCTGGTAAGGATGTGGAGAAATCACAACCCTTGTGTTAGAACCCAACACTATTGGGTAGGAATGTAAAATGACGCAGACCAGCTATGGAGAACAGCATGGAGGTTCCTCAAAAAATTAAAAACAGCTGGGCATGGTGGCTCAATTCCCATCATCCTAGCACTCTGGGAGGCTGAGGCAGGGTGGATTGCTTTAGGTCACAAGTTCAAGACCAGACTGAGCAAAAAATTGAGACCCCTTCTGTACTAAAAATAGAAAAAACTGAGGTAAGAGGACCGCTTGAGCTCAAGAGTTGGAGGCTGCTGTGAGCTATGATGATGCCACGGCACTCTATCCAGGGCAAAAGCTTGAAAGCAAAAGCTTGTCTCAATACATACATACATACATATATATATATATATATATATATATAACTACCATATGATCCAGCAATCCCTCTTATGGGTATATATCCAAAAGAATCGAAATCAAGATCTTGAAGAGATAACATGCACTCCTATGTTTATGGCAGCAATATTCACAATAGCTTAGGGATGGGGAAACAACCTAAATGTACACCAATGGATGAAATGATAAAGAAAATGTGCTATGCACATACAAAGGAATTCTATTCAGTCTGAAAAAGGAAGAAATCCTGCCATATACAGCAACATGGTTGAACCCAGAAGGCATTATGCTAAATGAAAAGAGTCACAGAGACAAATATATGAGCTATCTAAAATAACCATACTCACAGAAACAGAGAGGAGAAGGGTGGTTCCCAGGGGCCTAGAGGGCAAGTTGATGTTCAGAGGGTAACAAAGTTTCAGTTATGCAAAGTAAGTTCTAGAGATCTGTTGTATAACATTGTGCCTACAGTTAATAATGTATTATGCACTTAAGATTTTTTTTTAATTAAATGATAGCTGTGTACATTAATGCAATCATGGGGTACAGTGTGGTATTTTCATATACAATTTGAAATATTTTCATCAAACTGGTTAACATAGCCTTTGTGTCATTTTCTTAGTTATCATGTTAAGACGTTTATATTCTACTTTTAGAAAGATTCACTTGTACCCTTCTAAGATAAACCATAGATTGGTGGTGCACTTAAGAATTTAAGAGAGCAGACTGCATGTTAAGTTTTCTTACTACAATAAAAAAAAAATATGGCTAGGAATAGGCTCACGCCTGTAATCCCAGAACTCTGGGAGGCCAAGGCAGGAGGATCACTTGAACTCAGGAGTTCAAGACCAACCTGAGCAAGAATGAGACCCTGTATCCATTAAAAATAGAAAAATTAGCCAGGGGCCTTGGCATGTACCCATATTCTCAGCTACTTAGGAGGCTCAGGCAGTAGGATTGCCTAAGCCCAGGTGTTTGTTGTTGCAGTGAGCTATGACGACACCTCTGCACTCCACCCAGGGTATCAGAAAAAAGCTCTGTTTCAGAAAAAAAATAACTAACACAGACCGTCCCTGACCTAGGATAGTGGGGCTTCCTAAGTCTAGATCCTAGACTTCATGATAGCGTCAGAATGACACACATTAGGTAGAAGGCACAGATACAATGATTCTGTTTTTCACTTTTAGTAGAGTATTCAATAAGGTACATAAGATATTCACCACTTTATTACATAATAGGCTGTTAGATGAGTTTGTCCAAGGATAGACTGATGTAAGTGCTCTGAGCACATTTAAAGTAGGCCAGGCTAAGTTATGTTTGGTAGGAAAGGTGCATTAAACACATTTTTTTTAGTTATAATATTTTCAACTTTTAACAGGTTTATTGAGCTGTAACCTCACTTTAACCAGAGAAGCTTCCGTGCACGTTCTTCTGCTGCATAACTACTTTGATCAACGATGAACAATATGTACAACGATGGCCCTGTAAATTTATAATGGAGTTGAAAATTTCCTATTGCCCACTGACATCGTAGCCATTGTAACAACATAGCATAACACAGTATAGGGGAAACAAAACTACACTGCCAATAGTACACAGCAATGTAATTATGTACAGTATATAATGCTGGATGATAATAATAACTATGTATATATTTGCTATTTTTCAAACCATTATTTTAGGGTATATTCCCTCTATGCATAAAAAAGTATAAAAAAGGTAACTGCAGAAGAGCCTCAGGCAGGTCCTTTGGGGGCATTCCAGGAGGCACTTGCTATCACAACAGGTGCGCCACCAAGTTATTGCCCTTGAAGACCTTCTAGTGGGAGAGGACATGGAGCCAGAAGACAGTGATATTGATATCCTAACTCTGTAGTCCTAGGCTAATGTATGTGTTTGTATTTTAGTCTTTACCAAGAAAGTTTAAAAAGCAAAAAATTTCAAAATAAAATTAGAAAAAAGCTTACAGAATGTAGGATTATAAAGAAAATATTCTGTACAGTTGTGTGTGTTAAGGTTGATGTTATCATGAGAGTCAAAAAGTTTTAAAAAATTGAAAAATTTCTTTTTCTTTTTTTTTTTTTTTTGTTGTTTTTGGCCAGGGCTTGGTTTGAACCTACCACCTCAGGCATATGGGGTTGGCGCCCTACTCCTTTGAGCCACAGGTGCTGCCCTAAAAAATTGAAAAGTTTCTAAAGTAAAAATATTACAGTAAGCTAAGGTTAATTTATTATTGAAGAAAGAAACATATACGGCTTGGCACCTGTAGCTCAAGCGGCTAAGGTGCCAGCCATGTACACCAGAGCTGGTGGGTTCGAATCCAGCTTGGGCCTGCCAAACAGCAATAACAACTACAATCAAAAAATGGCTTGGGTATGGGTGGCGCCTGTGGCTCAAAGGAGTAGGGTGCTGGCCCTATATACTGGAGGTGGCAGGTTCAAACCTGGCCCCAGCCAAAAACTGGAAGGAAAAAAAAAGTCTGGGCGTTGTGGCAGGTGCCTGTAGTACCAGCTATTTGGAAGGTAAGAGAATCGCTTAAGCCCAGGAGTTGGAGGTTACTGTGAGCTGTGATGTCACAGCACTCTACCCAGGGTGACAGATTGAGGCTCTGTCTCAAAAAAAAAAAAAGAAGCCTGAGTGTACAGTGTTATATCAAGTCTACAGCAGAGTACAATAAGTAATGTCCTAATTTTTCACATTCACTCACTGCCTCACCCAGAGCAATTCCCAGTTCCAGAGGCTCCATTTGTGGTAAGTGTCCTGTACAAGTATACCATTATTTGTGTTTTATACCATATTTAAACTCTATTTTTTTCTATTTAGACATGTTTAGACACACAATTACTACTGTGGTAAACTGCCTATGGCAGTCAATATGGTAATATGCTGTGGGGGTTTGCAGTCCAGGAACAGTGGGCTCCATCATACAGCCTAGGCGCGCAGTAAGCCAGGTGCGCCATCTAAGTAAGTACACTCTATGATGTTCACACAACAATACTGCCTAGTAACAAACTCCTCAGATGATATTCCTATCATGAAGTGACACATGACTGTAATAGGGAACAATTTAAATATAACATAACTTACAGCATATGTTAAGCATTATTTCATTCACAAGCAGGGCCACAACTAAGATGAGACAAGTGAGATGTCTAGAACCTAAGGGTCAATGTTTCCTTAAATTTTATGCCTTAGGTGTCTTGCCCTAGTTCTGACTGAAGAGACACTAGGTGAACACAGAAACTACCCAGCTTTTCTGACCAGCACAGAAATGCACAACACACACACAAGCCAAAGAGCTGCCTAAGTCATGTGTGTTACATGCCACCTCCCCATCTGCTGTTAAAACTTCGTGGCATATTTCAAATAATCACCTCTGCACCACTGCACACCCTTCTGAATCCCATTTTCATAAGCAAACTTCATTTTTAAAAGAGAAATGTCATGTTTACTGTGGCATTTATATATTTCTTAACCATTTACCATATGTTAAACTGTGTTACCATGTCTTAGGTATCTTTTTTAAAAACATGTCACTGAAAAAGCTTTTGAGTTTTGTGCCCCAATCCCATTTTCCCTATATGCCCTGTGGTTTTTACTGAGCAATTCTTGTATAGCACAGTGATTTTTAAGAACATATGCTGGGTTATGGCAGACCTAACTATAGAAAAGCAAATCAAAGATGTATTTACAAAGTAAATGTGAAAAGCAAAAGTACAAATTTTTGAAAAGATACAGAAGAAAATCCTTGTTACCTTAGAATATAGGAAGAGGTAAGGCAAAAAGTAACAAACTTAAAAAGACTGATAAACTTGTCAAGATTAAAATTAAAAGCTTCTATTCAACAAAAAATACCATCAACTAAAGAGATAAGACAGAAACTAGAGAAGATACTTATACTGCATACAATCAACAAATGATAGCATACATGAAAAACACCTTTAAATTAATAAACAAAAGAAATTAGGGCAATTTATATAACAGGAAATCAGAGTAGCCTCTGCAGACCACAAGATACTTAACCTCATTAGCAACAAGAAAAATGCAAAGTTAACACCACAAAAAGATACCATGTCATTCCCAAGAAACTGGCGAACACATGAGCATATGGACATGTGTCAACAACATTAAACTTGGAAAAGATGTGTAGTAACAAGAATTCTTATACTTTAGGAGGGTGTGGGTAGGGTAAACAAGAATCCTTACTTTAGAAAATAATTTGGCAATGTCTATTAAAGATGAAGATGTACAAGCCATACAATTGTGTACTGGCATTGAGTTCCACCCTACAGAAACTCCTGCACATTTTTACAAGAATAAAACCATACGAGTATTTACTGAAGCATAATTTGTAAGAATGAAAATTGAAAAAAATCTCATTTGTATTATTTATACTATAAAATACTACACAAAAATTGAAATGAAAAATATTAAGTAATGTATTAACATGGATAAATCTCAAAACTATAATGCTATCAATAAATGAAAAAAGGAAGCTGCAAAAGCATGCATACAATATATTCAGATAATGTGAACATGTACACACTGCAACAATAGAAAAATTTAAATATGCCACAAATATTATATATTACTTACAGATACATGCATAAGTAGTATAAGTAGAAACAAAGACTTACAAAGTTCAATTTCAGCAGAGTGGCTGCCTCAGCAAAGGAGGGAAGAGGATGGCATTACAGGGAGATTAAACTGTAATGCTTTCTTTTTAACTAAGAGTTTAGGTGTATTTCTGATCTATGACATTTTCAACTTTTGATGGGTTTACTGGGTTGTAACCTCATTGCAAATGGAGAAGCATCTGTATACATTCTTGCACCCAGTAAAGGATGGACTATATACTACTTACAGAATTCCTAAGATTATAAGGGAACTGAAGAATTCCCACTGCCTAGTGACATGGTAGCTCTTGTAACACTGAATCACAACACAGTATTCAACTGTTTACAGGGATGCTGTTTTAAACACACCTACATACGCCTATCCTGTCAGGAATATAGCACACGAAATTATGGATACAATACCTGATAATAATAATAAAGACTATGTATATTTTTGCTTATTTTATTGTACTTTTAGATTGTTATTTTAGATAATACTCTTTCTACTTACATTTTAAAAAGTATGCTGTAAAAGAGCCTCAGGCAAGTCCTTCAGTTGTTCCAGAAGGTACTGTTAGCACAGGAGATGACAATTATGTTTTAAATTTCTTTATACCTTTGGTTTTCTTGAAATATCACACTACCATGAGCGTACGTTTTCTATTAATATAAAATAATAGTTTATGTATATACATCTTCATGTATACACACAGAGAATGAAGTACAGGCAAACGAACAGACTAAGAATAATTTGGAGGCCAGAAAAATGGGCAGTGTTAAATGACAGATGACAAATGAAATCCCATGTATAAAAATAAGAAAAACAATTATAGTTTAATTTTTTAAATTGGGATAAAAATGTATACAACAAAATGATTAAGATGCATATAGTTTTAGTTCACTAGTGTTTACTTTTTAAAGAAATTCATAATTTTATATTACCTTTTATATTTCTATTTTTTCCAAACAGATGAACTTAACATTAGATTTTAATTAAAAAACTACATAAACTTTGAATTTTTCTTTGGAGAAGTAGAATTTATTTTTATTTATTTATTTATATTTTTGAGACAGTCTCACTATGTCACCTTAGAAATGGGAATTCATTCTAAAAAATGCTGAACATCTCCTACATATACGCTATTACATATAAAGAGGTTAGTAAACTGGCCTTATGTCCCTATTTTATGGAACTCAGAATATAGTGGAGAAAAACAACAGTTATCAAGATAGCAAAATACTGTGGTAGGAGCTATGAAAGCTTATAATGGGGGCCCTCTTTAGAATAAAGGAAAATCTTTCTGAAAAGGTAATTCTGAATAGGAGTTACTACAGGAAGAGTAAGAAGAAAAATCATCTAAATGGAAAGAACAGTGTATTCTAACATCAGAAGAACTTTGAGAATTTTGTATGCTGGAGAAATTGACTAAACGAAGTTAGAGTTTATGACAAGGAGAGGAAAAATGCGAGATAAGACAGTGGGCTGACACTCTCCAGTTTATCTAGCGTTAGTAGACTAAACGATGTCTTTAAGTCAATGATAAGGATCCACTCCTACATACATTGGAAATCACTGAAAGATTTTTAAAAGGAAAAAGATATGATTTGATTCCATGAAGACCACTGGGAATATCTCACAAGATTACTGGAGAGGATCAAACACATGTGAAATGCTTAGTAAATAAAAAATTCACATATTATGAGTACTTAGAAAGGTCTAAATTGTAATAGGCTTGATTCTGAAGGTATCAAGAAAGACGACTTGTACGATGGTCAGGATAGAATAATTTTCAATGGCTCTGGAGAAACTGAGGCTTCTGAGTCAATATTAAGACAGTTTCAAATGTAGTAAAGCTATGGTAAGAATTAAAAAGGCCAGAGTTTAAGGAGGGCAAGAGGAATAGAATAATTTCAACAGTTGTCTGGTGGTCTTACACATATTAGAAGCAACTTTAAGAAAGATATACAAGAGCCAATAAACGATTCAGAATAGTCTCAGATAAAACAGAGTTTAAAAGCAGTATGAGAAAATCCTGATAGCAGGATTTAGGAAACCAGACAGGCAGTGAATGCATTATTTCTGTTTGGGTTTTTTTTTTGATTTGTATATGTTTATGCTGATAACTCCAGATAAATGTTCCTGCTTAATTGCCTAATATTGATATAAAATAATCTTGTTTTTTAAAAAAAATCCCATCTTGCTCTTCAAAGTGGGCACAGACACTCATTGATTCATGAGTAAGAAAGCATGAAAAATTTTCAGCCTAATCCAACATAACATGCTTTATCTCAGAAAAATATTTACAACTATCTTGTGTAAAAATAAGGGTATAAATGATTCTGGATGCTAATTTACTCATGACTAATATCCTTAATGAAATATTTATATTTGAATGTGATAATATAAGCCTATTTTTAACACTAAGGAGATATTGATAGTACCTACTATTTTAAACCATTATCAGTCAGATATTCACTGATTTTTTAAGTACAATAAACTCAAATTTCATTGTTGCAGTAAATCTTAACCTAAAAAACTATGAAGTGTTTTCAAATAAACCAGTGGCCTGGTTTGCCTCCTTTTTATGGCTTAATTTTGAATTTCAAGCATTTCTAACCTATTTTCTGCTCTGTACATTAAAGCCATCAGTTAGCAAGAACTCATTTTTATGACCTCTTTTAGATCTAAACTAAGACAAATTAGGAACTCAAGAAGGAGGCCAAGTGATAAGGTTTTAAACTATTCAACCAGAATACAAGCACACAATCAATATCTTAAATAGTATGCGTTTTCATACTAAAGATATCCTGCAACAATATGTAATATCTAACATGTAAATCCAGATAATCACATATGAAGCAAGAAATAATAATTAGAAATGTATGACCCCCACTGTATATATATTTCCTCAACTATGTTTAACTTTTCTGCATTCGAAGAATTGGGCTTGGCAATAAAATAAAAATAAAATAAATAAAAAACTAAGAAAAACTGGATCTTCCCTTAAAACATCCTTACAACCAACTTTACTTTTAAAAAAACATTAGTATTACATGCAGGTATACATTCCATTCCATCAAACCATGCACCTAAGGAAGTTATTACAAATTCTCATGTAGCTCCTACAGACCCCTCTCTTTGCCTACCCTTACCCTGAATTTAGCATTTATCATTCCATGAACATTTCTATACTTTCCTACATAAATGTATTTTCATAAAAACTATGTATTATTTTGAATGTTTTTACATTCCATTTAAATTCACTTACAGGAGTGACGTGGTTGCGCCCTTTTAGAACGCCGTGCCATTTCCAGTTGCTGCTCTACCTTTCCTACAGACACGCAGTCCTGTAAATGTCTCTGTGATAAGGAGGAGCACACTTCCCTATGTTCTTACTCTAGTGGCTGTTTGTGCTTTGGGGGCCTGAAGTTAGGAGTAGGAGAGAGATCTGTGAGTTATATGACACATAGCATTCAGTGCATAAATAGTATATATATTTATACTACATACCAGATACATACTATATACCAGATACTTCTAAGAAATAAAGAGCTGGGGGAGATTTCCAATGAGAGAAGGTAAGAAGACAGGCTGTTAAAAAGAAGAGTGTATCATTTATGTGGAATAAGTACACATATTAAGAATATTTACAAGGCAACATTTCAAAATAGTATAAACTAATAAGAGGGCTAAAACAAACTTGAAAAAGTCCATGGAAGCCAACTTCCAGAATTCAAAATTTACTACACATCTGTATTAGTTAGACAGTGTGGTACAGGCGTATGGACAGAAGCTACATCAACTGCAGAGTCTAGAAATAAACTCTCGCTTTTACAGTCAATGGATTTTCAACCAGGGTTCCAAGAAAATCCCACAGGAAAAGGAGAGTCTTTTTGACAAATGGGGCTAGGACAACTGGATATCCACATGCAAAAGAATGAAACTGGACTGCTGCCTACACCGATTTCACAAAGAAATCAACTCACTTGGGTTAAGTCTTTAATTAGAGCTAAAACCATAAAATAGAAGAAATTATAGAAGTAAATCTTCATGAGATTTGGTTACACAAAAGCCTTCTTAGACACAATACCAAAAGCA
Organism: Otolemur garnettii; assembly: GCF_000181295.1. Taxonomy (NCBI): domain Eukaryota; kingdom Metazoa; phylum Chordata; class Mammalia; order Primates; family Galagidae; genus Otolemur; species Otolemur garnettii. The sequence goes on along the minus strand of NW_003852533.1, from coordinate 1,158,933 downwards.
AAAATGATAACAGAGAAAAATAGATAAGTTGAATTCATTAAAATAAAAACTGTCCTTCAATGGATATCCTCGAGAAAGTGGAAAACCTATAAAATGGGAGAAAATTTTGCAAATCACCTATTTAATAAGGACCCTGTATCTAAAATAGATTAATATAAAAAACTCAAACAAAACAACCAAATTTTAAAAATGGGCAGGCTTGGTGCCTGTGGCTCAAGTGGCTAAGGCGCCAGCCACATACACCTAAGGTGGTGGGTTCGAATCCAGCCCAGGCCCACCAAAACAACAATGACAGCTGTAACCAAAAAAATAGCTGGGCCTTGTGGCAGGCGCCTGTGGTCCCAGCTACTTGGGAGGCTGAGGCAGGAGACTTGCTTGAGCCCAGGAGTTGGAGGTTGCTGTGAGCTGTGATGTCACAGCACTCTATCCAGGGGGACAGCCTGAGGCTCTGTCTCAAAAAAAAAAAAAAAAGGCAAAAGATCAGGACAGACATTCAAAAGACACACAAATGGGCAACCACCAGATGAAAAGATGCTCAAAATCATTAACTATCAGGGAAACGCAAATCAAAACAAGGAGATGCCACCTCACACCCACCAAGATGGCTATAATCAAAGAGTCAGTAACAAGCACTGACAAGAATGTGCAGGAAATGGAACCCTCACAGGCTGCTGGTGGCAAGTTAAAATGATGCCTTGGCTTTGTAAAACAGTCTAACAGTTCCTCAAAGAGTTAATCAAAGAGACCCAGCAATTTTACTTGTAAGTATATATCTAAGAGAAGGGAAAACTTGTACATGGATGGTCATAGCAAGATTATTCATGATAGTCAGAAATCTGGAAACTCAAATGTCATTAACTGTTAAAAGGATAAATTAAATGTATTATATCTACACAATGGAATACAGCAGTCATGCACACTGTCAGTCAACCATTTCAATCAACAATGGACCACGCTTACAACGATGGTTTCATTCTATAATAAGACTGTACTTTTACTGACCTTCTTCTATGTCTAGATAATGTTTAGATACAAGCAGTCCCCAGGTTACGAAATACGTTCTGTAGGTTTGTTCTTAAGTTGAATTTATATGTAAGTTAACCTATTACTAACTATTAATCTATTACTTTGTAATAGCCTCTCTTTGTAAGTGCAAGTCATATGTTGGATGTTTATAACTTTGGTACTGCCTGTATATAAATACCACTGTGTTACAAATGCCTACAGTATTCAGTATAGTAACATGCTTTTCAGATTGTACCTTAGGAGCAACCGGCCATCCCATACATCCAGGCAGCACCTAGTGTAAGTACACTTACCATGTTCCCAGGACAAAACCGCCTACTGACACGTTTCTCAGAATGTGTCCCTGTTGTTAAGCAACACAGGACTGTATTATTCAGCAATCAAAAAAAGAAATGATACATGCTACAACATGGGTAAGCATAAAAAAAATTATGCCAGACACAAAACTGTACCTAGTACAAGATTCCATTTATATAAAATACCCAGAATAGGCAAATATATGAAGACAGAAACTAGATTAGCAGCTGTCTACAGCAGGGGAGTGTGGGAAGAAATGGCAGGCAAGCACTAATCCCTTTTGGGGATGAAGAAAACATTCTAAAATGTTGGTTGTGCAATTCTGTGAATGATACTGAAACCCAGTGAATTAGCCACTTTAAGTGGGCAAGTAGCATGATATGTGAATTATATCAAAATAAAGCCATCACATACCTATTTTTGAAAAGCAGAGTAGAGGGGCCATAGTTTTGGATGGCATTATTAAGGATGATTTCACAAAGATTGATTTTGAGCTAGGTTTTTGAAGTGAAGTCAGGAATTAGATGTATTTGCAATAATAGAAATGATACATAAAGCCCCCCCAAAGCAAGAAAAAGCAAATAATTTCCAGGAAATGGGAAAGACCATCTGTATCAAAGCAAAGGTACATTAGTTGGAAATGAGACTGCTAAAACTAAAGGCTAAACCAAGTAGCCGAGAAAGTTCTACAGGTTTTTCACATGGATAACAGACGAAAATGGTATTTAACTAGACTGGCAACTGTCAGTTCTTGATTTTAATTCTTTCAAGTATTCACCTCTCAAAAAGTTGCTTCCATATTATCACTCACGGGCAAGCAGTAGAGTTAAAGAGTTTAAAATGCAGTCTTCAGAGTTAAGACTGCCTAGCTTAGAGTCCCTGCTCTACCAATGACCATGTGCATGAGCATGTACATTCAACTCTATAGCTCGGGTTCTGTATCTTTAAAATGAGAATACTATCGCTTATATCATATATGTAAAAGTTCTTAACATAGTAAATAAACAATAAATTTTGTAAATGACAGCCACGGCTATATGGTACAAACAACTATTTAGCTACACCTCTCCTGAGAATTAAAAACTTCAGTTTGAAATCCATTCAAATCTATGAATATAAACTTGCCATCTTTATCAAAGATAAATCTTTCAACTAAACTGTTAAACTTTGTCAAGCTATACTAACATACAAGTAAATAAGGGAAATCAACCCAGATTATCAGGTCTCTTTCATCATGGTCAAGGAGCTTCATGCTCTTTTTATTTGAGTAATTAACACTGTCTCTAACACTATCAAGTTTTGATTTAACGAGCTCTCTAGAACTTAAAAAACAGCCTGACTTTAGAGCTACTCTTGGGCTTGCCTTTACCATCCTTTGACTTCTTTCATAAAGGAAGTCCTTTGTACAGGTACTTCTGCTAAACGATTTTCTCTAATAGTGGGGAATCGACACACTAATATCTAAGTCTTCTTAAACTACAAGGAGAGTGGAAGGCAGAGCTAGCATTCTTAGTTCACTTTCTTTAGGAGGAAAAAAAAGTAAGTCATTACTTTATACAATTTTGCAAAGAGGTGGCCAACATGCAGAGAATATTTTGTAAATACTATATAAAATTTTGTAATGAATATTTTGTAATTAAAGGTACACTTAGCTAAAATATTTCCCAGGGTGACTTTGGGGGCAATATGTGGGACACCTACATACAGAATTTCAGTAATGGATATCATAAAAGCATTCTAGGCATAATCAAACGCAGGTTAATTTTTGGCCTTATATTACAATTAGAATTTATTTCCTTCTTTTTGAGTAGCAATTTTTGATCCTTTCCTCAAACACTTTTAATCTGTATCCAAAACTGAAGCCCCTTACTATCAGTCTCCTGCCAGGTTTCTTTACTAGTGACTTTTTTGTCACTTCTAGATGGTAGAATTTAAACTATATTTAAACAGGGAACTACAGTTCTGTTGTAAAAAATAGTTCAGAGAAATAGTCTAGAAAAATGACTTCAGGGGAATAAATATGAGATACACAACGTGAATTACAGTGGTAACTGAGGAAATGAAAATAAAAGGTACAATATGGACTGACAATACTCAGGGAAGAAAAAACTAGTAATTTCTGGAAAATTCTACATGGGGACTAAGTGGGAAGAGAAATCCCAACGGCTTAATGAAATACTGTTTGAGTTATATTTGAGTAGTGACAGCATAAAACCATCTTTAATACTAAGAACTTATCCGTAGTATTAGATAATATCTAGCATTTTAAATCATTAGAAACCAGGAATTTAAACTAGCTCTGAAATCATTAAATATAAAGTGAGGTAGTAAGAGCATGCCGTAAGGGTAAAGCATTTAAAATAGTAGCTGCCGCTGATTAAGCATTCAGTAAATGTTCACTGGCACTGGTACTATCTATCACCTGTGGATTATGGGCAAACATATTAATTTCTCTCCGGTTCTTCACTGTGAAAAAGAAATATAAATACATATTTTGTCCTTATTTTGAGGATCAAATTGGATAAAGTATGGAATCAACCTTTATCAGTTACTCTTAACCTTCCCTTTATCGCTCTGCCAAGATATCCAACAGTTTCACTTCACTTTCATCCATAAGCATGGCTTAATAATGAAATGATTCTCAAAGTGAGGAAAGGAAGAATCACTCTAAAGCCACATAGAAAGTAGAATCGTTCAATGACTAAGATAGCAAAACTGACTGTTTTACTAGCAGCCATGCTACCAGAACTATCACCTTTCAGGAAAATCAAGAGGTATCAGTGTGATTGTGCCCGTACCTTCCTTCCACTGTCTTAATTTAAATGTCTGGAGACTTCAGAAATTCATTAAAAGAATTATTTCTGGAAAAATAATAGTTGGTAAACATGGAACATAAAATATCAGACATTCATATTTGTGTTCTCTGTGCTGGACTATTCCTATAGATTAATAATCCCAAAGAAGAGCTTCACATATTTGTGACTTAGAGTAAACCAGTACTGCATTTTTACAATACAAGCTCAAAATAGCCTGTAAGGTCTTACTAACTGCTTGATTAGTTATTTCTATAAAGCTATATTAAAAGGGACCATATTTCTTCCAATAAAAGCTTGATTATTGATAATTAAAATTCAAAAGCTCAACAGTAAATGATACCAGATTCTTTTGTTTGCATGTACTCTTTTTCTGTATATTGTTATTTATCTATTAATCTTTTAAACATGCTTTAATTTCCAGAAGCAAGATGTGATTTTCTACATATTGTATCATACCTAAACTGAACAGTCACAAGAGACAAGTGTTAAAATGGCTGAATTCTGCTACTAAATATAAAATAGATTCCATTTAAAAAGAAAAAAAAGGTCTTCTCCCCTACTTTTAAAAGTGGAATGATCTTTTAAAATAAATCTTTAAAATAAGAAGTATAGTACTGCAATTTAAGGGCATGAACTAAAGATCCAGACTATTTGGGGTCAAATTCCAGCTACAACACTGTGTGAACACCTCTCTGAGCCTAGGATTCCCGTTTTGTTAAATGTGAATAATAGCATCACTACCCTAAATTGTGGTGATGAGTAAAGGAGTCAATATGCACTTGCAGCAGTACCTGGCACCCAGTGTTTTTAAGTGTAATATTATAGGTCAAGGAGGCATGGAAAACTAATTTTTTTCTTATTATACTTATGTGCAAACAAAATTAATAACTGTCATAAAACCAGTTTTCAAAAAGGTCACTTATTTAAAATCTTGTATGTGCTAATGGGAAAATGGTGCAATTTAGAAAAAAATAACCCTAAGTTTCACTAAATAGATAAATGAAATCACTGACTAGGTCTGAATCTTCTTGGCCTAATGAAGTACATTAATCCTAGATTCTTTAACAATTAGAAAAGGCTTAAGTTAAGAAAATTTGCTTTTTATATTTTTAAGGAATTAAAAAGTAAAAACACGCTGTCCTTATTTTCACCAATTTACCAATGTTAAAAAAGCTCTTCCTTTTGGTTTCATTTCCTATAAATGATGTAATACATACATGCTCCACTCTGTAGTAAACATGCTGGCACAACTAAAATTAACTTGAATGGAAACAGTAATACAAAACTTTCTTTAGTATGTATGTACTAAACAATTTGGAATTTATGTTGATTAACAGTGTCTGTTTACATTATTAAGTCATTTGTGATTGTAAGAAGGTTTTTTCTGTTAGTGTCAATCAAAGTTCCACAAAGACAAGGGACGAAATAAAATAAAACCTAAAAGATTTCTAACTAAAAGTAAAATTGGAGGGAAAGTGTTAAAAAACTGAAATCACCTGTTCTCTACCTAAAATCTCTCCAGCAACTTAATGAAATGAAAATCTCATAAGACATTATAAATGACTCTAAACACAAACTAGTTACTCTCCAAAGTTACCCTGAACCTACTAGTTATTAGAATTTATACAAAAATGACGTTTTGTTAAATTATAAAATTATTTACATATTATCACCAAATATGATCATACACAAAAACTATTAAAAATGACTGGTAGATGTATAACATTTAACAAAAGTGGAAAAAAATGAAGCAGTGATTTGTAGTTATGTTCATTTACTAATAAGATCTATATTATTTATTTATTTATTTATTGAGACAGAGTCTCACTTTGTCGCCTGGTAGAGTGCCACTGCGTCACAGCTCAGAGCAAACTCAAACTCTTGGGCTTAAGTGATTCTCTTGCCTCAGCTTCCCAAGGAGCTGGGACTACAGGCGCCCGCTGCAACGCCCGGCTATTTTTTGGTTGTACTTCTCACTTTTGTTTAGCAGGCCCGGGCCATGTTTAAACCCGCCTTACCTTGGTGTACACGGTCGGCGCCCTACCCACTGAGCTATGAGTGCCAGCAATAAGATCTATTTTAAATGAAATCTCTAACGGCAATATTCTACAGCCCAAAACTTTCCTAAAATACATGTAATGGACTTTAAACAAATTTTCTTTTTGCTTCATCAGAAGAAACCATCAAAGTTGTCTTTAATTCTAGTTCATTTATCCAAAAAGGATATAATTCCCAAATTCTGACTTAATCTTGTCCATGGTTTTCTGACTATTTCACTGGAGCTGAAACAGATCAAAATCTTATGCAGATCAATGTTAACTTCCTATGTCACCTTTTAAAGAGGTATAACTAAGTTTCCTGTACCAACTGTTAACTTCTCAAACACGTACATCATGAAGTGTGTTTCTCTTCATCTCAGATGTGTATAACTTAATTTCATCCCTGAAAATCAGTATGTAGATAAAAATTATTTGCTGCTGACAAAGAGAAACTATAGTATTCACACAGAATCAAATAAGTCTTTATACTTGTCTAAGTATTAGTTACCAGGGCTATTGTGAGACAGTCCTTATCTGCAATGTGCTCAAGAACTAATTAGTGAAATTCATTCATTTTAATGCATTTAGACTGTAACATCAAACATCTATATTAAACTTCCCTATAAACTTACAGTAAACCACCATTTTTTTCTCAACAGCCCAGTCTTTCTGAGATGGTTATATGCATATGCCTAGACAATGGTCCATTTGCCTACGGCTGGTTTCAGCTACAAAACAGGATTTGCTCAAATACCCCAAAGACAGTAACCTGAAGATTAAAAATTAACAACTTAGAAGAGACTGAAATATGTACCAAAAAAAGGCTCATATTATGAAAATTTGCTTTTTTAGACTCTTCAGCAATTAAAATGTAAAAAAATGCCTTAATGTCACTATTTGTGCCCTTATTTTCACCAATTTACCAACGTTAAAAAAAGCTCTCCTTTCTGATTTTATTTCCCATAAATGATGTACTATTGAAAAAAGGAACAACTTTCTAGTTAGTTTCAAAAACATAAGCCCAATAACTAAATTATCACATATTCCGACTAGTTCTGTACTTACTAAGCTAATCAAACCTGTACTTATCAAATTATTCTCCTTAAAACTCTGAACCAAACTTTTGCTCTACACTATTTTTTTGGACAGATTTCACCTGCTAATTTGCAATTAAACTAGTTTACGTATAAATCAAACTTTTCTGCAACTCCCATTACCATATTGTTCCTGCAATTTTTTTTGCTTTAAATAAAGGAAACAATGAATGCTCTTGTCTAAATATTTATCTGGCCCTCTTTTTCTCTAAAATGAAATGAAAGTATTGAAATGACTCAAATTCATACCAAAGTACGAAACTTTAAAAAGTTTAACGCCTATAATACATGTATTGGTCTATCATCCTGTAATGTCAACAAATTCAGTATACCAAAAACATGACATTAAAGAAAAACAATAATATTCACATTCTAATTTAAGAATTTCTATTTTATGGAAATCTGCATTTATCTTTTTATGAGGTAGTAAAAGGCAGGGTAAATAAAAAATGTTTAAATGTTCTTTAACCTACAATAGAGAATAGGGATTGGTTTCACGTGTAAAAATCTACAGGCCAAGTTAAACATGTGTGTTTTAGGAAATGCCCAATTTTCCCACAATAATAAATATCTCATATTGGAACATTCCAATACGAACAATGATTATTAAGTCATTTGAAGGTCCTATTTTTTACTGTAGAACCACAAACACACGTATATACTTACATCCCTACACATTTTTATCACATGAACACAATGGCCTTACAAATTAGGCAAAAAGTACCAAGACTTAGATCAAGGTACTTAAATCCAGTCCCAAGTCTGCCACTTATTAGCTTACTTGAAAATAATCACACATCACAGGGCTTGTCAGGAGTAATGGGTGGAGATAATACAGTAACTAAAATATGGTATCTCATAAGTATAAAATCTTCAAAGTATTTAATTAGATCAGGATGAAACCCCTAAAATAAAACTGTTACTATCCACTTCACAGAGGAAGATACTGAGGTCTTCGATGATTTCAGTCAACTTTCCTCAAAGTCACACGGAAAGACGAATGGTAGGACTGTGATAAAACTGAGGTCTAAATCTTCCCCTCCTTCTGCTAAGTTATTCTGGAGCACGTGAGAAAACTCTGTAAATTACATACCACTGTTAACACTGGCAGTGGGAAGTGAAAAGAACTTTTTTATTATAATAAAGAGACACGTTATCCTCCATCCCCCCAAAAGTGCTTTCTCTTCATGCTACATGTTCACATACTTAAGTTATGCTGGACGCCACTTGATATGGCTGACAAGTATGAAAATACCCACACACCTCCTTCAGTATCTTAAACGCATATCCTTTGGTGTTTTACAAGTTTGCATATTAGCAAGTTACTTGAGCCTCAAGTGGACTTATCTACTTTTTGCAGGCCATCAAGCACAAGGGAAGGGCTGCACTTAGGAAACGCCGCCGGCTTCGACCAAGCCACCGCGACAGCATGGACCACGTGGTGCCTCTCCCCAGCCGAAGACCCCAGTCCGGGCCCTCCTTCCGACAAGGAACTGGAAACTAGGCTTCCTTCCTGGTCGGTGGAGCCCTGACACATGCCACCTGTGTAGCACCGACCGCAAACATCCTCCCGCCTGCCTCCCGGAAGACCGCAAGGACCCGAATAATGAGGAACTTGGACGCCAACGATTCCGGGAAAGGAACCGACCGGAGAAGTAAAGCCGGCGACACGATGACAAGCGGCGGGACAGGGACCTGTCAAAACAGTGTAGGACTCTCGCCAAACGACCGTAACCTATCATTCAGGAAGGCCTGAGGTGGGAGCGGCACCACGGAAGGAGGGCGAAGAGGACCGCGCGAGCCGGAGCCGCCCGCACGCCTCGCAGCATGCTCGGCAAGCCGCGCACCCCGGCCCGCACCTCGGCTCCAACCTTTGCCCTAACATTCCGGGAGCGGCTAAAATCCGGCCGCCCAGGGCGGCCACCGCCGGACCTGACCGCACCTGTCACTAGCGAAAAGACACCAGTCCGCAGTTCCCGCCCAGTTCCCCACCACCCTCTGGCAACCGCGGCCACTTCAAGCCGTTTTCCTCACCAGGTGTCCCCTTTCCGGAGCGAGGTTTTGAGCAGCGTCGCGATGTCAGAACGCTGGGTGTCCAGATCCGCCGCTCCGCCTTCCGCCATCTTCTTCCACTAGCGGTAGCGGAGGCGGCAGCGACGGCGGCGGCACGCCCCAGAGCATTGTGGGAATGGCGTCCCCCGGCCCCTCCCAGTCGGCAGGTCGAAACCAAAAGAGCCGTAAGAGTGGGGGGGTGTCTCGGGACAAGAGGCGGCGCGGGGGACCGCCAGGGTGCGCGGCCGCGGTCTGCTGCCCCCCATCGGCCCCCGCCCGTCCAGCATCTGGCCGCGGCAGGCTGCGGCTGGGGACCGCCGGGTTTTAACTCTCCTCGATGACGGCTCGGCGCGCTCTCGCTGGAGCTAAGCCACCGCCCGGTCGGTTGTTCCCCAACTTCGCTTTCCCCTCCCTGGTTCCCACAGCCGCCGAAAGCCCTCATTTGCGCGCTCACTCACGCCCGAGGGTGGAGCGGGGCGGGGGGCGTGGGCACGGCCGAGACATGGCAGAACCCTGGCGGCTCGCTGGCTCTGGGATTTGCGTTGCGAGTGGCGGAACCTGAGCTCGGGTAATTGGCACAAAGAACAATCCGAAACCGAACGCTTGGCTGCGATGCCCTCCCTGGGTTCTACCCAGCAGTCTTACTTCTGCTGTAGGTGGGAACCTTGTATAGTCTCTTTGTGACGCCTCCCGGGCACACCCAGACAACTGAGCTGCGGTGGAAAACATGTCCCAGTTCCTCGGTGAACCAGGAGTGAAATATGGGCAGTCTTGCACGAGTCTCGGAACGGCGGGAGAGTAGAGGGGAAGGAAGCGTGCACGGCGCCCTTTTCTGCAGCTGAGAGCCTCCTCTCCCCACCGTGTCGTGCACCTGAAATGGAACCACATAAAACCACCTATGTGAAGTCAACAAGTATGTTCCCAATGAGGAAATCGAGTCTCTGAAAAATAAGATGCCAAGGTCACACAGTCGGCATGTGGAGAGGCAGGTTCCAAAGCCCACGTGCTAGGCTATTATAAAAGTGTCCAACCTTTTTTTTTCCTGCCGCACTTGGGAAGAAGAAAAGTTGCGTGGGGCCACACGGTAAATACACAGACTAACGAAAGCTGACGAGCCAAAAAAAAAAAAAAACGGGGGGGGGGAGCTTGCATACTTTTTGCGACACTGAACACCACAGATAAGCAAAAACAGTCTTCCCAGAAATCAGCACGGGGCCTCAGGTTGGACACCCTTGTAGGGTATAGCACATTCACTGCCTCTTAGGAAAACCTGGACTAAAACGTGAACTCCATAAGAGCTAGAACTGGGTTCATCTACACCTAGTGGCTGCACGGATAAAACTTCTGCCTAATAAGTAAAAGCTACTAAATGTTTGTTTAGTGAATTAACTATAGCACAATTGCTTACGTATTTCCAAGCGTGAAGATGTCCAGAGCTTTGACTGTAAGATGATATAATGTAAAAATGTGTAAGAGATGGCCAAGAATCCCCACATAATTTCTCTTGTTTCCCCTCTTTTAATGCCAGCCCTAACTCATTTTGGCAGGAGCGCTGTAAAGCGGGGTATAGTTTTGCTGGTGGGACCTGGTCAATCCTTCCAAGTGAAAGCAGTGTGTATTGGCATTATGATTTGTGTATATCAGCATTTTGATCGTTTGTTTCTGTGTAACAATCTATTTTGCATGATCACATCAATCTTGATCTGTCAGTCTCAAAACAACTTGCAGTTGCAACTATTTCTTGTATTACTTGGATTTTTTCCTAATAGGTTAAAAGAGTTTCTTTAACCACAAGTACCCTCAAAGGGTCACATTTTTTTCCCCGTGAGGGTTAAATTATTTCCCTCTTCCACCTACTCTCTGAAAGAGAACTAAATAATTTTCCAAAGAGAGGTAAGCATGATATGGGAAGAATATGTGGGAACTACAAGAACATGAGTTCAATCCTCACTTCAACCTGTAGCTGCAAAGGACTTAACTTTTAGTTTAATCATAAAATTGAGTATAATAATCCCTACCTTAAAGGATTTTTATCAAGAATAAATGAAGCAGTAAGTGTTTATTCCCTGGGAAAGAATAGCCAATCAATAAATACTGATGTTGTTTACTGATGATAGGGTGAATTGCATAGTATGTGAATTATTGCTCAATGGAGCTGTTGAAAAAAGCAAAGCGTTAGGGTCTTTGAAGGCAAAACTGTGCTCTCTGTCATTTTATAAACATAATATAACCAATACTTCATTCCTACTTTGCTGTCCAGTTTCCCTTCAAAGAAAATGCATTTTTGAGGTGTTGAAGCCTGTAACCATACAGCAAAGTAAAATCATCTTTTATTCACTGGTACCGTGTTCAAGACAGCAAGGTAACTGAGTATAGATGTGTAAATTCAATGTCAGCCTGAATTATACATAGTATTTATGAGTTCATTTTGTAGACCTAATTGTTATTGGAGTCGGGAAAGAAATAATTACCAGTGTTTTACTTTGAATCAATAGTCGAGGAATTGAGGCAAGTAAATGGCAGAAGCTTCTAGCCTGTTATGAAAAAATCCAAGGAATTGAAACCAGGAATTCTGGCTGCAAAACCTAAAAGGTTTAGGAAAATTTCCATTTTCTACTGACCTTAATAATTTGTTTATAGCAATCAACTTTTTAGTAACCTCAGTCCATCAATTTATGGAAATCCTGCATACTTTACTGATGCTTTTTCTCTCAATTATGAAGAGAAAAAGATACTGTTCATAAATCCTAAATTGGTTAGGGACTACATGCATGCGTCTCTACTGAATAAGTAAATAAGTAAATGGAAAAAGCTACTTCACCTTGAATCACAGATAATTGAGTATAAGTCAGGGATTGGCTCTGTTTACTGTTTAGGAATGTACTATTTGCTTGGTGACTGTTACCTTCTCAGAACCTCTATGCCTTTCTTTTCTATTTAAAACTTAATTAAGAGATTTGAGTGGGGAAAGGGAGTATGCTGAGAATTTTAGGAATTAGTCTCAACATAAACAATGTGGACCTTCTATAAAGTCAGAATTTGTTTTGAAATTAGAGATACTCTAGGAAGAATTACTTGACCCTTAAGTCTCCCTCTGATCACTGGTTATTAAACAATTTCTTTAAGTTTCTTGTATTTGACAGTCAAGAGATGGGATTTCAAGTGTAAATATTTCAGGAAGAGAGTAAGGCTTAAAAACAAGGGAGTCAAAGAAAACCATTTTCAGCCTAGGGTGAACCAGAGAAAGAAGAAAAATCACCAATTTTTTTTTTTTTTTTAACAGAGTTGAATGGAGGAACATAAAGGAGAATAAGCTTTGCCTACTTCACAATTTTGTGTGGGGCGGCTACATGAGCCCAAGGGAAGATCTAAAGACTAAGTGGATTTTACAAATCATATATATACACACACATATAGACACACAGAATTAGCACTTCCTCTAAAAGAACATTGTGAGATGACCTGGCTGTCTTTTATTTCTCAACTCTTTCTGTCCTTGATCTTCACGGAAAACTGTCTCAGTTTTCTTTCACTGAGGTCCTTCCTCTGCAGTATTCCCCTGATAACCCCACCACCTTCTCATTCTCATCACCTCTCTGAACCCTTCATGCTTTTCTCTTACATAATTTTATAATTCCCTCATCCCTTTACCAGCTCTCTGAACAGCTAAAAGGCAGTGGAAAGGCGGGGGAGTAGAGCAAACACCAAAATAGCATGTAGTAAAGTGCTTAATCTGTTAATGATGTTTTGAAACTTGAGAGATGAATAAAAAATTGTGAGTGCCACGATGGAGTTTGGAAAGCTTGAAAACAAACCAGACAGGCTCCTTACTTCAGAAAAGTGTTAGGTTTTGATAAAGAGAATGGAGGAGGAGTGAAATGAACATAGTACCTTTTACAACAAGCCTGTATGCTTGGATTTTGCCCCTGGCTCGGGGCCACTACTAGCTGGGTGACCTGGGCCAAGTTATTTAATCTCTGTGAACATTCGTCTTCTCATTACAAAGTAAGGTGATTAGACTTCAGAGGCCAAAACTCAAATACTGGTAGGGGTTAGATAAAGCTAATGGTAATGAGTGAAGCATTTTTTTTTTTGTTAGATAGGGAATTGTGAGGTTGCTGTTGAATTATCTGCCTCCAGTAAAGGTATTTACATTTTTAAAAATTAGAAAAATAACACTGTATTTCCTACCCTGTAGGATCTGGAAAGTTTAATTTTGGCATGGGCATAAAGTCTACAAATTAATTTGGGTTTCTATTTATAGCCTTTTTAGAAGCACAAACAACAGTGCTCTACAAGCTGCCACTACCATGAAGTTTGGTGTCAGTCTCCTTTGTAGGAGATTCTCAATAAATGGTGATAGAAATAAACCTATTTAAATCAATAAATCAAGTAGTCTAATGGGTCTAGAATTATGGTAAAATAAATCCTCACTAGACATAAAATATTATGCAGATCCTAGGTATTTAAAAATCTAATGTGCATGTATGGTAAGAAACTTTCAAGAAAAAGTTGATTTATCCCATTCAACTAAGGGTAATATAGTCAAAATTGATAATAGAAAAAACCTGCCTATTTTGTATTTTCTTTCTTATTTACATTTATTTACAGATTTTGAGGTTGATAAACTACTGCCTGAAATGTTTAAGCAGCCTTTGGGTCTTTCTCAAACCTTATAATAACAGATGGAATTCAGAAAGACAAAAATCATTTCAGATCTGTAGATCTTTTGCTTTAAATGGGCAAGTTAAATAACTTGTTGATCTTAACATTTTATACTTGATCATTTTTACTTTAAATCAATTTCGTCCAAAAGCTTGATGATGTTTTCTTTTATGCCCATGGATCTTGAAAATCTACACAACCAAACTGAAGCAGAGAGCTACAGCGATCCCATGATTCTGCAGCTATAGAGATTCCAGAGGGATTAAGTTTGTTTTCTCCCAAGAGAGGACTGAATTATTAAAATATTCTGTTTGAACAATCCCTCTCTTCATTTTGGCTGAGATAGAAAAAAAAAAGATTTTAAACTGCTTATGGAGAGTTTTAGAACAATATAATAGCAGATCTCATGTTCCAGAGGTGATGGAAACCTTGGAGTTGGCATTGATTATGATGCTGTTTTCCAGGCGTCTCTAAGCATGGGGACACTACAGACCACACGGTGGGTTTAGGTAAAATGAAAAGGCACCAGCCATGAAAACAAAACAAGTTTAGAGATTTTTTTATACAATTTTACTGCTAGCCAGTATGCTTCTGTCTAAGCCCTCTTGAACTATTTCAATTATGCATTTCTAAAATTATTAATGGCCTGAGGCTGCCATGTAAACATTGGACATGATTTCTACAGCATGAGCGATGTATAAGATACACAGAATAATGTATTTAATGGAAATGGAGATTTATTAGGATATAGTGGAAAGATTATACATTTTAGGGTGGCACCTGGGGCTCAAAGGAGTAGGGCGCCAGCCCCATATGCCGAAGGTGGTAGGTTCAAAACCAGCCCCGGCCAAAAAACTGCAAAAAAAAAAAAAAAAGATTATACATTTTAGCATCACAAAGACATATATCTGAATGCCCCATTCTGCACTACTCATTCTGTGATATTGGAAACTAATTTTCCGATCTGTAAAAAGGTGATAATAGGTTTCTTTTATATGATTCACTCTAGAGTGAATGAAATAATGAAAGTGAAATTCATGCAGAGCTCAACATGTGCTAGCAATTATTATTTACAAAATATTTGTCCCCTTTATGCCACAGGGGCTACTAAATTTGAATGTCTAAACAAATGGCTCATGCCTGTAATCCTAGCACTCTAGGAGGCCATGGCTGGTGGATTGCCTCAGCTCACAGGTTTGAGACCAGCCTAAGCCAGAGCAAGACCATGTCTCTAAAAATAGTTGGGCATAGTCCCAACTACTAGAAAGGCTGAAGCAAGAGAATTGCTTGAGCCCAAGAGTTAAAGGTTGCTGTGAGCTATGATACTACAGCACTCTGCCGGGGGTGACAAAGTGAGACTTGGTCTCAAAAAAGAAAATAATAAAATAAAACCACAAAGCTGCTATGCAATGGTATTAACAGGTGTGTTAAAACTAGTAGTGCCCGTGTCAGAGAAACCCAGTGCTGACAGCGCTGGGAAGGATGACACTGTTTTTGTTTTTGTTTTCGAGTTGCCCCAGGCTAGAGTGCCATGGTATCTAGCACCCTCAGACTCCAGGGTTCAAGCAATCCTCCTGCCTCTGCCTCTTGAATAGCTGGGATGAGAAGGAAAACACTTGAAGTAATATTAAAAGTCTAGCTTCACTCACCGTCTTTTCCATGAAGGTGTTCTCGGGGATAAAGTAATATACTTGGAAGCTGATACGGGGGTCATTATGAAAGTTTTGAGATACACAAAAATTAAGAAATGTAAAATCCACATGGACAAAAGCGAATAGAGCCCTCCCAGTACCCCAGATGAACAGAGCAATTGGAACTTGCACAGGTGAATTAGAAAGGACACTGTGTTTCTAGGAGGTGACAAAATGGGCCATCACACAATCTGTTCAAAAGTTTTGTAGTGACCCATGTGGAATATGGTGCAAAAATAATTTATACATTGTGGGTGTTCTCTAATTATAAACATAACAGATCAAAAACATGTTTTAGAACCTTCTTTCCTGTGGTGTAGCAGCATGGAGGGCAGAATAGTGGCTCCCCAAAGATGTCTGTGTCCTAATCCCAGAACCTGTAAGTACATTACCTTGCCTGGCAAAAGGGACTTGGCAGATGTGATTAGGTTAAGGACATTAAGATGGGCAGATTACCCTGGATTATCTAGTTGGGTCCAGTCTAATCACATGAATCCTTAAAAGTAGAGGAAACGCCCTGGCTATAGTTAGAGAGTGATGTGACTGCTCTACTAAAGCCCCCGGTAAGGACAAAGCCTCACCAATACCTTGATTTTAGTGCAGTAAGGTCCACGTCAGACTTCTAACCTATAGAAGTAGGATAATTCTTCTGTTGTCTGAAATCACTAAGTTTATGGTCATTTTTTCTAGCAACAGTAGAAAACTAACACAGGCTTGGTGCCTGTAGTTCAGCACTACCAAGGTGACATAATGAAACTGTGTCAAAAAAAAAGAGAGAGAGAGAGAGAGAGAAAACTAACACTGACAGGCAGTAGAATGGCATACCTTGAGGAAATTGAGATACAGTCAAATACATTCCCACATAAAATGGATCGTTGTGTTTGTCTACTCCAGCCCCACATCAACACGTTATATCGTGGATTACAATGATAAGAAATTGGACTCATAAGACACAAACTCTGGACTGCTAGTTGACGAAAGTATGTAAGATATTCTTAGCAATGAGCTATAAAAACTAGCACAGTACAGGAAGTAATAGCTTATATTAAGCATTCATTGAATATGAAGACAGGCCATCCCATTGCTTCTCCTGCCACAGACATCACTCCCCCTGGTTGTTGGACCTTGGATGCTGCTTTAGTCTGTTCGACCTGCCATAACAAAATAGCATACACTGGGTATTTATAACCAACCAAAATCATTGCTCACAGTTATAGAAGTAAGCTGGGAAGTCCAAGATCAAGGCAAGAGAATATCTGGTGTCTGATAAGGACTTGCTCTCTGACCCATGGATAGTACCTTGTTTCTGTGTCCTTGCGTAGCATAAGAGTGGAGCACTGTGTCCTCATATGGTCAAATTGTCACGGCAGCTTCCTTTGACCTCTTTTATAAGGGTATTAATTCCATTCATGAGGGCAGACACCTCATGACTCTGAGTTTGGGTATGTGAACTTGACGGAGACCTTGACATTCAGACAAGGCAAACCCATACTGGGACCTCATCATTGGCTCCCTGACTCTCAGGTCTTTGGACTTGGTCTGGGACTTATACTGCTGACCTTTGAAGTCAGACTGAATTATACCACTGGCTTCCTGTGGTCTCCAGTTTGTAAGAGGGAACTTTATGTCTCCATAATCACGTGAGCCAATTTCCGTAATAATCTCCTATTAGTTCTCTTTCTCTGGAAAACCCTGAATAATAGAGTTATCTCACTTTATAATATGGTTACATTAAGCTTCTGTTGGTCCATGTTCTTAATCTTTTCTATACCCCTTTTATCCAGATGAAATGATCTAGTAGATACCACCTGTAGTAGACACTTTTCTACCAAAAACCTTTACCTGTGATTGCATAGCAGATTTCTTATAACCATTTCACAATAAAGGGAAAAAGCTGAAGTTTACTTATGCATAGTTTATCTCAGTATATGGGTACAAGGCATAAAAAAGGATCATTTTTGCACTACAGATCCATTTGTGGGTGGCCATGAAAGACAGTAGTCAGGAGAAATCTTCCCAGTGGCAGAGCTCTGGGTTCTTCTACTCCTGCATAGAAAGAGTTTAGTCAAGGGCCTGAAAGGGGAAATATTGGATGATTGAGGACTAAGGAACCTGAGGAAGATGTATGTGAATGGACCTATGGAAGTGGGGACAAAGTGTTAAGAATTCTGTATTACATGTGAACCACAACCATAAAGCAAAACCCATAGAAGAGGGTTTGAGTCAACAGGCTGCCTGGCTTTAGTAGTTGACATCAGCCAGCCTCTGTCCGAAGAGCTGGAACAAGGAGCCCAAGGATTGAGATGCTGTTGTCCAGGGGCAGCAGGGGTGGTAGCTATCCAAGAGCCCCACTGCATGGGCTCCTGTCATCAACAGTGATTCACCTATTGCTTCTGCCATATGTCCAACCTGCCAGGAACAGAGAATCATGCTGAGCCCCTGACAAAGAATCATTCCTGGAGGAGAACCATACAACCAGTTAATGACATTGAATCCCTTCTCTTCTGAAAAGTGCAGTGGTTCATCTGGCTTGGAGTTGATGTATATTACTAGTGTGAACCTTTCCCCCTGCCAATTGTGCCTCAGTCATTTCTACCATCTAACACTTGTAGAATCTTTGATCTCATGTCACAACATCTTTCATAAAATCACATCAGACCAAAGGATTCATTTTATAACTGCTGGGGTGTGGTAGTGAGCACCTGACCTTGTGATTCACTGGTTCTCTCACATACCCTACCAGTTAGAACTGCAAACAGCTGCTGGCCTGACAGGGCAATGGCACGGCCTGTTGGAGGATCAGCTGAAACGCTGCCTCAGGGATGAAACCCTGTGCGGTATAAACTCCAAATCGATGACCAACGTCTGTTGCAGTGCCCCCAGGAAGAAGAATTTATAGGTATGGCAATCAAGGGATGGAAGTAAAAGTGACCCCGCTGACTGTCACCAACCTCAGAGCTGGAACAATAGGAACAAGAGTCAGCTAGCATGGTGGCATTTGGCTTCTATTGCCCAAGCACCAGGCAGGGAGAGGGGGTGGGCATCCTGGCAGAGCTGTCATCTTGAATACTAGTTGGAGGTGGGGCTGCTTTTATACAATGATGGCAGAGAGGAATGTATTTGTCATCTCTTGGTACATTCTTGCCCAATTGTGACGGTAAGTGGACTAGTAAAGTAGTGACCTGAAAAAGAAATGATGACTCATGAGGATAAGCAACAGGGTCATCCTGCCAGGTAAGCCACCAAAATCAGCAGAGAAGCCAGTCCAGGCCAGGGGAATCCCGAGTGGGCAGACCTGGAAGGACGTGTTGAGGATTACATGTATTAGAGGGCTCTGTCGTGGAAACTATTTATCTCACAAACTTTCTTCCCAAGTTTTGGAGCTGTTCCCAAACCTTATGCAAAGAAGGAGACCTGAGTGCACAGGAGGTGAACTGAATTGGAAGTCTGTGGATTCAGATTTCCCTGAGCACATGCTCCAATCCACAGCAGTGACCAGTGGAGTTTTGAAGGATAAAATGAGAAGAAGTTAGGGGGCCGTTTCTAAGTTGTTTACTCAAAGTTTACCAGGAACATAGATGAATGAGGGTCACATTATGCAACTTACAGTAACATTTTAGGTAATTTATCAGCTTGCCTGAAACTACAGGGAAGAAAAGGAAAAACAAAATTCCTTTACACGAAAACCCCCCAGGCGAGAGACCTGACAGAAGTCTCAGGCTCTTTCTGTGCCTGGTAAGTTTTGCATACCTTACATTCTGTACACTGCTCTGAGTCACTTTTCCTTCTCATTTCCCCCATTTGATCAAGATCTTTCTTTTCTGAAAGCACTGATGATCAACATTGTAAATGCGGGTTTGTCCCCTGCCGCTGGGAAGGCTCATTCCTACTTTTATCCCACATGAGGGAAAGAGAAGAGGTACTAAATCTTACAAATTTAGTGAGGTCTCAGGACTGAGTTGATCGAGGGACAGAGCAGTGGGCGCTCGGGCCATCTGCTTACAAAGGAGCTTTGGCATTTTATGTCACATCTAAGTGATGAGCTGTCATGATTATTTTGTTGTTGATTTCAGACATCTAGTAATATAAAACGTAATCAAGGATAAAAGGCACGGTGCAAATAAGGACAATTATAAAAAAGATAATTTGGAATCCAGATCTGAAATCTGTTCTTATTTCTGAAGGTAACCAATCAAATCTCGTAAAGAGATTGTCTTTCTAACATCCTGTAGCCAATTAGCCTTCTGAGTGATTTTTTTTTTCTGAGCATCCACTTCTCCTGAAGTGTTAATGTAAGTACAACAAGTGGGCTGGGCAACTGCACAGTATCTGTGCTGTTTAACTAATAGACAGTCAAGGGCTTTTCAGTTATCAAGGACTACACAAACAAGGGAATTTAAAGATTTTTCCTGGGCTGCACTACATTTGTTGTATGTCCAGCAGAGAGATTCTGGATTTTATCTCTGTTGACGTATACTCTGCACTTAGACCCAGAACGCCAGAGTGTGCTCAGTCCTGTACTGTCGTCACGGCCTGTTGGGCTTCTCTTTAATGTCTGGCGAACAGTGAGAAAGGAAGAATGTTACAATTTTCCTTAAGAAAAGACAGAGGGATAACAAATTGTCCTACCAGGCAGAGAGAGTCCTTCCATTTACCATCTACACAGACACTGAGATGCCCAACCTTGAGTTGGGGAGTCTGTTCCTATTACACAGACAAAAACAAAAAACAAAAAACACATCTTGTTGAGGTACAAGCTATTTCCCCAGGGTGCTTTCATTTATTGTGTTGTTTGTAGGCAATATAGAGAGTACATTATCAAACCAGGAATGGTCTTTCCAAAGCCTTCCAAAAGCCATTAACAGGCACTGCCGTAACCAGCTTACATTTTGTCCTTTAAATGCCTTTTGTAAGTAGATGAGACAAAGACTGAGAAGGTTCTGGGGTTGTCCACATTAAGGAGACTCGTAGACACCCTTAACCAAGGGGTGGAACACTTTGAACAATTTTCACTTGAAAGATTAAGGTAGGTAGAGGAAATTCTAAGAATATAGTCTCATTGGGAATGGCATCAAAATTGCTAATGGTGACAGCTAATGGCATGTCTGGTCCTGATTGACGGTGGAATTAGTGACATACCCAGCCATCAGTGAGGGTTCCTCCTGTCGTAGTGCTTTGGGAGCAGTGTAACTAGGGTGGTATCTTTCTGAGTGGTAACAAATATTTAAACAAGAGATGGAATAGAAAATGAATTATCTCCATTTTGGTATAAAAGATGTGAACAGGAAAATTATAAGAATTTTTTCTCCGTGTGTCTGAAATTCTCAGAGACCAGGTCCTGTATCTGGCAAAAATGGTCTATACATATTTTACCTACTTCTCAACCTAGTCTAAAGAACAAGGTGATTGTCTGCAGATTACCTTCAGTTGGAGATTTCGGTAACGGAAAATGTTCTCACAGGGAGGGCTGCCTTTTAAAAATGAGAAATGTGAATCCGTGAGTCAAGGCCTTTGAACTTAGCTGAACGAGTATAGGTTAACAATACCTGACGTGGTCCCTTCCAATGTGACAGAAGGAAGTCCTCTTCATGATGGGATTTCAAATAAGCAAAATCTCTGCGTTGGAGGACATGATCGCGGATGTCTTTGTCTCCCAAGAGCTTGCTGTTAAAAGAATCCTTACACAATTTTTAGTGAGAAACTTGAGGCCTTAGCAACGATGAGGAATAGCACTCGTCAGGAAAGCTGGTTTGTAGGTACATTCATTTAGGCTCACAGATTTTCCTGTTGTTATTTCAAAGGGAGAGGGCTGATGTTTTCCTGATGAGTAGAATGTAAAGTTAAGTAATACTCATGGAAGACCCTCAGGCCAGCGAAAGCTGAAAGTTTTTATAGTTTTTTCCAACTGATGTTTTATTATCCTATTTTTGTGTTCCACCATCCAGGAAGACTGGGGGTAGCATATACAATGGAAATGATGGAAAATTGGCCATAGATTGCAAATAGACTGAATTATTTGAGCAGTGAGATGGTTTCCTTAGTTGCCGTGAAGCTCAAAAAAAAAAAAAAAAAAAAAAAAACCAACCAAAACTCCAATAGAAGGAATAATTTTCTCTGGCAAAAGTTTATCTATAATTTGGGCTGTAGCTCCATGGCATGGGACTGCCTCAACACAGTGAGAAAATGTGCAATCATGACCAAAATATATTTGTCATGATTGAGGTGGAGGCAGCTGGACATGGTCCAGTTGGCATATCTCAACTCATATCCTCATATTCCCTGAGGATAAAGGGAAACATCCTGAGATCCGTGGGGCAGTTTTCCAGGATTGTGCTCAGGACAAATCGTGAAAGTACATGTTTTGAGGAATCGTAGGTGATGATTCCTATGATATTGTTTTCCCCATTGAAAGAGAGGCACTTCGACCGGCAGAGAATTCTCAGACCACTGAGGCTTCTACGAAAGGTCTTTATTGGAGGGGGGGACGGAGGCTGCAGAGCAGCACTGAAGAGGGGAGAGAGTGGGGAAGAGAAGAGAGAGAGAGAGTAGAGTAGAGCGAGAGGGAAGAGAGGGAAAAGAGCAGGGAAGGAAGGCAGAAGGAGGCGGGAGAGAGAGAGAAAGAAGGTGGGGGAACATATTCTTATATAGGGAAGTTTTAGAATGGTGACGGGCTGGTGGATAACCAATAAGGAGTTATTCCTCCAGCGGAAAGAGCCATTAGGGGCGGGCAGCGGGAAATTGGAACAGGGGGATGAGGTAAGCAGGCTACTCCCTGTGCTAGGGAGGAGTTGTAACTTTAAGGGCAGGAAGGGGCATTTTGAGGGGGGGGGAAGGGGCTTTCTGAGGCAATAATCTAACACCCATGACATCAATTAATCTGGATTTCAGGGGGTTAATTCATGAACATGGTGTAAAGAGGCTAAGTGAAATTCTAGGGGAAGAACTGGTCTATCATTTGGTCTGTACCCTAAACTTATTTCAGAGGAGAATTCACCCTCCATTACTTTTACAAGGTTTAGCATTTTTCAGAGGCCTTTCCTTGTGCTTCCGTTGTAAGGTTTTAATGGTGCATGCACCTGTAGGGATAGCTCAAGATATTTAGTTCTTGAGAGGGGAAAAACATCGAGGGCTGCATTTTTTGTCACAGCCTTTCATGTGGTTGACCTTACCTTTAGGAGTGTCTAGTTTTAAGTATCCAGGAATTTTTCTGATGGCCAGTGATTTGGCTTTTGAATGGCTTCCAAGAGACCAAAGATCTGCTGGCTATTTTCAATGAGTTGTCCTGAAGAAGTCAGGAGTCTGTGTTGTTCCCAGAGCGTCCCGGGTTCCTAGCTGCTCTGAGTGTGAATCCGCTGTCCGTATAAGTGTTGCAGCCCTGCTTTTCTGCTAATTGACAAGCCCTGGTTAAGGTAGTCAGTTCTGCTGATTGGGCTGCCCTGGCCTCTGGGAGGGTGTCATCTTCTGTGACTTCCGTCACAGAGACAACTGCAGCCTGTGCTTTCCAGAATTGCTTTTTAAGTAAGAGCCATTGGGAAACCAGATTACATCAGTATTATCTGTAGGAAACTCCTGTAAGTCCTGTGGAGGAGTGAGGAAACTAAGCCATACTAAGCTACTATACAATATTGGGAGCATAAGAGGAGAACGTAATTGTGAAATGAGAGGAAAAATGGTCACTTTTCATTGATAATATGCCAATGCCCATATGGAAATCCAAAGAGTCTATAGACAGGAGGGCTTAGCAAGGTTCTGCACTTAGATCAACACACAAATATCAGGAGAATTCTTAATGTAAGCAAGAACCAACTGGGAGAAAAAAAAACAACAAAAATCCCATTCCCATTAGTGAAATTAACTCTAAGTCATTTGGGATAAATTTAATAAAATTATGTAACTTTTTAGAGTTCAAAATGATAAATTTTTAAAAATCAGCTAACAAAACCTAAGTTAATGATAAGATGTATTATGTTCATGGATTGTTAAACTCAGTATCATAAAGGTACTAGTTAATTTCAAGTGAACATGTAAACTAAATGTAATTACTATAAAAAGGGCAGTAGCAGTTTTCATGGAATCTGATAAGGTGATACTCAGATGTAAGGGTACAGGACCAAGAATTGCCACGTAAAATTTGAAGGAAAAGAACAAGGTGTGATGGGGGAAGTAGTACGGTCTGACATCAAGATTTATTATCCACCATGTCAAATATTGTGGTATTAGCAAGGGATGGACAATAGGAAAAAATTGGGAGCTTGGAGTCAGACAAGTGCATCCAGGGAAACATAACATTTGACAGAGGTTCCATCCTACAACAATGGAGAAATGCTGCACGATTCATTAAGTGGTGCTGGGAAAATGGGATAGTCATAGGGAAAAATAAAAATAAGATGTTTATTTCACATCAAATACAAATTTAACACCAGCTGTGAAAAACAGAACTTAGAAGTTTTAGAAGTTAAGGGAATGTATTTATATACTCTGGGTAGGGAAATCTTTCTTATATGAGACACAAAATATCAACCTTGAAGTAAGAGAGTGACAAATTTGTCCATACTAAGATGAAAAACTTCTGTACAATATAATATTAAAACCAGTAACAGATAAACCACAGAATGGAAGAAGATATTTGAAATGCCTACTACTGGCCAGGCACTAGGGCTCACGCATGTAATCTTAGCACTCTGGGAGGCTGAGGCGGGGACCAGAGCAAGACCTGTATCTACTAAAATTAGAAATACTAGCCAGATGTTGTGACGGGTGCCTGTAGTCTCAGGTATTTGGGAGGCTGAGGCAGGAGGATTGCCTGAGCCTAGGAGCTTGGGTTACTGTGAGCTATGATGTCGCGGCACTCAGGAAGACAGAGTGAGACTCTGTCTAAATAAAAGAAAAGAAAAGAAATACATATTACTGACAAAAAGGGTTTCTACTATATAAAAAGCTCCTACAAATTATAAGGAAACTCAATGGAAAAATAAGCAAAGGATGGAAACATTTGTAAAGGAGAAGAGCTTAATGACAATCAGCATATCAAAATTGGTAAATATGAAGATGCAAAACAAAAGTGCAATAAATTTCCATCCCTCATCCCTCAGTCTGGCAAATTTTTAAAAGTTTGAGATTATCTTTTTTTTTTTTTCAGTTTGAGATTATCTTGTGTTAGAATGTGAAGCAATGAGAATTTTAACACACTGCAGACAGGGGCAGACACAAGAGAAACCACTTAGCATGACAACTTCATATTTAGTGAAGTTGTAGAAGCTCAGACCTCAAGCCTCCACTGTTTTACATCTTGGGATCAACCCCAGTGTAACTTCCTCAGGCATCCAGAAGGACAGACTCTCAAGTCTATCTGTTCTGGCATTATTTATTACAGAAAAAATAGAACCAAATAGAAAACCTTATTAAACCTGGTTTAATAAACTATTGCATGCCCAGGGTGTAAATCATTATGTTTTAAATATGATCTCATAAAGAGTGTATAATAATATGGAAAAACCTTGGTGTACTGTTATTTGAAAAGAAAAGATTAAAATTGCGTACGTGTGTGTATATAGCTATAATATACATGTAGCATGATCATGTATGCAGGGTGGACATAAAGTTCGTGTGCAACTTAAAATAGTTTAACATGGTAAATTGCACATGAACTTTATGTCCACTCTGTATATCTACCTGTATATTTTATTCATCCCCAATCCGCAAAAATAACCTTATCTGTAAGAAAAAAAAAAAGCTAAAGGAAACATCCTGAAACAATGGTTGCATTCAGGTGGTGGACTATGGATGACTTTTTCCTTCTTTCTAGTTTTCTTGTGTGTGTTTTTCTTAAATTTCCACAGTGAGCGTGTTGTACATTCCTAATAGGGGGAAAAAAAGAATGTTGAGCAATTTGGGAGGGTGATAAAAAGAAGATATTGTAGCCGGCCCCCATATGCTGTAGGTGGCGGGTTCAAACCCAGCCCCGGCCAAAAACCGCCAAAAAAAAAAAAAAAAAAGAAGATATTGTAACGATTCAGTGACATTTTAATCTTATCATTGATATATATATTAACTAGGTAAATCCACTTGGCATGGGCATTTTGAGAAATAATTAGAATGCTGCTAATTACAATGAATGGTAAATAATACCCGTAATGATTAGAAAAGATTGCTACCAAGCCTTCATCAGCTTTCTGGATTTACAGTGAGGTTGGTTTATTCTGGTTGAGTCCTTGGCATTTAAACACGCAATAAAAGACAAAATCAGTCTCTCTGTGGTGGCCTTTACAAATAATCACAAGTAGATGCTGCTGTTTGGTTCAAATGCATAATGTTTTTTTAAAAATTATTTCATTGGCTTGATAAACCGGAATGGCTGTAGAGCTTTATCTAAGACTCCTAGATACAAATGGGTATTTATAAGTGTGTAATTAGGCAGCTCTTAAAGCCAAATCTGCTAGAGCTGCACGGCAGGTTCAGCATCGCAAGTCTTACAGCACTTCTCGCGGCGCCTCCTTCATATGACAGTCAGACGTGGTCTCACGTCAAAATATGTGATGGAAGACTGACTTCCACGTGGTCTTCTTATTATGAAAATCTTTCATAAGGAAGGGTATTTTCACTTTCTTAACATCTTCAATATGTTAGTATTTTAAAACCTTAATAACTAGTGTGAAGTCTTAGTAATTTAGCCTATGGTTTGACTTGGTTTAACACACATTTGTTATCCACTTCTCAGGCCATTGGCTCATTTAAAAGGACTAGTGAATGTGGTTTCTAAAAAGAAATGTACCTTTTCTTATTTATTTGTTTTTATTATTAAATCATAGTTGTGTATATTAATGCAATTATGGGGTACAACGTGCTGGTGTTATATACAATTTGAAATACTTTCAGCAAACTGGTTAACATAGCTCACCGCATTTTGTTAGTTATGGTGTTAAGACATTTATATTCTGCACTTAGTAGATTTAACATGTACCCTTGTAAAATACACCAAATGTGCCTTTTCTTTTCTTTTCTTTTCTTTTCTTTTTGAGACAGAGCCTCAAGCTGTCCCCCTGGGTAGAGTGCTATGGCATCACAGCTCACAGCAACCACCAACTCCTGGGCTCAAGCGAGTCTCCTGCCTCAGCCTCCCAGGTAGCTGGGACACAGGTGCCCACCACAACGCCTGGCTTTTTTTTTTTTCGGTTGCAGCTGTCATTGTTGTTTGGCGGGCCTGGGCTGGATTCCAACCCGCCACCTTAGGTATATGTGGCTGACGCCTTAGCCACTTGAGCCACTTGAGCCACAGGCGCCAAGCCAATGTGCCTTTTCTTAACAAAAAGTTTTTGATGAGAGTTTTACAAGTTGATCAGTTTCCATTACTTATAGATTATGTTCACAAGGGTATGTTTTGATCTGTGTTAATTTTATTACAAAGTACTATATTTTCTCAAACTAGGGAACTTTGTTTTTTAATCCTTATACATATTGTAAATACAGTTACAAGCTAGATGTGCAAAATAGTGTGCAATTAAATTTTAAAATTTGAAGAATAAATAAAATTAAAAGTATTTATTTTAAAAATATAAGAAATTATACCAATACAACACACATCCATGAAATGACCAAAAATAATCCTCAACAGTTAATACTTTGTCATATTTGCTTTATCTGTTCCTAAATTGTGATTAAAAATTAAGATATGTTGGAGTATTCAGGCCTCTAATTCAGCCCTGTTTTCTTTTCCTTTTTCTATAAATGTAATGTGTCCTTCTATCTTCCATTCAAATTTTATCCTTTCACACACATAAAAATATGTCCAGTGAAATTATATAATACTGTTTCATGCTTTAAACTTTGTTTAAATGAATTCGTTCTGCAAAAATCATCCTGCCAACTGCTTTTCTTTTACTAGTATTATTCCTGTGATATGTTGGTATATTGTACTTGTGGATTGCTTTCACCTGCTACATGATATTCTGTAATTTGAACACATCAAAATTATTTACTTATTGATTTATTCCTCTTTTGATGGACATTTTGATTTTGGCCAGTATTTTGCTTTTACAAACAACACTGAACATCTTTATACGTATCTCCTTGTAAACACGCGTGAGACGTTCTCTAGGGTGTGCATTGGAAGTAGAAATTTTGAGCTATAAAACATCTGCATGTTAAACTCCATGTACTTTACTTACTTTTTACCAAAGTGTTGTATGAAATAGTTGAAATTCAATAAACACTGTAAGAAGTACAACATAAAAATTGTAGTCCATTTTTCTATTATTTCTCATTCTTCTCCCTGGAGGTCACCACTTTTTTACTGTTAAGAATTTATTCTTATATTTGTTTCCATTAAAAAATAATATGGGTTGGGCACAGTGGCTCATACCCACAATCCAAGAATTTTGGGGAGTCTGAGGTAGGAGGATTTCATGGGACCAGGAGTTTGAGACCAGCACGAGCCACATAGAAGACTCAGTAGCTACAGAAAACATTTTTTAAAAGTTAGCTGGGTATGGTGTCATGTGTATTTATTTATTTATTTATGACAGAGTCTCACTTGGTCACCGTCTGTAGAGTGCCATGGTGTCCTATGTCACAGCAACCTCAAAGTCCTGGACTCAAATGATCCTTTTGCCCCAGCCCCCCAAGTAGCTGGGCTATTTTTTAGAGATGGGCTATTTCTCTAGTTCAGACTGGTCTCGAACTCATGAGCTCAGGCAATCCACCCACCTCAGCTTCCCAGAGTGCTGGGATTACAGGTGTGAGCCACAGTGCCCTGCCCAGCATGTGCCTTTAGTCCCAGCTACCTGGGAGGCTGAGGTGGGAGGATTGCTTGAGTCAAAGAGTTACAGTGACCTCTGATCACAGCACTGTGCTCAGCCTAGGCAACAGAAAAAGACCCTGTCTTTGACATCATCTTCGTCATCATCATCACCCCACCATATGCTGCTGTCTCTTGACGATTAATCGTGGACACCCACTGTTTCTATTCCGGAACGTAAACACCGTAGCTCATCCCAGCTTCTTTCCATTGAAAACATCCACAACGGCTTCTTCATCCTGTCTTTTTGCCAGTCCATTGGTGCATCCTCTGCCTTGATGCTCTTGCCTGCCCCTTTCCTACCAGCCTTAGACTTCCCTTTGCTGTCCTTTCACCTTCTTTCTGAGCTTAGATGGAGGGAAGTGGTGGGGAAGGGTCCCACTGCTAAGTATGAAGGCTTTTCGTCATCTTCATCTGTGCCTGGTGACCTTCAAACTGGTAACAGTATCTTTTCTTTTTACCTTTCTCAAAGTATTTAGCACAAGGACTTACCTAGGTGGGTTCATTATATTCAATAAACATTTGTTGCATAAAATAACTCAAGCCCCTTTGATGAAATGTTTGTTTTTTCACTGAGAAAAGGGACATTATAAGTCTATGGAATGTGATAATAAGGGTATTTTTTTTTTTTTTTTTTTGAGATGGAGTCTCACTATGTCACCCTTGATAGAGTGCTGTGGTGTCACAGCTCATAGCAACCTCCAACTCTTGGACTTAAGCAATTCTCTTGCCTCAGCCTCTCCAAGTAGCTGGGACTACAGGTACCTGCCACAACACCTGGCTATTTTTTCTGTTGTTGTGTTGCAGTTGTCATTGTTGTTTAGCAGGTCTGGGCTGAGTTTTAACCCGCCAGCCTGGGTGTATGTGGCTGGTGCCCTGACTCCTGAGCTATGGGCACCAAGTCAGATAATAAGGGTATGTTTAATAGCAGATCACTATTAAGGATTCTTCCATTTTGAGGTGGAATTGAAAATAATAAAAGTCTGGCTGGGTATAATTTTTCCAACAAGAAATTGGAAAGGATTTACTCCAGCCTACAATCAGTTATTTCCTATGTCAGAAAACAACTCTGAAATGAAAGCCACCTTTAATTGTTATAGATCTTCATGCCTGATAATTAGGAAACCAATTAAGTATTATTTGCTGACTAAAAAATTACACAACAGAGGAAATAGGAAGTCACAGTGCTGTGAATGAAAGCAGCAGTACTTGTAAATTCCGACTGCCTGACTCAGGCAACCTTTGCTGGCGAGTCTACTCTGGTTGAGGCCAGGTGAAAAGCTTCCTTGGCCTCCACTGGAGAAATGCTAGGCTGCTATAATGGTCATGCTTCCCTTTGATTAGCAGCCTAGAAAAATCAGGTTTTGACATGGAAAGGAAAATAGGGACAGCTATAGTTCAAATAGCAATTACCAGGGTGCTCCATTGCCAGCACTGCAGAAGCCCCCTCTATTCGGGGCCCCCAGCTCTCTGACATCGTCATGGGCTTCAGAGGGAGTGTCTGAGCATAGAAATGAGTTTGTTCTACTGTGCTGTGTCCAGTGCTGATGGGGACCCACCAAATCAGGAACACCTCAAAGACTTCGTCTATCATGTTGCATGGGTAGATGGGATACATTCTGGAATGGAGGCTTTTTTCTGGTCCACTGGAGATGGCAAAATTTGAATGAAATTGTCAAGTAAGATATAGCTATATCCCTTATCTATTTATCTTGATCCCCAAGGGCTTGATTTTATCTTGGGACTTAATGATAATATTAATAAAAATAACACCACCAACAACAATAATAATACATTATAATAATGTAAAAGTTTGTGTAGGCATCTCTATTATAAACTATGGAATAAACTACATTCTGCTACACAGTGAAGGCATTATTAATGTTAATATTATTTTTGTTAATATTATCATTACATAATGTTCATAATATATTTA
The DNA here is from genome assembly GCF_000181295.1 of Otolemur garnettii. Taxonomy (NCBI): domain Eukaryota; kingdom Metazoa; phylum Chordata; class Mammalia; order Primates; family Galagidae; genus Otolemur; species Otolemur garnettii. The sequence goes on along the minus strand of NW_003852533.1, from coordinate 1,128,524 downwards.
CTATATATTTATACACAACAAAACTATATCATACATATTTATTATATATCACATATATTTATTATATACACCATATAATATAAACCATATAATATATATTTATCATATAATATATGCACCATATGTTAATCATATAATATATTTATTATGTAATATGTATTATATAATGTGCATTTATTAAATGACATCTATATGACTGGAAACATTTTATTTTGAGACAGCATCTTGCTATGTTCTCCAGGCTGCTCTCACACTCCTAGGCTCAAGGTACTCTCCTATATAAGCCTTCAGAGTAGCTGGGATTACAGGTGCATGCCACTACACCTGGCTGGAAACATTTTTTTATAATCCCTCTATTTCTTTTTTCTTTCTTTTTTTTTTTTAGCGGAGCCTCAAGCTATCCCCCTGGGTAGAGTGCCATGGCATCACAGCTCATAGCAACCTCCAACTCCTGGGCTCAAGCGAGTCTCCTGCCTCTGCCTCCCAAGTTGCTGGGACTACAGGTGCCCGCCACAACGCCCGGCCATTTTTTGGTTGTGTCCATCATTGTTGTTTGGCAGGCCCGGGCTGGGGATTCGAACCTGCCACCTTAGGTGTATGTGGCTGGCACCTTAGCCGCTTAAGTCACAGGCGCCGAGCCAATCCCTCTATTTCTTTTATGGGGAGTAGATCTTTACTATTGAGAGAATCATTTGATAACTGTTCCAGTTATCTTTTCTGTATATAACCCACCCCAAATTTAATGGCTCAACACAGCAATAATCATTTATTTTCTTCATGAATCTGTAATTTGGACAAGGCTCAGTGGGGATAGTGCATTTCTGTGGTGCCTGGGTAACCCAGTGGCAGGGGACTGGACTTATTTGAAGATACATTTATCCAAGCATCCGACAGTTAATGCTGGTTGCTGTCTGCCACTGCATTTGGGGCAGTTGGTCAGATGGGTCAGTTACACATGGCCTCTTCAGGTGGCTGCTATGCTTCCTCACAGTACAGTGGTTGGGTTTAAAGAGAAAGATCTCTTGTGAGAGATCATGGAATAAGTACCTGTCATTACTATGACCACTCTTGCAAGTCATGCAGCATCATTCTCACCATCCTCTATTGGTTGAAGTAATCACAGTTATCCACCCAGATTAAAGGGAGGGGATAATTACTTGATAAGAAGTATGTGAGTGTCATTATGTAATAATATTTTTATTATGAAGGTTTGTATAAGAGTATGAAGATGGGAATCACGCTGAAGATTGGGTGGTCATTAGCAGACTGATGGTAGGTAATGCCCAGAGAGAAGATGAAATTGCTTAGGAAGAGTATATCAAGAAAAAGATGTAGACAGAGAATGTAACCCTAAAATAGCACTTACAAGGTGGGCTTATGAAATGAGATATATTGTAATGTTCACTTTTGGAAAAGAAAATCTTCCATGGTGAGAAGGGAAATTGAATAAGGCTTGAGAGCTAAATTGCTATTCACTGTAGATTAAATAGTCAGGGAGAAGACTCTGGAAGTACAGAGAACTGCAACTGGCCATGAAGGAGAAAAGAGATCTGTGGTCTTCAAAAGGGATTTGGAAGATGTTTTGCTTTTCCATTTCATAAAAATCTACATATTTATCAATGCACTTGCAATCAGACTCTTTTTTTAGAGTTACAACCATGTATTCTAATTGGCTTAAAGGAAGCTAGGGACAGAGCCAGTGTGATCCAATGATAACTAGTCACATTCAGGATATATATGTATATATATAAATATTATAAAAAAGCACCTACGTATGCAAATGCTATGTGCTGTAGTTCTGCCAATAACTTCCAAACACAAATCACTGTAGAATAGATTTAGTTCAACAAACATTTATTAGGCACTTATAATGTTCCATACAATATTAGTTGTCAGAGCTACAAAGTTGAATAAAACATATTTCCTTCTCTAAATCTAGTGGGATGGCCAAATCTATAAATTGGAAGTTTCATTTAAAATCCTTGGGAATTAAAGGTTAGGATTATGAAGCCAAGATGCTTCACTCTGGGTAAATTACTTATTTCTATAAGCCTTAGGGTTAATCATTGATAAAATGGAAAGTAATAGTTCTTGCTTCAGAGAGCTGTTGAAAGAATTAAATGAGAAAAAAATACTCAAAGTATGTAGCACAGAGCCTGGCACAGAAAGTGCCCACGAAAATGAACAGCTATTGGTGAGAGATAGCACCAAATTCTTCACACTCTCCACCCTCCAAACACATTCTTCCCCCTTTATTTCCAAAATCAATTACTAACCTAATTATTTACCAAGTTACCCAAAGCAAATAGATGGAAGTCATCTTTTGTAATTCTCTTTTCTTCACTTTTTACTTGAAATTAATCAAGTGCTTAGATGATGAGAGCAAAGCCCCTATGAATAACATTGATGCTCTTATTAAAGAGAACTCAGAGAGCTTCCTTGTCTCTGTAGCACGTGAGGACACAGTGAGAAGACAGACATCTGTGAGCCAGAAAGTGACCCCTTGCCAGACTCAGAGTTTGCTGGCACCTTGATCTTGGACTTCTCAGCCTCCAGAACAGTAAGATAAATTTCTACAAAGTATAAACCCTCAACTTTATGGCATTTTGTTTTAGGACCAAAATAGACTAAGACTCTCAGGTGGTGGGTGGTAGAGATGGAATCACGGAGTATTTGTCTTCTTTGTGACTGGCTTTCACAAACCAGCATGAAGAGTAAATGAACCAGAATGGGAATGGTGGGGAATTGAGAAAATAAATCACACAAGAGATATAAATCACATGAAAGACAAAGAGGTGGGATTGGAAGGTCTGGAGCAGCTGGTGACTGCAGCCAGCACCCAATGTGTGCACAGCTTTACTTATATAGCACCTAAACAAGGTTGCTTGTATTAACAATGTTGCACATCAGCAAGGGCAGCAAGTGGGAATGTTTCAGTCTAAACGGCTGAGGGGAAGTAACTGGATAAGTAAAAGGAGTTTGATCATAAACACTATTCTCAAGGATATGAATCTCAGTACACGGGGTGAAGATTAACTTTAGGGAAAGGTTATGTGCTTTTAGGCAAAAGATAGGAAAGTATACAGAAGTTTTGTGACTTCTGGCAGAGGGAGCAAAAAGAAAAGGACTATTGTTTTAGGAAGAGGGAAGAAGAAGTTGGGGGTCATTCCTTGAACACACCTCCAGGCTGAGGGGATTTTGCTGCCTCATAATCCACAGTGGCTTATTCCACATAGTATAATGTCCTCAAGTTTCCCCATGTTGTAGCATGTGGCTAATGTTCTTCCTTTATAAAGGATGAATAATACTCCATTTGTGTGTGTATGTACATGTACATGTGTATGTGTTTTTATCTATATACACACACAAACACATGCATGCGCATGTGCAGGAGTCTGACAATTAAGTTTGTGAACTTGCCACCGTGTGCTCACACTGACAGCATGTGCAGGAGTCTGATAATTAAGTTCATGAACTTGCCACCATGTCCTTAGACTGACAGTACTGTACAATCAACTCAGTAAGGTTTCCTAACCTTGGTATATCAGTGTCTCATAGTTGTGTTCATGTCGACATGTGGTGGTGTCTTGCTGAGTGGTGTTCATTGTTGTTGCATGTTTTTGTGTATCCATGGAAGAATGTTATAGCTTGAATAGAGCAATGAACAAACATTCATAAATTTCTTGTTAAACTTGGTAAGAATGGAAGTGAAATCAGGTCCATGTTTATGAGATAATGCCAGGAAGAAAAGAGCAGTGTACAAATGGATTAAACATTTTTCTGAGGTAAGAGAAAATATTACTGATTAAGAGAGGTCAGGGAGGCCAGTAACAAGAAAAACTGGTGAAAACATTGCAAAAATTAGTCAAACTGTGTGTCAACATCATGGGCGGACTGTAAGAGGCACAGCAGACCAAGCAAACATTGATAGAGAAATGGTTGGGAAAATCTGAACTGAAAATCTTGGCCAACAACTCATGACTCTCGCATCATGACAATGCACCAGCTCACACTGCACTATCTGTGAAGGAATTCTTTAGCCAGTAAACAAATAACTATATTGGAACACTGTCTGATCTGGCCCCCAATGCCTTTATTTTTTTTACCCAAAAGTAGAGGAAATATTGGCAGGAAGACATTTTGATGACATTCAGAACATCAAGGGTAACACGGTGACAGCTTTCATGGCCATTCCCAGAAAAGAGTTCCAAGATTGTTTTGAAGACTAGATGAGGGCTCAGCGCCTGTGGCTCAAGTGGCTAAGGTGCCAGCCACATACACCTAAGGTGGCAGGTTCGAATCCAGCCCCAGCACGCCAAACAACAATGACAGCTGCAACCAAAAAATAGCTGGGCATTATGGTGGGCGCCTGTGGTCCCAGCTACTTGGGAGGCAGAGGCAGGAGACTCGCTTAAGCCTAGGAGTTGGAGGTTGCTGTGAGCTGTGATGTCACAGCACTGTACCCAGGGGGACAGCTTGAGGCTCTGTCTCAAAAAAAAAAAAAAGAGACTAGATGAGGTGCTGGCATTGGTGCACAGCTTCCAAGGGAGAGTACTTCAAAGGTGAATGTAGTGAAATTCAGCAACGAGGTATGTGGCACTTTTTCTAAGATGAGTTCACAAAGTTAACTGTCATACCTTGTTTTGTTTATCACTTCATCTGCTGACGTACACTTGGGTTGCTTCCACCTTTTGACTATTGTGAGTAATACATTCATGAATGTGGACACACCAAGGTCTGTTTCAAGTCTCTGCTTTCAATTCCTTTTTTTTTTTTTTTTGCAGTTTTTGACCAGAGCCGGGTTTGAACCCACCACCTCTGGCATGTGGGGTCGTCACCCTACTCTTTGAGCCACAGGCTCCGCCCTCTGCTTTCAATTCTTTTAGATAGAGACTCAGCAGTGGGATTGCTGGGTCATGTGGTAATTCTATGTTTATATCTTTGAGGACCAACTACTGTTTTCTTTTTTTTTTTTTTATTGAATGGTAACTATGTACATTAATGCACTTCTGGGGTACAGTGTGGGGTTTTCACACACAATCCAAAACACTTCCATCAAACTGGTTAACATAGCCCTCATGTTATTTTCTTAGTTATTATTTTAAAATGTTCACATTCTACTCTTAGAAAGATTCACTTGTACCCTTGTAAGATAAACAAATGATCCCTCCAATCCCCCTCCCTTCCCCCATTCCACCCTCCCCTCTCCCTCCCCTCTCCCCGTATTCTTAGGCTGTTATTAGGTTATAGCTTTCATATAAAAGATATAAATTAGTTTCATAATAGGGGTGTGTACATTGGATACTTTTCCCTCCATTCTTGTGATACTTTGCTCAGAAGAACATTCTCCAGCTCCATCCATGTGAACATAAAGGACGTAAAGTCTCCATCTTTCTTAATGGCTGCATAGTATTCCATGGTGTACATATACCACAGTCTGTTGATCCATTCGTGGATCGATGGGCCCTTGGGCTTCTTCCATGACCTGGCAATTATGAATTGGGCTGCAATAAACATTCTGATACAAATATCTTTGTTGTAATGAGATTTTTGGTCATCTGGGAATATACCTAATAAAGGAATTGCAGGGTCAAACGGCAGGTCTAGTTTTAGTCCTCTAAATGTTCTCCAGATGTCTTTCCAAAAGGAACGTATTAGTTTACATTCCCACCAGCACTGTAGGAGTGTTCCCTTTTCTCCACATCCATGCCAGCATCTCTGGTTTTGAGATTTTGTGATATAGGCTAATCTCACTGGAGTTAGATGATATCTCAAGGTAGTTTTGATTTGCATTTCTCTGATGATTAAGGATGGTGAGCATTTTTTCATATATCTGTAGGCCATATGCTGATCTTTAGAGAAATTTCTCTTCAAATCCCTTGCCCACCCTGAGATGGGATCACTC
>NW_003852533.1:1113719-1119269 GCF_000181295.1 Otolemur garnettii | reverse complement strand
CAGAATCTCTTGGCATGTCTGGAAAGTTCTCTTTCATAATTTCATGAAGAAGAGCCTCTGTGTTTTGTGAAGCAACTTCATCACCTTCGGGGATTTCTATAAGGCAAAATTTAGTTTACTTCGAATTATCCGAGAGCTCTCTGAGAGTGAGATCTGTTTTTGCTCTCCATTTCTTTTGATCTTTGCATTCTTGGGCTTCTTCAAAAGCTTTGTCTTCAAAATCAGAGATCCTTTCTTCTGCCTGTTCCACTCCGTTACGGAGGGATTCCACTGTGTCTTTCAGATCCTTGAGGGCTGCAACCTCTTGTCTCAGTGTTTCAAAATCTTTGATCATTTTATCTTTGAAATCATTGAGTTCTTGAGACATCTTTTGAATAATTTCTTGAACTCCTAATTCCTTCTTTTCTTCCATTCTGTTAATCTCATTTGCTATCCACATTCTGAACTCGATTTCTGACATTCCAGCCATTTGCTGTGGATGGGGTCTTCAATTGTGTCTGCCCCATTTTCCCTTGGAGGAGTTGATCTACTCTGGTTATTCCAGTTGCCAGAGTTTTTCCGCTGATTCCACCCCATGCTGAATTTACCTTGTTTGGAGGCCTTATCAGAATCATTCAGTTGGTGGCTTCTTCTGGTTGCCCAGAGAGACAGGCAGAGTGTGTCTGTTGTCTTCTCCCAGTTCTCGGGTGCTGGGGCAACTGGGGTGCAGTGGAACGGTAGCAGCTGCATGGGAGTTGCATGGCCGGATTAGACCTCGTTCAGCCTGCTGAGGCTACTGGGGGGCAGGAGACCGGCAGCAGCCAGATCAGTCCTAGTTCGGCCCCTCTGGGGCAACTGGTGGAACAGGGGAACTGTAGTAGCTAGATCAGTCCTAGTTCAGCACCCTGGAGCAGCCAGGGGGTAGGGGAATGGCAGCAGTAGCGCAGGGTATGTGAGCGACCAGATCAGTCCTAGTTCAGCCCCACCAGAGTAGCTGGGGGGGAGTGGAGGACTCCTTGACCTTTGTCTGTTGGATGCATGTGACACTAGCAAGCCGGTCTGTGCCCTCCCAGCTCAGGAGCCTGGAGCAGGGAACTCCTCCACCTCTGTCCATGGGATATACGTGGCTCTAGCAAACAGTTCTAGGCCTGCCCAGAGCAGTAGACCCCTCCACCTGCAGGGCACATGTGGCTCTAGCAAGCAGTTCTAGGCCCACCCAGCTTGGGTACCTGGAGTGGGGAACTCCTCCCCTGGCTACCGTGGGGTGTGTGTGTCTCTAGCAAGCTGTTTTGGGTCTACTTGGAATGGAGGACTCCTCTGCCACTGCCCACGGGATGCCCGCGGCACTAGCAAGCAGTTCTGGGCCTGCCCAGAGCTGGAGCCTGGGGCAGGGATCTCCTCTGCCATCTGTGAGGCATGTGACTCTAGCAAGCAGTTTTGGGCCTGCCCAGCTCTGTGAGGACAAAGGGACCCACCCGGCAAATGGGTTAGTACCCAATACCTTCTTCCCCACTTTGTACACAGTCACTCATAATCCCCCAGGTCTGTGACCCTATTCACTCCGGTAGGCCACTGCTCCTGGGGTTTACAACCTGCAAAATCAGCCAGAAATCTGAGTTTGGCAGGGGTGCCTTGTAGTTTTAAATTAGGCTTCTGTCCAGCTAGATTTCTCTGCAAGTCCTTGCATTCAGCTCTGGGCAGCAGACAAATAACAATTTACACTCTGGTGTCAATTTTAGCCTCTGCCCGCCCACTGCCTTTGTCTCGGGGGATTACATCCTCAGGGCTGGTGCTTTATTTATGAAAGTTCTCTGCATTTTGCCTGTGGCTACTGTCCAGAACCTCTGTATGCCCAGAGAGACAGGGCTGGAATGGCATCAGTTTGCAGCTCAGGATGCCACTGTTCCTGTATTAGTGTCCTCTGAGCCAATTTTCCCTCTCCTCATGCCTGTGCCACAGTCAGCACAGAACAGCACCAGCCCTTTCTCCCTCCACTTCTCTCAAAGAGATGCCCAAGAATCTGGACTCCAAATGTCCAAACCTCAGAGTGAGTGGGTGGAGACTCCTCAGAGTTCAATGTTGCAGGTAGGGAATATATACAGTTTTATATAGTTCAAACCTTCCCTCAACCATACACCTAGGGTGCTCCTTTGAATAATTGTTGGGTAGTCTGCCAAATTGGTTGTCCCAGTCAGCACCTATTTCAGGTGGAAGAGTTCAAATGTCTCTGGGAGCTAGATAAGAGGGGTCTGCTTGCAGCTCAGATATAACTTGCTCCAGTGCTCCGTGAGGGCAAAGGGACCCACCCTGAGCCGATTTTCTTCTCCTCACGCCTGTGCCACTGTCAGCACAGAACAGCACCAGCCCTTTCTCCCTCCACTTCTCTCAAGGAGATGCCCAAGAATCTGGATTCCATAGGTAACAAACCTCCAGACCTCGGAGTGGGTGGGTGGGGACTCCTCAGAGTTCAGTGTTGCAGGTGGAGAATATATACAGTTTTATACAGTTTTACAGTTTTATGCCTGGCTGGAGGATGCCGTGGCACACCAGCAGGGGTAGGAGGTCCAGTTTTTAGGGGGTCGCTCCCGTGGGATAGAGTGGGAGGAAGTTTGAACTCTGCTTGCTTGTTTGCATGGAGTAAATTGTGAGCCCTTGTTGTGGGGGAGGGGACTCCCGTCCGCTTGGTGGTGGATTTTGTACCTTTTGGTTGTATTTTTGGGGTCGCAGCTTGCCTCAGGAAGGTTGAAGTGTGTTCTTCAATCTTCTCTCTTGGCTCTGCTCCAAACCATCAGCTAACTTGCTAAACTTCTGTCCTTTAAGCCTCCTTCTGGACAGGAGCTTCTGTAAAAAGCTGGCTGCAGTCTGCCATCTTGGCTCTGCCCCCCCCCCCCAGCTACTGTTTTCCAGAGCAGTTGCACAATTTTATGTTTTTTCTCTATTGATAGCGTCTTTTGATGCACAAAATTTTAAAATTGTACTAAAGTCCAATTTCTCTTTTTTGTTCATGTTGCTTATGCTTTCAGTGTCATATCCAAGAAATCATTTCCAAATTCAGTATCATGAAGGTTTTCCCCATTTTCTTCTACAATTTTTCTAATTTTGGCTCTTACACTTAAGTCTTCTCTATTTTGAGTTAATCTTTACATATGTATGTTAAAGGTGAGGGTCCAACTTCGTATTTTTGTGTGAACATCCAGTTTTCCAGGTCCTATTTGTTGAAAAGACTGTCCTATCCCAGTTGAATGGTCTTGGCACTCTTGTCCACAATCATTTGACCATGTATTACTTATTTTTTTAATCTATAAAGTTTAGAATCAGCATGCCTATTTGACAAGTCCTTTAGGGATTGCATTAAACTTCTAGATTAATTTAAGGAGATTTTACATCTTGATGAAGTTGAGTCTTTACCATCAAGAACATGGTTGGCTTCTTCATTTATTTGTCTTTATTATGACCTTTAACCTCATTTTAAAATTGCCTTTATATAGATGATGCACAGTTTTTGTTTAGTATATTCTCAGGTATTTTTAAATTTTTATGTTATTCTTTTTTATTGTTTGGGATTCATTGAAGTAACAAAGAATCAGGTTATACTGATTGAGGTTGGTTGTTAGGTAAAGTCCCTCTTGTAATTTCTCCTTCCCACAAAGAGGTGTGCCATACACCATGACACCTCTCTCCCTGATTCCTCATTCCCCTGCTCCCCACTTTGTATTTGCTCATCTACTGCCTTCATATTAGAATAGAGAACATTGGATACTTGCTTCCCCATTCTTGTGATGCTTTACTAAGAAGAATGTGTTCCACTTCCATCAGGTTAATACAAAAGATATAAAGACTCCATCTTTTGATGGCTGAATAGTATTGCATGGTGTACATATACCACAGCTTGTTAATCCATTCCTGGATTGGGGGGCATTTAGGCTGTTTCCACATTTTGGTGATTGTAAATTGAGCTGCAATAAATAGTGTAGTGCAAGTGTCCTTATGATAAAAGGACTTTTTTCTTTCTGGGTAGATGCTCAGTAATGGGATTGAAGGATCAAATGGGAGTCTATACAATCAAAAAGGTTGTATTAGTTTGCAGTCCCACCAGCAGTATAAAAGTGTTCCTTTCTCTCCACATCAACGCCAGCATCTGGAGTTTTAAGATTTTGTGATGTGGGCCATTCTCGCTGGGGTTAGATGGTATCTCAGTGTGGTTTTGATTTGCATTTCTGTAATAATTAGGGATGATGAGCATTTTTTCCTATGTTTGTTAGCCATTCGTCTGTCATTTTAAGAGAAGGTTCTATTCATATCTCTTGCCCATTGATGTGTGGGATTGTTTGCTTTTTTCATGTGGATTAATTTGAGTTCTCTATACTATAGATCTTAGTTATCAAGCTTTTGTCTTATTCAAAATATACAAATATCCTTTCCCATTGTGTATGTTGTCTATTTGCTTTGCCTGTTGTCTCCTCAGCTGTACAGAAGCTTTTCAGTTTGATTAAGTCTCATTTGTTTATTGTTGTTGTTGTTGCAATTGCCATGGCAGTCTTCTTTATGAAGTCTTTCCCTAGGCCAATATTTTCCAGTGTTTTTCCTATGCTTTCTTTGAGGATTTTTATCTTTTCATGCCTTAAATTTAAGTCCTTTATCCATCTTGAATCAATTTTTGTGAGTGGAGAAAGATGCGGGTCTAGTTTCAGTCTTTTACATGTGAATATCCAGTTCTCCCAGTTCCATTTATAGAACAGGGAGTCTTTCCCCTAGTGTATGTTCTTGTTTGGTTTATTGAAGATTAGGCAATTGTAAGATGTTAGTCTAATTTCCTGATTTTCCATTCAATTCCAAATGTCTATATCTCTATTTTTGTGCCAGTACCATGCTGTCTTGACCACTGTGGCTTTGTAGTACAGCCTAAAATCTGGTATGCTGATGCCCCGGGCTTATTTATTTCTTTTTTTTAATTACTAAGAACTACCTTAGCTATGTGGGTTTTTTTCTGGTTCCATACAAAATGGAGAATCATTTTTTTCAAGTCTTGCAAGTATGATGTTGGTATTTTAATAGGGATGGTATTGAATCTGTAGATTGCTTTGGGAAGTATAGATATTTTAACAACATTGATTCTTCCCAACCATGTGCATGCTATTTTCTTCCATTTGTAAAATCCTCTGCTATTTCCTTTTTTAGGGTTTCATAATTTTCTTTATAGAGGTCCTTCACCTCTTTTGTTAGATATATTCCTAGGTATTTCATTTTCTTTGAAACAATGGTGAAGGGAATTGTGTCCTTAATTAGTTTCTCATCTTGGTTGTTATTGGCGTATACAAGGGCTACTGACTTGTGGATATAGATTTTATATCCTGAGACATTACTGTATTTTTTGATGACTTCCAAGAGTCTTGAGGTTGAGTCTTTGGGGTTCTCTAAGTATAAAATCATATTGTCAGCAAAGAGGGAGAGTTTGTCCTCCTCTGCTCCCATTTGAATGTCCTTTATTTCCTTGTCTTGCCTAATTGTATTGGCTAGAACTTCCAGCACTATGTTGAATAGTAATGGTGACAGAGGACAACCTTGTCTGGT
>NW_003852533.1:1107516-1112654 GCF_000181295.1 Otolemur garnettii | reverse complement strand
TGTGCTCTCTTTCTGTTTTTCGATTGTAGGCTTCTAAAGCAATAAATTTTCCTTTCAGGACTGCTTTTTCTGTATCCCACAGGTTTTGGTAGCTTGTGTCTTCATTGTTGTTATGCTCAAGGAAGCTAATGATTTCCTCTTTTATTTCTTCTTGCACCAAACTATCATTCAACAGAAGTTTGTTTAATTTCCATGCCTTTGTGTGGGGTTGAATGTTTTTATTGGAGTTGAGTTCCATCTTTAGTGCCTTGTGGTCTGAGAAGATACAAGGTAAAATTTCAATTCTTTTGATTCTGTTGAGGTTTGGTTTGTGTCCTAAGATATAATCAATTTTGGAGACTGTTCCATAGGGTAATGAGAAGAATGTATATTCTTTATCTTTGGGATGGAGTGTTCTATCTGCATCTATCAAGCACATATCAAGACTCTTCTTTTAGGGTCTCATTTAAGTCCCTTATATCTTTGTTTAATTTCTGTTTAGAGGATCTTTCCAGCTCTGTAAGAGTAGTGTTAAAGTCCCCTGTTATTATGGTGTTATAGGATATCATATTGCTCAGACTAAGAAAGGTCTGTTTTAAGAATATCGGAACATTTAAGTTGGGTGCATAAATATTTAGAATGAAAACATCTTCTTGTTGTAGTTTTCCCTTGACCAATATAAAGTGACTATCTTTGTATTTTTTGACTTTAGTTGCTTTAAATCCACATGCATCTGAAAATAAGATTGCAACCCCTCTTTTCTTCTGAATTCCGTTTGCTTGAAAAATTGTCTTCCAACCCTTGACTCAGAGTTTTAATTCGTCTTTTGTTTTTTAATTGAATGGTAACTATGTACATTAATGCACTTCTGGGGTACAGTGTGGTGTATTCACATACAATTTGAAATATTTCATCAAACTGGTTAACATAGCCTTCATGTCGTTTACCTAGTTATTGTGCCAAAACTTTCATATTCTACTCTTAGAATGGTTCACTTGTACCCTTGTAGGATAAACAACAGAAGTGATCCCTCCAATCCCCCTCCCTCCAACCATCCCCCTCCCTTCTCCCTCCCCCTTCCTCTTATTCTTAGGCTTAATTTGTCTTTTGAAGCTAGGTGTGTTTCCTGCAGACAGTAAATGGATGATGCCTTGTGTTTTTTAATCCAATCAGCCAATCTAGGGGAGGGGAATTCAAGCTGTTAATATTTATTGAGATAATTGACAAGTGTGGTAGTGTTGTATTCATCTTATATTGTGAAAGTCCATTGCTTAGTTTTATCTTTTGCATCATTGTGGAAGTTAAGTTCTGTCCTTTAATTTCTGAGTTCTTACTTTGCTGTTGATCCATTGTGATGGTCAATGTGTAGAACAGGTTGAAGTATTTCCTGCAGAGCTGGTCTTCTTGTGGCGAATTTCCTCAGTGTTTGCATATCAGTAAATTATTTGATTTTTCCGTCAATTTTAAAGCTTAGTAATTGTTCTGTTTAAGTAGATTAAAGGTAGATGACCATTGTCTTCTTGCTTGAAAAGTTTCACTAGAGAAGTCTGAAGTCACCTTGATGGATTTGCCCCTGTAGGTCAACCACTGCTTACTCCTGGCAACTTGAAGAATCTTTTCTTTTGTCTTGACTTTGGACAGGTTCATCACTATGTGTCTTAGAGAAGTTCTGTTAGAGTTGAGGTGACCTGGGGTCCAATATCCCTCTGAAAGAAATGTGTCAGAATCTTTGGTGATATTTGGGAAATTTTCATTTGTAATATTCACTAGTATGGCTTCCATTTCGCTGGGGCATTCATCTTCCCCATTTGGGATACTTATAACTTATATTTGAACACTTCATAAAGTCCCATAATTCTGTCAGTGAACGTTTTGCTTTCTCTCTCTTCTTTTCTGCCTCTTTAACTATCTGAGTAGTCTCAAGGGCTTTGTCCTCTACCTATGAGATTCTTTCTTCTGTATGGTCTAATCTGTTGTGATACTTTCCATTGCATCCTTAAGTTCCCTAATTGACTGATTAAGTTCCTTCAGGTCTGCTATATCCTTTCTATATTCTTCATATTGTTCATCTCTTATTTGATTCTGTTTTTAGGTTTCCTTTTGGTTATTTTCAACTTTATTAGCAGTTTCCTTCATTTCCTTCCTTGTTTTCATCATCTGTATTCTAAATTCCCTTTCTGTCATTTTAAACAGTTCTTTATGGGTGGAATCCTCTGCAATAGCTACCTCACAGTCCCTTGTGGGGGTTGGTCTGAACTGGTTTTTCACATTGCCAGGATTTTTCTGCTGATTCTTCTTCATGAGTGATTTCTTTTATCTGTTTCCTTGACCTAATTTTCCTTTCATTTCCTCTTGCTCCTTCAGTTATCATGCCTCTGGACTAGGGTTTTGATATGGGACCAGAAGGATGTACCTTTTGGTCCAGGACCAGAAGGATGAGAAGATTGAAGAGAAAAGAAGGGGAAAAAGATTTAAAAGAAGAAAGAAAGAAAAATAAAAGAAAAAAGAGAAAGGTGGGGGGTGAGTAAAAGGGAATATTGACAAAAACAAGAGAGGCACAGAAAGAGGGCAACAGAAAATATAGGTGTACAGTAGGGTACTTTGTCCCAACCTTAAACACTCTCAACCACCTGGAGTGCTGGGTTGGGTGGTTCCCTTGAGGTCAGTAGCTCTTTGCCAGCCTGTTCGGTCACAGTACCCCACCTCCACCAAGTAGAGAGGAAAGAAAAAAATGCTAGAAATCAAACCAAAACAAGCAAACAAAACTTCATGGGATAAAATTGGGGAAAAAAAAACAAATAATAGGGGCAGAAACAGTAGCAAAAATGAAGTTCTAATTGTTAAAGAAGGCAACAATGGAAAATTATACTTAAACTAGAAAAATGAAGAAAGAAAAGAAAGAAAAAAAAAGAAAAATCTAGAAGGAAAATGTTGAAATTAAAAACCAAAAAGCAAAACCAAATACAAAGCAGTATATATATATCTTGCTGTATATTATCTGGGCAACAGGTGATCTTCTAGGATATGAGATGTTATTCACAATGCTGATACAGCTATATGAGATGGAGACTGGAGGCCTGTGCTGATTTTTCAAACCCCTCAGGATAGAGAGTCTAAATCTCTCCTCAGCCTGCTTAAAAGGCACTTTAAACTGCTAACCTTGGCTAAGAAGAAGCTTTTCCCAGGAAAGCACTTGTCCCTGGGGGCACTCCTGAAGTGGCTATCCACTTACCCAGTGTGCCCAAACTGGTCTCACTCTGTGCCCCTGAGGGCCAAGGCTGTAAGGTGTCTCAGTCCCTTCCTTTAGGCTGCTCAGTGACTAGATTACTCACCCAAGGTCTCCTGCCAAATCCTTGCTCTGTAACCCTGAGGGTGGAGATTGCCAGGGCAGTTCTCCAACAATGGCTCCCTGTGGCCCACAGCCAGACACTATTAGCTCCATCCAGCTCAGTGGTGCAGTCTGGGGTCCTAGACAACGTTTAAAGTGCTCTGTACTCTTGCCCAAGTTCTCCCAAAGTAGTTCAACTGACTACCGAGTCCAAACAAACAAACAAACAAACAAACAAAAAAACAGCTGACAGGTAAGGCCTTTCCAGTTTGCAATCTCACTGCTGCTGTACTTACAGCTGCCATCAGGATTAGACCAAATGAACACACGCAACCACTTGCCAGTTCTTCACTGCTTTTGTCCTCCTCATGGGGTCCAGAAGTCTCTTGCTGACTCCCTGTGTCCCCAAAGGCATGTTTCTGGGCAGATCCCACCAGCCAGAGATGCCTGGAGTCTTCTCTCCCTGGTCTCACCTTGCACAGTTGCAAGGAAGCTGTTACTCGACTCAACACTTGACAATGAGCATTTTTTCTAATGTTCTATCTTTTGTTGTTACATGCAAGACCTTTTCTTGATATCTTTTAATAGGTTGCTGTTTGTATACATGAAGACATTTGAATTCTTTTGTTTTTAGTTTGTGGAGAAAAACAAATCTTTGAATCTTTATGTTGATTGCATGGCAGAATGTGGGGTGGTGGGTCACAATTTGTACTTATTCTTCAGTAATACTTTTTGGAATTATTTTTAGTCCACCATTAAGCATTCCTATTTGTTTTCATTGGTAGTTTCTTTGCATGGATCTTGAGCTGTTTTTTTCCTGAGTACTCATCTTGAGGAAGGTGGTTTTTCCTGGACATGGTACAGCATTGCTAATGGTTCACACAGGGGAGAAGCCAGGCTGGTGAGGCAAGGTGAACTGTCTCTAAGACACTCAATTTTTATGTGTGTCTTTTTAAACCTTTACTTCTTCCCATTTGATGGAGATAGCATTTGTGGGGGTTCTTACAATGCAGTGTCTCTTTCCATCCCTCTATCACAGGACAGACTGCTTCCTAAAATAAGGGTTGGTTGTTTTAATCCCTTTTTTTTTTTTAACCACACTCCATCTGTTTCTTGAATTCTTTGTTTAACGTGGTTGAAATCTCTACTCTTCTCTCTTCCCCAACTTACTGATTTGTAAGAGTTTTTATATATTTTGGATACTAACACTTTGTGGCTTTGTGTGTTGAAAATACATGCTCTCTTCTCTGTAGGTTTCTTTTTTTCACTGTTTTATGTTGTCATTTGATGAGCTTAAATTCTTTATTTTAATGTACTAAAATTTTTCAGTGTTTACTTTATAGTCACATCTTTTTGTGTCTAGTTTAAAAAACAATTTCTTCATCTAAGATCATTAAAAATAGTCTCCAATGGTATTTTCTAAAATCTTTATCACTTTACATTTACTTCTATAATCATCCTGAAATTGATTTCCATGTACAGTGTGAGGTTGTGATCCAATTTTGTTTTTTCCTAATTGTCCCAGGCCCTTTACACACCAATTCCCCATGCCGTTCTAGTCATGTATCAAGTATTCTCATAGAAATAGATCTCTCCGTGATATCAGTTCTGAGTCACTGATCCAGGTGTTTATCCCTGTGCAAGCATCACACTGTCTTAGTTATTACAGCCTAATCAGAAGTCTTGATTTTTTTTTTCTTTTTTTTTTATTGAACAGTAACTATGTACATTAATGCACTTCTAGGGTACAGTGTGGGGTTTTCACATGCAATCTGAAATACTTCCATCAACTGGTCAACACAGCCTTCATGTCATTTTCTCAGTTATTGCT
>NW_003852533.1:1091473-1107336 GCF_000181295.1 Otolemur garnettii | reverse complement strand
CTCAGAAGAACATTCTCCAGCTCCATCCATGTGAACATGAAGGATGTAAAGTCTCCATCCTTCTTAATGGCTGCATAGTATTCCATGGTGTTGATTTTTTTTTTTTTTTTTACCAACTTAATGCCTAGTAAAATAAAATAAGTTGAGTAGTATTTCAATATTTTCACTGTTTTTGAACAGTGTATAATTAAGAAAGTAAAAATGACCTGATGATTATTTTGATATTTTGTAATTTTGTTTAATATATTTTGGTTTCTTTTCCTTCCTTCCTTCCTTTTTATCCAAATAGACTTCATTTTTCAGAGCAGATTTAGGTTACTAGCAAGGCTGAGCAGAAACAAGGTTCCCACCTACTCCCTGTCCCCACATATGAGCAGTCTCCCCCCTAACAGCACCCTCACCAGAGTGGTACATTTGTCACTATCAAACCTGCATGGGCACATCATTATCACTCCAAGTCCATGGTTTACATTAGGGTTCACTCTTGGTGTTGAATATTCTATGGGTTTTGACAAATGTATAATGACGTATGCCCTCTATTATAATGTCACACAAAGTAGTTTCACTGCCCTAAAAATCCGGCATGCTCCACCTGTTCACCCCTCCGTTCTCTCTAACTCATGCTAACTCCTGATATTTTTACTGGTTTCCATGGTTTTGCCTTTTCCAAAATGTCATAGAGTTGTATGCAGTGTGCGGCCTTTTGGGGTTGACTTCTTTCCCTTAGTGATATGTACATGGGGTTCCTCGGTGTCTCTCCACAGCTTGATAGCTTATTACTTTTTAGTGTTGAACAACATTCCATTGTCTGGATGTACCACAGTTTCCCCATTCATTTACTGAAGGACATCTTGGTTGCTTTCAAATTTGGGCAATAACAAATAAAGCTGGTATAAACATCCATGTGTACAATTTTGTGAGGACATTAACTTATTTGGTTAAATACCAAGAAGCACAAGCTGGATTGCACGATAAGAGAATATTTAGTTTTGTGAGAAACTGCAGAACTGACATCCAAGGTGGCTGTGCCATTCTGCATTGCCACCAGCAATGAATGAGAGTTCCTATTTCTTCACATCCTCACCAGCATTTGATATTGGCAGTGTTTTGGTTTTGGCCACGCTTATAGGTGTGTAGTGGTATCTCATTGTTATTTTAATCAGATATTTAAAAAACTTTTTTTTAAAATCTTAGTTCTTATATGTTATTTCTCATTTTATTAATTTACATTCTCTTCCTTTTTTTTTTTTTTTTTTTTGAGATGGAGCCTCAAGCTATCCCCCTGGGTAGAGTGCCATGGCATCACGCTCACAGCAACCTCCAACTCTTGGGCTCAAGCGAGTCTCCTGCCTCAGCCTCCCAAGTAGCTGGGACCACAGGCGCCCGCCACAATGCCTGGCCATTTTTTGGTTGCAGCCATCATTGTTGTTTGGCGGGCCGGGCTGGGGATTTGAACCCGCCACCTTAGGTGTACGTGGCTGGCGCCTTAGCCGCTTGAGCCACAGGTGCCGAGCCTCTCTTCCTTTTCAATAAGTAGGTTTACTTATGTAATTTCTTTTCAAAGTAACAGTTTTTAAGGTATATTTATTTTTCCTCCCAGTTTACTGCCTCCACTTCTTTCATGTGACTTCATACTTTGTTCTAGTTCTAACTCCTTTAGTTTCCTTTTTTCTTCCTGATAGTTTGTTTTGCTTTTACTGAGGTTTTGCCTTTAGTAAAGGCATGCCACACAGTATTATTTTTAGTGACATTTCAATAATTTAGTTGTTTAAAAATGCTCTATAACTTTGTTCTCGGTTTTCTTTTTAACTGTCCAAAACTTACTAAGTATTTTTAGTTTTCATCTGAAATTCTCTTTGATCTGTCAATCCCTAGATTAAAACAAAATGTCAGGTCTCTAGGTTGTTTTGGTGACTCTGGGAAAGAACGAGTTTGGGTTGTGTTTTAAAGTTAATGTGCTAGAATCATTTGTTTATTTTAGTAACCTGTTCCAGGAGGAATGCTTGAAGATATAGTTGCAACCTAATGGGAGAGTTGTTATGTACCAGATGAGTTACTTATATTAAAAGCAGTTAGATTGTGGTCTGTGGTTTAATTATACATTTGGTGAGAAAATTTATTTATTGAGACAGAGTCTTACTTTGTCACCCTTGGCAGAGTACAGTGGTGTCACAGCTCACAGCAACTTCAATCTCTTGAGTCCAAGTGATCCTTTTGCCTCAGCCTCCAGAGTAGTTGGGACTAGAGGCACCTGCCAAGACACCTGGCTGTTTTAGAGATAAGGTCTCATGCTGGCTCAGGCTCGAACCCATGAGCTCAGGCAATCTACCCACCTCGGCCTCCCAATGGTGAGCAAATTTAAACCCTTATGACAAGTAGTGCTTATCACTTTATTTATTAATTTTTTTGTTTTATTTTGTGTTTAATCAGTGTTTGCCACTGATGGCAGCATGGCTTATTCTTTTTAGACTCTTAGCCCCTAGAACCTACAGTTTGCCTCTGTTATTCACTATGGGTGGCACGTGCTGGTGCTGTGATTAGATCTCACTCTCGCCATCACGAGACCTGCTGCTGTTAGAACTGCAGAATGTTCTTGACTGCTTCTACATAGTGATTGTCCGGGGGTGGCTTCCTTGGACTCCCAGGCTGCAGGAACTTCTTAATTGTGGGATGTTGCTGATACGTGTTTTAAATGCCTTTAGCAAAGGGAAGTCAGAAAGAATAGAAGATTCCAATTCTTCCACCATTAAAATAGCTTCCAGCAATTGTGCATCTGCCCAACTGAATTTGTTGCCAAAGAGAAAATCTTCTCCGTGGTCTTTCAAAATCTTTTCAAAGATAGGCAAGTAGCGGGTTTTATCTTTCTTCACCACTAAAGCTAAGGCCTCCTCTTTCTTTAGGAGGTTTGAAGGGCGCCCCTGCTATCATCATCACCATCAGATCCAGGGTGCCATTGGTGTACATGTGGACCCGACTCTCCTTCAGTGCTTCCCGTGGAGGTCACACTTAGCAGTGAGGTAGCCGAGGATGGCTCTAGTCTGCGGCAGTGCCATTCCATCAATTTCAACCAAAGGCACTTGGCCGAAAAACAGGCGTCCATCCTTCTGCAACTTTTCATATTGTTCTCTTGTTTCAAAAAATTCTTCAAACTCCACTCCCGCTGCAGCCAGCGGCCCCCGGACAGACTCCATTCTGCCCCTGCCATGGCGGTAACAGAGCTTGGGTTTGGCCGCCTGACTCCTGGCTTGGGCTTTTCTCATCTCTTCCAGGCTGTGTCTCAGGGACGTTCAGTGCTTATCACTTTAAATGAACAAAGCTTCTTTAGCAAGTAAGTGTCTCTTTTTAACAAACTTGCAATCTCAAAACTTCAGGCCTATAGCCCTTGGAGTTTTACTGTTAATTATACCTTTTAAATATTATAGAAAAACTCTTTGTCTTTGGTCTATAGAAATTCAGGTTTATGTTGATTTAGACTAAATATAGATTTAATTTAAATTTCGCGGTTGCTGTAAGTAAATATTCTCCAAATGTTCCTGTATCTACCAAAGCTTCACAGTCCCCAAACACTCGCGCTAGCAACCTCTTCATTTCATGTTTTCCATGAAGTGCAGATAAAATTGTGACCTATAGTTTCACTTACAGTGTAACCAAAGTCAGTTTTT
Organism: Otolemur garnettii; assembly: GCF_000181295.1. NCBI lineage: Eukaryota > Metazoa > Chordata > Mammalia > Primates > Galagidae > Otolemur > Otolemur garnettii. The sequence goes on along the minus strand of NW_003852533.1, from coordinate 1,103,674 downwards.
CATTTCTATGCTTTAAATAGCCAAACTGATTTCTTTCAGTTTGAATTTTTATGTCAATGAAAGTTTTTATTTTCAGAGGCAAATCGTATTTTTCTTCATCAATTTGCAGAGATATAATATTGATATGAAGAACTTTTTTTTGTTTTTTCAGAATTGTTTACTCATTAAAAAATTTTTCTTTTGCTATATTCACCTATACATATTTACTGTTAATAATTAAAATGCCATTTTGTCCTCATATTTTCTTATTTAGTATAAATTATAGTTTTCATATATTGCCATTTTAATCTTATCATCTCAAATTCCAAAATGCCAAAATGTCTAGCTACTTTGCAAGTATGATATTATTGAATCTCCTATGTAAATGTGTAACTGGCTGAAAAACGTCCTTCAGAATATCTTTGGTAAACAGACGACTATTGCAATTTAAATGTCCTTTTGATATCTACTCTGATTATCCTCACTTTATTGACTTTGTGACTTGCAAAGAGAAAGGAACAAAATGTAAAAGAGAAAGAAAATAAGGAGCCACAAATAACATATTATATTCCAGAGTATTTGAAACATCTATTTGACGTACAGATTTAAGGGTTACGTAAAGATAGTAGTATTACATTATAAAATACAGAGCTGGGCTTGGCAGGTGCTGAATAAATCCTAAACGAGCAAATGAAATTCAGAATTTTCACAGAAGGCAAAAAAAAAAGTACAATTTGGGTTAAAATGTTCAGCTCCGTCTTTGCTGAATAACAAACGGTTCATTGCTGTGGGCTGACATGGTCCCCCACTTCATGACATGGTCCCCCACTTCAGTAACTGGAAAAGCAAAGGCCTCCCCAAACTGATGACGACAGCTTTTCAAGTAACGGGGGACGTGTGTTACTCCAACGTGAGGGGACCCCTTTCCTTCTCGTTTACTTGCTCCTTTCCCTTCCTTCCACTCCTTTTCTTCACAAATGAAAAATCAATCCAATTCACCTTTATTTTTGAAGAATTTGGAGGTAAAGCTTCCCTCCCCGCCTCAGCTTGACTTGCACAGTCAGTGAAATTTTGATATGTACATCTGTATCTATCTTAGGTAGGTTTGTGAAAAGTTTATTGACAAATATCCTTGGGATCAATATCCACGGGGGAGCCAAGGAAGACAGAGTGGCTGGGGCGGGAGTGGAGCTGTGCTGAGCTGCCGAGCAGTTGCCCGGCCTCAGCCACCCCGAGGGGAGCTCTGGAACTGCTGCTGCCCTTCAGGTTTGCTGGGCTTTGTAGGCAGGGCTGGCCCTTTATACTTTCTCATCCAGATTAGTTGCTGAAGGGTGGGGTACCCCCAGGAAAGGAACGTGATCTTGGGTAAGAGGCTCTCTTTAGCTGACTTAGGTGGGACTGGCAGAACTTAGCCTCAGTTTTGATCCTAATTCAATCAGCCCTGGGAAGGTTCTCTCCTCTCTCTCCGTCTACCAGGGCCCAGTCGCGCTCCAGACAGGTAGGGATGAGTGTGTGTGTGTGGTCTAACTCACTACCTCAGATGGAATGGTTCATTTCCCCTTAGAGGCTTGCTGCAAACTCTGTATTGTATCTTTTTAAATCTATACCTTTCATACTGAAGGCTCAGCCAGCCCATATGGCCCAAGCACTGCTGGTAGGCCCTTCTCTGGACCCTGCTCAAAGGTTGTCACCCTTCGTGCTGCCTGGTGAATGGGTCAGAGCGTTATTTGCTAGTGTGTAGTAAATATGTTGCTTCCAGAACCCAAAGCATAATACCAAGCATTGTGCTTCCTTTTTCGTGGAGGGAGAGACAATGGGCAATAATTCATTCTTTAGTTTAGAGAGGATGTGATGGCTTGTTTCAGACCACTAAACTCCCACGTGCTACTTACGTGGTCTTTCTATGAATTCATAGTGTTTAACTTTCACTCTTCCAAAAACATCTTCTATGCCAAGCCTTGTAACGCACAAGCTACTTTTTGCTCATCTGAGTCTGTTCACACAGTTCCGTCACTTGTATGAACCAGTGCTATGTCCTGCCAAACCATCAGTTCAGGTCTCCTTGTCTGAGGAGCAAAAGAATGAACCTAGTTGGATGAGGGCTGCAAACATATACACCTAATAGTTTCAAGTGAATTCAAACTTTGTAGTTCTGATCTTGCCAATAGGGATGGAAAATGACCTGTATTCAGATCAATAGTAGTGTACCATGTACTCAAGGTCACCATAACTTCTCTAGCAAAGAGGCCACCTCTGGGACAATGGCTGTAGCTGGGGCCACTTTTCTGGTTGAGTTTGCTGGTGGGGTCCAGGCCGGTCAGCAGAAAGGGGGTATGATGAGAACCAGCAGCCATGCATCCTTTTTTCTTTAACCGTGGCGTTGATCTCTGCCACTCTCCCCAGCCAGGGATGAAATTCTACCTTTAAAGATTTCCTATCTTGGAGCAGCTCCAGAGATTTTAAATTAGCTTTCTCAATTGCTTAGGTCTCATTCCATAGTCCAAAGAACCCAGGTGAGAGTTCTGCTGATAACCAGACATGCCCATTGTAATTATACACTTAGCGACAGAGTGGTGATGACTGGATGGGTCTGTAGACTCACTGTTGGCCAGAACTCCATGCATTACTGTCACCAGTGTAAAGGTTCTTGCACACCTCAGAAAGGAATGTCAGGATGTGCACACAACTGAGCGATAGTGAGCAAGTTTATTGAGTGACAATAGGCTTAGCAAAGGCTTATGCAGAAGTGAAAGTCCACTCCCAAGAGAGGGAGTGGGTGCACTGGAAAGGAGCAACCTCCTGGAAGCCTGAGCGGCTGCTGTTTCTACTTGTTGAAGGCAAAGGCAGCTGGGCGGTCAGTGTTGATGCTGTATTAACTCAAAGTTCTCCTGTTTTCCCCACAAAGGGGCGGGGATCAAAACCATGATGTTAACTTACTACAATTATGATCTGATGGGGAAGGGTCACTTTGCACGTGTGCAATGCTGGGAAATTAGTGGGTCTGTCCTTCTCCTCCAGGGCTGTTTGTTCCGGCCCGTTGACTAACTTTTGGGTTCTGTTCTTTCCTCCCTTGCTTCTGCCTAACTACCTCCTCTAACCCTGCCTCTCGCATGCTGGTACTCTAACCCGGCCATCAAAAGTCCCTGAAGTTTGGCTGTTTTCTTAGTTGAGAAAATGGCCTTAGGTAAAGCCCCTTTGGGAAAGGATTAAGGAAATTACCTTATTTACCTGTCATGGTGACGTAGGTCCTTAGGGCGCCCTCTTTTATGGGGCAAAACTCACTAGGCTTTGTTAATAGCATTTCTCATATAATTTCATTTGATGTTCACTGCAAACCTTATAATTCAAATATCTGTTATTAATGATATCAGTGTCCACGCTCCACAGGTAAGACACCAGGGTTCAGGGAGTTCAATTAGATCACACAAAAAAGTAAGTTACAAAACCTATATTTGCAACCCTATCTTTTTTGGTTTAGAAGCAGTGTTATTTTTCTTAAGCCAAATGGAGAGTGGTGGCTGCAGTAAATTTGCCCCGAGAAGATTGTGTTCGGATAATTCTTTGCGTTTGAAAAGCAGAGGTGAATGGCAAGAGATTGGTGAAAATGTCAGCACTTCCCTAGGCTATGGGATGTTCTGGAAAATGTGTTATTCTTTCATCTGATTGCCTGGCCTTTTTCCATTTCAGGTTATTCCCTATGTCGGTGCAACTACCGGGAGGGGAAAATTGGAGCGACACAGGACACACGGGGCTACCTTGGGGACTCACATCTACATGCCATCCATAAGTAATTTATAAAACTGACTTAGTAATAGCCCCAAACGTGTATGAGTAGAAACTGACTTTTGTTCCCCAACTGAGACATCTGGGCGTATGAGCATCTTGGGAAGTTTTGGTCTGTTGTGTGGATATATGAGACATCTTACGTATAAATAAAGATTCACTTCTTAACAATCTCTGCGAGGTGAGAGCTCATCACCTCTTTCCTGCCATAGACCTGCCCTCTTTTGCTGTGAGTAGGAGAGTGGCTCTCAGCACTGGAGTAGGCTGTGAGTGGGACTGGTTGTCAAACTCACAAATGGAGCTTTACAAGATACTGTCTCTTAAATGGTGGCTCTGCTGATCACTGATGGATCATATTATACTGGAAGGTGGGAATGATGAGCGTGTTGGTTTGCTAGGGCTTGGTGGCTCAAACTGCAGGAATCTGTTTTATCACAGTTCTAGCGCTGAGAAGCCCGAGATCAGGGTATCCTCAGGGCTGGTTTTCTGGTGCCCCTTTTCCTTGGCTGTCCTCCCACGCTCTTCCCACTCTGCACAAACATGTCTGTGTCCAAATTTCCTTTTCTTACAAGGACACCAGCCATATTGAATTAGGTCCCCCTTAAAGGCCTCTTTTTAACTTATTTACTTTTTAAAAGACCTAATCTCCAAAATCCAGTGACATTCTGAGATGCGGGTGGTTAGGATCTCAACACATGAATTTGGCAGGTGGGGAGGCAGGGGACAGACACAATTCAGCCTATTATAAAGGGGGTTTTTCCTTACATTGGTAGTTGATCTCCTATATAAAGAACTAAGTTAGGGTCTTACTCTGTGGCCCAGGCTGAAGTGCGGTGGTGGGATCATAACCCACTGCAGCCTCCACTTTCTGGGTTCAAGGGATCCTTCTGACTCAGCCTCCCAAGTAGCTGGGACTACAGGCTACCACACCTGGATAATTTTCAAATATTTTTGTAGAGAGAGGATCTTGCTATATGGCCCAGGCTGGTCTCTAGCTAGTGGCCCCAAGTGTTCCTCCTGCCCTGGCCTCCCATAATGCTGGGGTTGCAGCTGTGCAGTAATTACCCATCTTAACCTGAGGTGCCTGGATGCTTCAAGGGGTCTCCTGGCTCCTTGAATAGTTTGTGAAATTTTAGAAGTATGTGCTTTCTGTAAGTTCTTCATGGCTCCTAGAAAGGCTAAGAAGCCAGTGTGTTTACGTAGTGGTGGTAGTGTAAGCTGGGGACTCAATTCAAGATCTTTACATTTTTTTTTTTTGAACACAGATCTAGGAACCTACTCTCAATTTTAAGCATTATTTCCATGGGATGGGCACATTCTGAGCTCCCCAAAGTATATAAAATCTTGAAAGACATCCCATTTATAAGTTGGGGCTACCTGCTATTGGAGTAAAGAAGAATTGAGTTAGTGGCTGGTAAGCATTTTTGTTCTTTAGCTTAGATTACAAATTCTAAAAGATAGTACCACATATAGGAGTACCAAATAGCAACTTGCACTTTTAATAATTCTTAAACAAATTGAAATTAAATTATTTAAGAAATCATGCTGGAAACTAGACTTTTTTTTTTTTTTTTTTGCAGTTTTTGGCCAGGGCTGGATTTGAACCCACCACCTCCGGCATATGGGGCCAGTGCCTTACTCCTTTGAGCCACAGGCACTGTCCCAATACTAGACCTCAAAAAGAGGACAATGAGGGATTTCTACTCTGATTCTAAACCATGGCTTTTGCATACCTCTTTACTGCTTTCCGACTGTGCCTCTTACCCAAGTCAGAAGGGATTGAAGAGTAGCCTGGTAGATTAGCAACTGTCTAGGCTAAAGCCAGAAAGAAACAAAAGCATTTATAGTGGGTCATGGCTGTGAATCGATTAAGAGAGGGATCAAAATTTGTGACCTCAGAAAATTTGTGGCCTTCCTGGGGTTAATAGTATAAATTCCACTAATACAAATTTCATAACCTTTAATATAATTATTTCCACCAAACCCCCCAAATTACATTATTTTTAGCTATGTGACCTGTTTTATATAATTTCATAGTCACATGGTTTTTTAGCTCTAGAATATGAGGCAAAGACTTGCAATAGCAATCATTCGTTTGGGTTTATTTTGGGCAGCTCTAATATTAAAAGGTTTAATCTTCCGGGTGCAATTGTTACCTTGAAATTTGCATCTCTTGGACTTCTGTGGTTAGGTGTATCTTTCATTCTCCCGCAAACAGTTAAGAAACCTGTGTATCAGCACAGTTGCAACTTATTTATTTCTCTTGAGAACTGGATTGCACCTTTTATAAGTTAGAATGCCAAATGAATAAAAAAGAAAGCATCATCCAATGTCTAATTTTTGTTAGGACCTTTTTGTTTGGGAAAGCACATGTCAGTCTCAACTCTTCCGACAGGCTTTTAGAGGACAGCAATTCTATCTGCCATGGACAGAGGACTGATATGTGGGGAATAATTATTCAGCAGAGACAGGAGAAGGGAGACTTTTCCTTCATGGATATTAGAGGACTTTGGTAGGCTCAGCTATAACACCTTGCAAACTTGCAATGTGTCTAATGGTGGCAGAGATAAGTTATTCCTAGAGGATATCCCTGTGGAATTAAAAGCATGATCATAAAAAGATGGAAATTTGCTTATGCAAAACTCGTAAAGGACTAAACCTGAAGAAGAGGCTTAGGTGTGAAGTAAAGGGCTCCGTGAAGTGCTCGTCACAGGTGGATTCTCGGCGATGTGGTTGAATTTCCCCAATTAAAATATTAAAACGACAGGAAGGATTATGGGTCTGGGACAGTTTGAAGACAAACTTTGGGGATGAAGGAAAGCTGAGTATCTTTTGAAACTTCTACCAGGTTTCTTTCTACCACTCTCTCCCTGACTGACTGTGCCTGGAATCCCAAGGATAATTACGTTGTGATCTTTAACAGTATTTATTGCCTGACTACAAGCCTCAAAGAAGTTGGCGTCATTAACAGTCAAGTTACTACTAATAAAGTACTGAATTTTGGGAAGCTTTTACTTTAGATGTAAAGTAGGAAAGTTATCCCTATAATTGTCCTTGTAACTAACTTGCATTAATGGTACTTTCTTCGATGGAAGAGAAAGGACTTGCAGGAAGGGAGCTGGGTATCCTGAATGGTCTTAGTACATATATGAGAATATTTTCTATCCTCTCTGTGGAAACTGGCAAAGATGTTGAGAGCCACTATTCCAACCCGGAACCTTGCACATTTGGCCCTGCATTGGGGCAGACATCCTCCATAATATATATCAAATTTCCTAATAGAGGTTGACCGGCCAGCCCAAAGCCTGAATGATTATGAAGGACATTCTACTGTTAAAAACCCTTTCCTTCTCAGGCTCAAAGTTCTATGCCACTTTTCTGCTTTTTAAATTTAAAATAAATAATACTCTATTCCAGTGATTTTTCAATCCGTGTGCTGTGAGAGGATTTTAGGTGTGCCATGACAAATTTTAAAGATCGTTAATTAAGCTATTTTTGAAAGAATTCAAAGCACAGTAAATATAGCCTTCTCTTTTACTCTTTATTTTGATCAACATAATTTAAGTGTGCTGTGGAAGTTTAACTATGGGTACAAGTGTGCTGTGAGATAAAAAAAAAGGTGAAAAAACACTGCTCTATCCCCATCTCTAAAACTCACTCCTGTCTGTTACCCGTGTAATTGGGCTAATGGGCTAATAGCGTCATTTTGTGATGGTGTCATCATGTTTGGTCCATTAGATTGTGTGTGACAAAGGCAGGTGCTGTCTGTGCACAGTCCCCTGTGCAGTGACCCACTCGGTGCACAACCCCCTGCATAGTGACCCACTGGGACAGTGTCCTCACAGGTGCCTCTGGCTGTATCTTGTTCACTTGTATTTACCATCACAACACCTGGCAGAACTTGATTTCTATAAGTTTCTTATCAGTCATCTAGCTAGAGACCTCTCCAAACGCCACTAATATTGGCAGTTCCACTAATTTATTTTGTTGTTCATTACCCTCATCAACCTTTACATTAAAAAATGCATGAACAGACAGTGTAACTCCTCTTATTTTTGGCCGCTTTCCCACATGTAATTGGATTTTATCTAACTTCCTTTTACTACTTTTTATTTTTTTCTAGCATTTTGGAATGGGTCTACGTCCTTTGAACTTAAGCTACTTAAATTTTTCATATTTAAAAATCAGACTACTCATTTTCATGTGCTTCTTTCTGTGGTGCAAATATCTTCTGTATGTACAAGCTCTTACCAAAGACTCCAGAACCTCCATAATGATATGTTTTTGTTGCTGAAAACAGACTTTATAATGCTTGCCTGTACGATTGTTACATCTGCCTGCAGTTGCTGTGTTTTGACACCGGGTGGCCACGATGCACAGAGAAGTTGAAACTGTCAAACTTGTATACAAATACCCATCATGTTGGGTGACAGAAATCATCCTATACACGGATCATGTTATTTGTACAGGGATCTGTGGAGTGTCTGAATGGAGAAATTTCAGGGTTTGAGCTTGAGATTTCTGGAAATAAGTATATCACAAAATATGTAAAATGAAAAGAATGCTAGACTGAGAATTAGGAGATAAGAGTTCTTGTGCATGCTCTTAAGTCGAAATAATTTAATTATAATTTGGGCAGTCTTTACTTTTTAACTGATTTACTTGGGAAAGTCACTTACTCTCTGAGCCTCAATTTATAAGTCAAAAAGTGAGACAATGTCTCTTATAGAACTATTACAAAAAAGAGATACACATGAGTTCTTTCTTATTTTCCTTTTTTGTTCTTCCTTAAAAATTTATGAACATTGCCTTCGGTCAGCTTTCATTCAAACCAGTCTTTAATGTGGTCAATTAGTTCAGTGGGTTTTACTCCCCTTTTACCCATTTTTAGCCTCATTCTGAGGATAAACAAAACTGTGTTCTGCTAATATCTGTTTAGTCAGCAAACAAAACAGGTAAGTGGGACTTTAAAGCAAAGGCTGGGAGGACTGTGCCTCCTTAACATGGACTCTCATCACAGTCTGTGCCTCAGGATGTGCCTTGTCACATGAGAGCCAGAGTGAGAATCTCTCTGCTTCCCACCACCCTGCAATGGGAAAGCAGAGAGAGGAAGAGGGCAAAGATGAAGTCAAAGGCCAAAAGCAACCCAGGTAATCCAACAGACCAGGCAGGAAGAATGAGGTTTAGCAGAAACTCTAATTGCCTGGGGTTACTACCAGCATGATTCTATAGCCACCTATGTGCTGCCTACCCCCTTGTGAAAAGCGTGTGATCTCAGCCTAGCAGGTTATTAAGAGCTGTTTCCTACTAGCAAGTGGTGTCTGTCCATCACTTCTTACTGCCTTATGCTATAGAACCAAATGTCCGAAAGGCTGATACTGAATATTCATCCCATTAATACATAGGTAGAAAGTGTTAAGTGCAATTAAAAAAAAGTTTGTTTTCCTTCCACTGTCATGAGGTTACAGGCCACTACCTTTGTGATGCCGGCTTGGTCTACATGTCCGCAGCCGGTGAGATTATAGAATTACCTTTTGACTTTCTGATGATCTTTCTCTTTTTGTCTGCTGTTCTCAGTCACTTAAGCCAGACTCTCATCTTTAGGATTTTTCAGACAAGAAAGAGGTGCTTTCCTCCAATTTCAAATTTTCCTCCAAGCTACTAGAAAACAAATATTAGGTATTCCCAGTGGCTCTTTTGCTCAGGTGTCTGTAGCTCAGCCAGCACAGAGGTAGGGAATGAGACTGAGGTTGCCCAGTTCATCCAGCCACCTCCGTGGTTCCAAGGAGCAAGGATGTCTGGATACCAGAGACCTGGGGGGAAGGAGGACCGAAGCCCAGCACCTAAGTTACCACAGGAAGGGGCCAGTGCTGGGCTCAGTGTGAAGCTGGTGCTGGGTCTCTGCCTCACCTAGACACCCTGGCAATCTGGGCACACTTAACTTGTAGATCAAATGAGTTGGCCGGGAAGACCTGGGGCTTCTGGAGTCTAGGGCTACTTTTCTTTTGTTTTGACTGACAACAACATTGTGGCAAAGTGGAACCTCCTTTGTACCTTGGCAGCCACTGTGGTTCAGCTGCAGGAGGCAAGTTGGGCTTCACTTAACTATTCTGAGAAGAGGGCGAGTGCTAAGAAGGGCACGGAAGCTGCTGAATGGAGGGAGCAGAAACAGCAAGTGGGTCTCTGGAGGTCCACAAGACAAGGGCGGCAACAGAGGTGCCTGTGAGCCCCTGTCTCTGGTGTGCTGGGTGGGGGGCAATGAAGAAGGCTAGTTTTATAGACCATGCCAGCATTTTCCAGGGTTTCCAGAAACCACATGGGACTTTATAACTAGATGAATGTAACTCTCATCATCAGCAGGATGGAGGCTTGAAGTCATTATTATTGGATATTAAAATCAATGTCATCTATATGTGTACTACTATTATTCTGTAATCATGTTTACATGAATAAAAATGAAATAAAAAAATAAATACAACCATATATTGTTCTCCAATCTTGTAAACCGAAGCACATTAGTCACTTACCCACTTATGCCTGCAGTGTTACTGGGTGAAGCAGAAATGTGCCCAGTGGCATCAGGCCACCTGGAAAGGAGCAAGGCGTGTATGTTTCTGTTTTCCATAGCACACAGCCTTCTGGACAGCCCTGTATATCTGCAAGATGAGTGCAGTCTGATGTGAGACAATCCATCAGAACAAGTCAGTTATAACACAATGAGGTACGTGTTAAGGTGGAGAAAGGCACAGGTGTTTGGGAACACGAAGAGGAAATAGTTAATACACTGGATTAAGGGATTAGGGACACTTTCTTTTCTGAGAAGAGATAACTCTTTATTTTATTTTTTTTTTTTTGCAGTTTTTGGCTGGGGCTGGGTTTGAACCCACCACCTCCGGCATATGGGGCTGGTGCCTTACTCCCTTGAGCCACAGGTGCCGCCCATGAAGAGATAACTCTTGAGCCTTTGTAAATGAGTTGGAGCTGAGCAAGCAGAGGTTTTTATAGATGATGTAATGAGGGGGTGGTGCCGAAGAATTCAGTCAATGTTACTCAGGGAGCCATTTATAACATATTATTCATGTCATGAACCCAACACTTTGAAACACAGCAAAAAACAAAACAAAAAAAGATCAAGAAGTAAAATCTTTACAGACAAAGTCTACGAATTACCAAAATAGATGTTGTCAGGTCCCTGTATGGAAATTTGACATGAACACTGCCTTAACAAGTTATAGTTTAACGTAAAGTTGATAGATTTCAATTATAAATTAAAGCCTAGGGATTAACATGTGGGTCATTATGAAAGTTTGGAGATACACAAAAATCAAGAAACATAAAATCCACGTGGATGGAAACGTCCCAGCAACACCAATAAGCCGAGCAGGTTGAAACTCTCTCAGGTGAATCAGAAAGGGTGCCCTTGACGGTGTTTCTTGGGAGTGAAATCATGGCCCATAACACAGTCCTTCCCAAAGCTCTCATTGTGATCCACGTACAATGGTTAAAGTATCTAAATACAATGAATCTTGGAAAATTTGTGCTTTCTAGAGAAACGAAGAATTATGGGGACATGTTCCATGTTGGATGGATTGCATCATATTACACTGATAAGAGCAGCAAATCCAGAGACTTGATATTCAGGACAAACTCGTTCTTACCCAAGATAGCCGTCCTTTCATCTGGGACTGGAATGCTCTGCTGCTTTCCATGTTAAACGGCAAGGCCAGCCTGTTGGATGATGAAGGTCATAGGGCCTCATTTTCCCACCACTCAGCTTACCTTCCGCCGGCTGTCAGGTGGCGAGGGAGGCAACACGGCCCGCTCACTGCAGATGAGGAGCGAGGAAGATCTTCCTAGCTGAGGTGGACCCACACTGCCAAGCCACAGAAATGCGGACTGAATAAATGTTTCTTCTTTACGCTACTGAGTTTTGGGGCAGGTTGTTACCTTTGCTTATTTTACGTAGGATGTTTTCCTGCCTCCATTCTTTCTCGTGTCACTTTGTGGAATAGCCCTCCTGGCTTATCTCCCTGGCATTTGTCTGTCTGCTCCCTGGGGCAAGTTTGGTTTTCTGATTATTCACCACAAAGTGTATATGGAATATTTGCTGTAGGTTAGGTGCTGTGCTAGGTGACCGGGACACTGAAAATGAGTGACATGCATGTCCTCTTGGTGGATGTGGAATGAATTCTGTGCTCCCTTGTGGTTACCTGATTGCATGAAAACATTCTGCAAATGGTTTTTAAGAAACATAAAAAAACTTTAAGTGATAAGTGGGAGAGATATTACTGCAAAAGATAGAAATAAGTGGGTTAGCACCAAATAAGTAACACAAGAGGAAGCTGGCGGGGTAGACGGCTTGCAGGTGGCACTCTTCTTCCCTTGTGCACTAGGAATGAGGTGGATAGCCTGCAGCAGGCTGTGCTCTAGAAATGGGGT
>NW_003852533.1:1070251-1090702 GCF_000181295.1 Otolemur garnettii | reverse complement strand
GGCCTGCAGGTGGTGCTCTTCCTCCCTTGTGCTCTGGCAACGGGGTGGATGACCTGCAGGTGGCACTCTTCCTTCCTTGTGCTCTAGGAACAGGGAGGGCGGCCTGCAGGTGGTGCTCTTCCTCCCTTAGGCACTAGGAACAGGGTGGACAGCCTGCAGGCGGGCTCTTCCTCCCTTGAGCTCTAGGGACCAATGTTTAGGGTCCCCATTTTAGTGCTCGTGTCTTGCAGAAAGCTGAGGGGACCTGAGCTAATTTTTCTTCTCACTTTGCCTTTCCCACTAATAACGTCTTTCTGTTCTATTTTTTTTTTTTTTTTTTTGCAGTTTTTGGCCAGGGCTGGGTTCAAAACTGCCACCTCTGGCATATGGGACTGGCGCCCTACCCTTTTGAGCCACAGGCGCTGCCGGTTCTTTCTGTTCTTACTAATGGACTTGAGTTCACTGGCTAAAGGCTTTTCTGTATCCTGATCCAAATGATTTTGGTCTCCCTGTAATATAAAAGATAGCATGTTTTCCTGATTGAGGTTCGGGGAGGGGCAGGGGGGCTGCGGGCAAAAACAAAACAAAACAAAATCCCCCCAAACCAAACCAAACCAAACAAAAACCAAGACTGGTTTTGGATTAAGGTGAATCTGCTTTGACTCCCGACTCCACTGTTTAATGACAGGCAAATTAAATCTCATTTTATTAGATATGTAAAATGGGGTTATTTCATTTTTTCATTTACTTTATGTGGTTTTGTGGGGATTTGAGATAAGGAGTTGAGATAACATATAAAGCCTCTAGCAAAAAAGTTTGAAGTGCCTCAGAAACTCTCCCACCACGGCTGATGGGAATGTAAAATGGCACCAAAAGTTTGGAATATACTTTTTCAAACCCAGCCATTCATTCCTAGGTGTAAACTCAAGAGCAGTAAAAACCTATCTCCACCCAAAGGTTTCTCCACAGGTGTTCCTAGCTGCTTTATCTGTAATATCTCAAAACAAGAAGTAACCTAACTGGAACACTCCTAAAAAAAAAGGAATGCCTTACCTAGATATAAGATGACACACATGTGTTCTCAGAATAATTATTCTTACAGAAAAAAAACTGGTCCAAAAAAGAAAACATATGATTTTATTTACATAAATTGCAGGAAATGTAAAGTAGACCATCAAGAGTGTAGCTCAGTGGATGCTGGGACAGGAGTGAAAGAAAATATGGATCACAAAGGGACACGAGGCAAATTTGGGGGAATGTTTGGTATTTTGACTGTGGTGATGGTTTCATGAATATGTGCACATGTCAGAACTCATCAGATCAGGCGGGACAGTGGCTCATGCCTGTAATCCCAGCACTCTGGGAGGCCCGGGTGGGTGGATTGCCTGAGCTCATGGGTTGCAGACCAGCCTCAGCAAGAGCGAGACCCCGTCTCTTAAAAATAGCCGGGTGTTGTGGCGAGCACCCCTAGTCCCAGATACTTGGGAGGCTGAGGCAAGAGAATCGCCTGAACCCAAGAGTTTGAGCTTGCTGTGAGCTGTGACACCACAGCACTCTACCCAGGGCGACTAAGTGAGACTCTGTCTCAACAACAACAACTACAAAAAACTCATCAGATTGTACATCATAGTATATCAATTATACTTCAAAATAATGTAGTTTTTTTAAAAAGGAAAAAATGAAAAAAAAAAAAACCTTGAAGCACACTGAAGTGATATTTTAGGAAGCCCTCAGAACATGGCGGATATTATGATAGATTACAATTGAGTTAAGTTCACCATTTAAAGAAATTATCTTTTACTGCTGAGACTTGAGGAAGGAGGCAGTTCAAATAAATATAGCCATGTCCAATCATACCTTGTCTTTTTTTTTCTTTTTTAGAGGCAGAGTCTTGCTGTGTTATCAGTGGTGCAATCGTAGTTCACAGCAGCCTTAAACTCTGGGGTTCAAGTGATCTTCCTGGCTCAGTCTGCCAAGTAACTTGAGCTACAGACATGCACACCACACCAGGCTAAGTTTTCTTAATTTTTTGTGGAGACAGGTCTCACTATGTTGTTCAGGGTGGTCTTGTTGGTTTCCAGCAATCCTCCCACCTTGTCCTCCCATAGTGCTAGGATTACTGATATGAGGGGCCCATACTTTGTCATTTAATGCTTGCACTTCACAGATATTGCTTGCTTTACAAATTGAAGGTTTATGGCAGCCCTGTGTCCAATAAGTCTGATGGTGCCATTTTTCCAACAGCGTGGTTACCTATGATCAGTGAATTTTGGTGTTACTACTGTCATTGTTTTGAGGTGCCACAAACTGTGCCTGTAGAGAATGGCAAACCTAATCCACAGATGTCATTTAACCCAGATGTTCTGACTGCTCCACCAACTGGCTTTGCCCGTCCTTCTCTCTCCCTCTCCTTTGGCCCTCCTGTGCCCACCACAGTATCGAAACTAGGGCAGTTCATAACCCTACAAAGGCCTCTAAGTGTTCAAGTGAAAGGAATAGTCGCATGTCTCCTGCTTTAAATGAAAAGCTAGAAATGATGACGCTTAGTGAGGAAGGCATATCTAAAGCAAAAGTTGGTGGGAATCCAGGTGTCTCGTAACAAACCATTAATCAAGTTCCATGCCAATGAAACGTGCTTGAAGGAATTTAAAGGTGCATCTCCAGTGACACACACGTGGTGAGAAAGAGAAACCGGGCTATTGTTGATATGGAGAAAGTTTTTGTGGTCTGGAAGTGAGATCAAACCAGCCATAATGTCCCTGGCAAGCCAAAGCCCAATCCAGAGCAAGGGCCTAACTCTCTTTAGTTCTAGGAAGGCTGAGAGATGTGAAGAACTTGCAGGAGAAAAGTTTGAAGTTAGCTGAGGTTAGTTAGAGAGGCTTAAGGAAAGAATTGGTCTCCATCAAATACAAGTGCAGGGCGAAACAGCAAGTGCTGATATAGACACTGCAGCAAGTTCTGTTCAGAAGATCCAGCTAAGACCTCTAGTAAAGGTGGCCACACTAGAACACAGATTTTGAATATGGACAAAACCACCTTCTACTGGAAGAAGGTGCCGTCTTGGACATTCATAGCTAAAGAGAAGTTGAACCCCAGCTTCATAGCTTCAAAGAACAGGCTGACTGTCTTGTTAGTGGCTAATGGAACTTGTGACTTCAAGTTGAAGCCTGTGCTCACTTACGATTCTAAAAATTCTATAGCCCTTAAGAATTAATTACTTAATTCCTCTATAAGTGGAAAAACAAAGCCTGAATAACAGCACATCTGTTGACAGCATCATTTGCTGACTATTAATGAAGTCCACTGTTTCAATGTTGAGATATTTTGCTCAGAAAAATAGATTCTTTTCAAAATATTACTGTTTATTGACATTATACCTAGTCACCAAAAAACTCTGATGGAGGTGTACAGGACATTAATGTTATCTTCCTGCCTGCAGCCCATGGATCAAGGAATAATTTCAACTTTCAAGTTTTCTTATGTAAG
Source organism: Otolemur garnettii (assembly GCF_000181295.1). NCBI lineage: Eukaryota > Metazoa > Chordata > Mammalia > Primates > Galagidae > Otolemur > Otolemur garnettii. The sequence goes on along the minus strand of NW_003852533.1, from coordinate 1,087,237 downwards.
AAATACATCCTGTAAGGCCATAGCCACTGTGATTTCTCTGATGGATCTAGGCAAAGTAAATTGAAAACCTTCTAGAAAGAAACCATTCTTTTAACTGGTGCCTTTCAGAACATTTGCAATTCATGGGAGGGGGTCAAAACATCACCAGGAGTTTGGAAGAAGTTGATTCCAGCTTCCACGGATGACTTTGAGGAGCTCAAGAATTCATTGATGAACTCCCGGCAGATGATGTGAAACTAGCAAGAGAACTTGAATTGGAGGTAGAGACTGCAGAGGTGACTGAATTGCCAGTCTCATGATAAAAATGGATGAGGAGTTGCTTCTTAGGGATGAGCAAAGACAGCAGATTCTTGAGATACAATCTACTTGTGAAGTGCTGAGAACACTGTTGAAACAACAACAAAAGATTTAGAATATTCCACAAACTTAGATGATAAAGCAGTGGCAGGGCTTGAGAGGACTGACTCCAGTTAAAAAAGCATTCTAGTGTGGGTGGAATGCTATCAAACAGCATTGCATGCTACAGATGAATCTTTTGTGGGAACAGTCAGTCAGTGAAGCAAACTTCATGATGTCTTATTTTAAGACTTCCATAGCTATCCACAGCCCCAGTCAGCAGCCATCTGCCTTGAGAAAAGACCCTCCATTAGCAAAAAGAGTAGGACTTGCTGAAGGTTCAGATTATTATTAACGTTTTTTAGCAATAACATATGTTTAAATTAATATATGTACTTCTAAAAAAGGTGTAATGCTATTACGGGCTTAATGGACTAGAATAAAGTAGTCATCTATGTTGCACGGGGGATCCAGACACTCCATGTGGCTTTGCTTCATCTGATGTTTGTGGTGGTCTGGGACTGTACCTGTGTCTGTAAATGCCAGGAATTATCAACTCAAGATTTCTATTAAACTAGGAGGGCATTTGCCATTTTGTTCCCTTGGAAGAGAAGGCAAAAGATTTTGTTCCAAAATCTTGGAGGTGATGAAAATGAGGATACCTTGATCTAAAAGTTATTGGGAATGATTTATCTGGATATTTATGAACTACACAAACACTATTACAGATTTTAGCATCATGTAACTTTGTATAAGAAATTCTGTTATATTTGGAAATTAATCTGTGCATTTGTGTTAAAGTTCTTTTAGAATTTGTCGAGCAGGTTTTCTGGTCCTTACCAGAAGACCCCCTCCCTCAAAGAAATTATACATTTGTTCACTTTAATAAATGACTCATATGCATGTAAAAACATAATGGATTTTATTAGGAAAATAAGGATGAAAATGTCCCATACTTAACCAATAAAAATTGAGTTTTAACAATGTGATAGAATTATAGCTTTTCCTACAATCACAATGAACTAATGAATTAGAAGTTGGGATTATAATGGATGCTATATACATACATACGTCCATATGTATGGATGTGTAAAATTTTTTGTGTGTGTGAAAAAGGAGAACCAATGTTCTAAAGTGATTCTGTATGTGGCTTTTCTTCTCAGTTCAAAGTCACAGGGTTTCCAGTATCATTCCTGCTTGGATTCCACCCAATTATTTAACACAGCAAACAAATTACTGTGAGAGTTGTAATCAGGCGTGTCCCACCTGTGGCCGGTGGGCACATGTGGGTTACACAAGGACTGTTTTGCTTATTGGAGGTGTTGGATATTGCAGAAATTATGGACGGGCCTCTTTTTTGCTCACCAGGTTTCGTTAGTGTCGGTGTATTTAATGTGTGACCCAAGACAACTCTTTCTTTTCCAGTGTGCAGTGGAGAAGCCAAAGGCTGGGCATCCCTGAGTGCCATGAACTAATCCTTGGTCACATGACAGGAATCATTTGAAAGGCACTGTCTGAGGGGACCTCGGAAGCAAATCAGGGCCATGTGGTAGATGAACTCAAATCGGCAATAGTACGATTAGTTAAAACTGTAAAACCTGCATTATTTAGTTTTGATGCCTTGTTTTAAATTTCAACTAATTACAGTTGTTTTTTAAAAAAACAAATTCTTTTCTTTCTTTCAGAAAGCCTCTACTATTATCAAGTTAAAGCAGAACTGCTTTGTTATTATACATGCTTTAGAATTTTTAAATATACAGAAACATTTTGAAAGCAAACTCTTAACTCAAATAGTAAGTTCACAAAGTCTAAATATTTTGCTTTGGATATTTTGATTTCTAAATATTCCAGGTCTCCTATTGTGACTTTGACTGAAGTAACAAAACCTTCTTATAAAATTGGTGGCATCACCTTCTAATAAACGTTCTTCTCAACCTCATTAAGTGACTTCAGGTCTTTTAGATACAAACGGTTGAGTTAGTGAACATGTTCAGATAAAATCACTAAGTGAAGTCCATACTCTATTACATCTCTTTGTCATAGTATTCTTTTTATTTTCAGAGCTGGTGAGGGGAGATACCTGGTTTGCCAGGGATTCCAATGAATTAGAGCTACAGGCAAAACGCTTCACAGCTGGGAGGAGTTTAGCTATCTGGACAACTCCTGGACTAGTGGAATGAGAGGTCTGAATATTGGCTCCAGAACAAGATCTTTTTGTTACTCCTTCATGGTAAGGAAATGTACATTTCCTGGGTCAGAATTCTCTTTCTTCGTTTGGGATTTTCTTTTTCTCAACCCATTTCCACTATTCATTCATTTTTGACTAATCCTCTAATACTACACTGAAGTTTTGCTCTTTGCCGAGGTTGATCAAACTGAGCCTAAGACCCTTGGTCTGAGCGCTCGTGCATGCGGCCTTAAACCAGCCCCGGGTCTCACCAAACCCGGAGGGATGTGACCTTCCAGGGTCAAGCTCTTAAATTCCTGGGACTATCCTGAAGTTCCTTTAGCAAGAGCTTTGCTTACGTAGGGCTGCAGGGCAATCCCGCCTGCAAATCCATGAGAGGGTGTAATTTGTAAAAATGCAAAATCCCTGAGACCATGGGCCTTTCCCTTTCTTTGTGGGAAAGTGGAGTCCTTCCTCCCAGTGGTGTGCGGACTCGGCTGTCCTCTAGAGGGAGACACAGTCCAGCTTTTGCGCCAGTATCCGCCTTCCCTCATTTTTTACTGTCTCTTTCTTCTGCAGGAGCGTCGTTTGCTCTCGGCAGCGGCTGCGGGGTGACAGAGCTGGCTGTCGCGAGGGAGACGCAGGGAGGCGACGCTGCCTGGTCCTGCCATCCCGTTTCTCTGCTTAACTCGCGCTGGAGTGTCCGGACTGCTCTCTCCCTGCTTTCTGTCTGCACTGCCTCCCCGGAGAGCCAGGCTGGGTAGACAGGGGACTCTGCCCTTTACTGTGACTTTCTAAGCGCTTGCTCGCCGTCAGTGTCTTCCGACAGCACCGCGCCGGGGCGGGACGCGGAGAGGCGGCTGTAGTTGCTGAACCGCTTCTTTCTCTCTGGAGATTTGGATTCGTTTCCGCGGGCCCCTCCTCCGCTCCCTTCCTTCTCCCCTCCCGCCTTCACCGAGGTGACTGGCGACACCTGCTCGCCCGTGTTCGATATCGGAAACTCCCACCTTCTCGGTGGTGACGGAGCCAGGGGACTGGTGACGGGGGACAGCGGCGGGCTTCCTTTCCTCCGGCCCACGATGCCGAGCGGGGCGGCGGGTGGGCTGCGCGGGGCCGGGGCCGCGGCGCTCGGAGGCGGGATCGAGCGGCCGCAGCTGGCCCGGAGCGGCTGCTAAGTGGACGCTAGTCGACGGCGCCGAGGCTCGGAGAGGACGCCGGCGGGGACCTGTCTGCCCAGCGCGGGAACAGGGGCACCGCGACCGAGGAACCGGGAGACCTCGGGGCTCAGCGCCGCTCCCGCGCCGGAGAGCGGGCCCTGCGGGAGCCGGGGCTGAAGGCGCGGCGCGGGCTGCCGTCCTGGCGGGGACCGCTCGGGGCAGCCGCCCTTTCCCAGAGCGCAGGGGGCGGCAGAGAGGGACGGAGGACGCGTGTGCGTGAGAGGGACGCCGCGCGGCGGGTGGAAAGTCCCGGCTCGGCGCTGCGGGCGGCCAAGTCGGATGGAGTGAGCGCGGCAGTCGCAGCGCGGCCGCCTGAACCGGGACCCGCAGTCGGCGGGGCTGAGCGCACCGGCGAGGACGCGGCGGCCGCGGGCGCTGCCCCGGCTCCGGGACTGGCGACCTTTTCTCGGTCCACGCATCTTTGATTACTTGGACACTGGGGACTCAGGAGAGGCGACGAGAGATCGGGCGCGCGCGCTCCACCCTCCGCACCTGCTTCGAGGGGGTTCCGATGTGGATGTCGAGAGATTCCTGAACGCTCTGCGCCCTCGGAGGAGCGAACGCGCGCGCGCACCCGCACGCCTCGGCGAGCGCACCGCCCGGCCTGGGTTCCCTATGCCCCTGGATGGTGAGGCGGATCGGCGTCTCGGGAGCGATGCGAGCGCGGTGAGGCCGGCGCCGGCCCGCGGAAGCTGCAGGAGCGTCGCGAGGTGTTGCCGCCACCCGGGAGCGGGGCTGCAGGTAGGTGCGCGTCGCGCCCGGGGCCCCCGTGGGCACAGTGTCCCCTCCCCTCCCTGGGGGGGCCCAGGGCTGTAGGGGGCTCGGCCTGGGAGCACGACAGGAGGGTGAGGCCGGCCCAGCCGCCCGCGTCCCCGTCGCCCGGGTCGGGGTAGGGCGGGGAGGGGCCGCCGAGAGGGTCGGAGCGGCCACCGGAGGCGCCGGGAGCCCTTCCTGCCCCAGGTCTCTCCACACAGCAGGGGACCGGCCGAGGATTAGAGTGGGTTTTACTTTGATTTCTCCCCCGGACCGATTCGGGCTGGTAACCATCTGGACTCCTTTAGGAGTTGGGGGTTGCACTCTGGAGGGTCGATGGCGTGTGCACGGTCGCCTTCCTGAGATCTCTACTTTACGTCCACTTCGGATTAGTTAATGCTCAGGCCTGTCTGCAGAGCGTGGGCGTTTCAGTCAGACTATTGATTTCCCCATCTCTAACTATTTTCATAAAGAATCATTTTGATAAGTTCCTGAGCCTCTTTTACTTAAAGGTTGGTTTACATTTGGGAACGGACGCTTTGAAATGAAGCTTTTACCTGTAAAAGGCAGACGAGAGAGCCTTGGGGAAGGAGCCTCTGACGACCAGCGTTCAGCAAAAGAACCGCTTTGGAAAACTAATGGTTTTTCATTTCTTTAGGGATAGATGTCTCTTTTTCTGCCCTATTGCTTTGCTAACCCTTCCCCCTTCCATTCTGGAAGGCTGGTGACTGCTTTGAAGTGTTCTAGGCTACCGGTCTTCACTGATCAGGGGGAACGTGTTACTCGCAGAAACTGCCTTTGCAAAGGAAAGTTTGAGATCCATCGCCCGATTTCTAGAGCTGTAGGTTGAGCTGTCCAGCCCGCACTTGGAAGGACGGCCGGTAGGTGCTGGCGGAGCCCTGGGTAGCCTGGTCGGCAACCCTCTTCTCCACCAGCGTTAAACAATTGCCCGAAGCGTTTGGAATCCAGTGTGCAGACGTGTTACCTCAGCGGCTGCCTCTCTCCGCCTTGTGCTGGCTGAGTTTGGCTTGTGGCAGTAAGGCAGAAAACACCCTCGTTCTGTGAGTGTGAAATCTCCTCTTGAATTTTACAAAATTGTTGGTGAAAAAAAAACCCCACCTCAAATCTGTATGCAACCTTTTCTCTAACAGTGCCCTAAAGCACTCGGTACTCAGGGTCCTTCACTCCGGGCAAGACGCATTTCAGTGACTATCGACTGGATGATAATTATCTGGTTCCTGTCCTCTCAACTAGATTGTCTTAGACATCAGCATTCGGACTGTTACCAATTAACGCTCTAGAACTGCTCTATTCCGCAGTATAAGTTAAGACAAACGAGTAATTAATTTAAGATTTCATGTGTAAAGTGCTAAACCAAAATAACTAGCAAAGGAGATTAGAAACCAGAGTATTAAGATTATTTGCATTTACTCCAGCTCTGTCTGTTTGCAAATGTACTCTCAGACTGGTGAATCATTTGCAGTTTCAAAATTGGCACCTTAGCAGCCTGTATTTTAAATAACTGATTCAATGTGTTTAATTCGTCCCTTTCCCTCCTTTATTCTGTTGTGAATCTCATCCTGAGTCAATTGTTTGGGTTGAGCTTTTTAGAATTCTCATTTTTAAAGCCATCGGTAACCAGACTGGAGCTTATTTTATTTTCATTTTTCTAATTTTCAATGGAAACCATTGGGTTGTGTTATTTGTGGGTAGTGTAAGACTCTGAGGTCAGTGCCACTGCCAGCTGAATACGTAGGCACAGGTAGTCTTTTAAAAGCCAAACACCATTTTAATGGGTTGCTGTATTCAAATGGGCATTTTTTTAGATTAAAATCTTGATCCATTCCTTGCCTTTAAAAATGTAGTGTAGTGCTGCGATATGTGTCTCTTAAGGAAGAACCAGACTCCTTGGCATTGAAGACAAGGCTACAGGTTAGGCTGGAGCAGAATTAGGGTTTCTGAGCGTGTGTGATTTTGAATTAGAAAAATATTAGCTATTTTAGCAGTGATAAGTTGGGGGAATGAAGCTTCATTGAGATGCCTGTGGATCTGGGTCAAAATAGATGCCTAATGCTTAGAGACTGCATTGTAGTATTAACTAAGCATCAAGTTATAAAACATGATGACATGGCTATAAAAAGATCTAGTTTTAGACATAGCCATTTTTCCTTTTTAAAAATTTATCAAATGATGAAACTTAGGGTGTGTTAGAAATTTTATAAAAATTATTTCATACCTTATCAGAAAATTTCAGTAGTCCTAGTTCCTAGATCCAGTATCTTCAGTATAGTACCTTGATGACCATTTAAACATGTATCTTTGTATTAAAAATACACATTTTGGGGTTGATTTAGTACTAATTGTGGGTTATGGATTACCCTGTAAGGAAAGGTAAGATGTGTCTCTCCAGCCTTTCCCAGACATTTAACTCAGCTCCTAAGAAAAAGTACTGTCAGATTGTGCCCAAGTTTAGCTGTGGCTGCAATTTGATGAACATATCTGTGGATGAACTCTCGAATGCATGTCCCAAACACGAACATTCCCAAGTGTCATCAGTTATTTCTAACATATTTGAAAAGATGAGACAACCGGAGTGCAAACAGTCCAGCGCCCCTGCTTTACTCCTGCAGTATTTTATTAGGGACGCCTCATTAAGTCACATTATTCTGCAGCTGTTTTGTTCACTGAAGATTGAAGTAAAAATAAGGGACTTTGTGCAATGCAGTTTTGTTTTCTTGATGAAAAATAATAAGTTGAAGTAAAATAAGCCTTCTACATGGTCCCCTTTGATCTATGCCCGACATTTACAAATGCAATTCATCAACCTGTTATTAGTAGGGCTCCATCAAATCAGCGAGAAGAAATGCGTTAGCATGACCACTGCTGATGTGAAGGCCAACCCAGCTGGACGGGCCTCACGTCTGCTCCATGTGCTTGTACAGTATTTTAGGTGATGCATCTTGCTTTTCAGCCACTGAGTTTATAATACCATGCGATGTGATGAATTTGCCATTTTGTCTGAAAATTCTTTGGTTAACTTTATTTTGGTTAACTTAGAGCATATCAAACTAATTACCCGTTGTAAGAGAAGGTAGGCTTTTACACTGAGTTACCACGAGTCTTTTTAGAGAACACTTTTAGTTCAGGGTTGGAACATAGTCTGAAACAGGAGACGGACAGGAGGGCGTGGCAGACAGACCTAGAAGTTAGTTTCTGTGTTTTAGTTGTCGTTGATCATTGACTTACTGGGTAATTTTCAGAAGGTCTGATTTTATCCATTTAGCACAGTGATTCGATGTCCTTGTCAATGAAATAAAGGTCACAATCTTGTCTTCTGCTTGTTCTTACAGAAGTTTTGGAGGAATGTTGAGACTTACTGGCATGTGGAGAAAGTAGTATTTAAATATATTTCTCTGTAGTATTTACTTGTCAGTATAATCTCTTAGGCTGGAGCAGAATTAGGGTTTCTGAGCATGTGTGATTTTGAATTAGAAAAATATTAGCTATTTTAGCAGTGATAAGTTGGGGAATGAAGCTTCATTGAGATGCCTATGGATCGGGGTCACACGTATACATATGCTTTTAATGACACCCATGTAAGATACTGGTTTTGTGTTAAAGGGAGGGGCAAGAACAACTTTGTAAAAAGCATTTTCTAAATATTTATGTAAATATATATATATCATGTATATTTTTACGTACGTAGCTTTTCACTATACTGCACTATGTGAACTTCAGTACAACTGTATGCATTGAATTTCACTGTTTGTACCACTGTTACATACAGTCTGTTTTTCTCTTCCTTTTTATTTTTTGAGATACTTGCTAGACTACTTATGCAAAAACAGAAACAAACAAAAACCCCCAAACATAAATTTTCCTTCTGTAGGGACACTTTGGGATGTGTTTATTGACAGCACAACTGGGAATTTCAGCATATTCTGAAAACTGAATTTTTCTGTGTGCTGTCTTTATTAAATACCTTCCTCTACAATCAAAAAACACAAACAATGCATTACATTGGAATACACTACTCTGTTTTATAAATGACATTTGCAGAATTTCCAGACGTGTATTGATGTTATACTCTAAATTCATCTTAGATTTCTAAAACCCACCTACTCCTAGTGTGTATACTGCATGGATGTGTTGGGTTTCAGTCTGGGCTATGGTGGTAGGCAAGCTTGTCAGTGGACCGTTCAGGCGTCCTCAAACTACAGCCCGTGGGCCCCATGCAGCCCGCCTCAGACATTTATCCAGCCAGCCAGGTGTTTTTGCCGCCACTGCCTGTCCTGCTTAGTAGCTGACTAGTCCCGGGGCCTGCAGTCCGGCCCTCTAATGGTCTGAGGGACAGTGAACTAGCCCCCTGTTTAAAAAGTTTGAGGACCCCTGGTTTAGACAATTGATTGGTATTGCCATTGGAAAATATGACTTCTAGTTTGCTTGGGCATCATGTGAAAAGTATCAGCTATAAGGAGAAGATTCCCTTTTGTTCATAGCGATTCACATGGGTATGAGATGGATAGCTGAGAAATCAAAGCATATAAGTTGATATCAGATAAAGCCCTTTTAATCACTTCCTTCAGTCTTCTGAGTTACTCCATAGCAGCTGTAATTGTTTAATGATTTTCCCTGAATGGCCAGCTAGCAAAGGTACATCTCCCTTTCCCTAGCAAGAGCACAAATGTAGTCATTCAATTAAATTTATATTTACATTTCTTCTTTTATACGGTGGTTTTATGCGGTAGATTTTGGAAACTCTTTACAGAGAGATTCAATAATGTGATAATGGTGCATTCTAGCAATTACAGTGATGGTCTGAATTTAGTCCTGTGATAAAACGACGACAACCAGCCAAACGCCTCTCCCTGTGCTGTGTAAAGATAACTCTCCACACGAAGCTTGGAAAGTTCGAAGTAGCTTTTGATGAATGCAAAGTTGGTTTTACTGCATATTTTTATATTTTTACTTTTCCCCCTCCTGCTATGAACCAGTCACTCTATAATTGCACGCATGTGAAGGGGCAGCTGTGTTGCCCTTTAAAGGTCATGCAAAGATTCTAAACCTTTCAATTTGCAGTGTTAATTGCCTATGGCCTCCCGTCGTTGCCTATGGAGCTTTCTTTTGAGCTTAATAATACAGAACAACATTTTGGCTTTCTTTTGGTTATGCAGCTCTTTATATTCTACCCTATGAAAGTATCTGGAGTCGCACTAGAACAGAAGATTTCGGAAAGGTGTGTTTGTGCTTTGAAATTAGTTTCCGAGCCAGAATAGCCTGGACTATGAGGAGACAAAATTCTTTCTGGTACAAAATCACTGAGCATTGAAAATTAGTTATCTCTGTCTGAAAACCTCTGCCATGGTTTTATTTGGTTTTGGGATGAGTTTTTTTCTTTCTTTTTAAGACATTTTTCTTGGAGATTCCAATGAGAATTGTGTGCAGATATTCCAGGAAGGAACAGGCCTGCTCTCTGCAAATGATATCGTGCCCTCATGTCAGTAACACATTTGCTCTGTTATCAAAAAGACCATCTATAAAATAAAAAAACACAAAGTGTGTTATTTGTGCTGGTTTGCTTTTTTTGGCTTCATATTCATTTTATATGTGGATTGGAGTAAGGAAAGGTAGGTGACTAAAGAAGGATTATGTAGTCATGGGGATCTCAATAACAAACCCTTGACCCGGTGATAGAGCACAGAGTGGTAAAATGCAGTACAGCTTCTGTGGGCTGACCTCCCCAGGGACTGTCACAAACTGGCCAACAGTATGGTCAACATAAGGAACTAGGCCTGCTGTACTGGTACACACACGTGGTGCATGTCCAACCTATGAAAATTAGGCCAATCAGGAGGTGGTCAATATAGGGAGAGGGGTCCTATTGGATTATAGAAAAATAATATATATATTTATATTCTTATCTGTATTAACATATGGACAATTGCAAACTCGCAAAAGCCCTGCCTAGCATGGTTTTATTTAGGTAGAAAACCGTGATTATTATTACTGTTTCTTTATTAGTTTAGTCTTACCTGGTTATAGGTATACAGTGAATGGCACACTCAAACTTTTTGGTGCTGGAGTGTTCAGAAAATATCTTCTTGGAAATGGCAATGAGACAAATCAGTTACTGTGACCTGGTCCTGCTTTTGTTTGTATTTTCTTCAGAAAGTACAACTGAGTTGAATTGAATGAAATAGCTCTAACTTTAGTTTTTTTTTTTTTTACAATGTACGAAGAGAAAAGAGGCCCACATTACAGTGATGCTGACCCAAGGCCAAGGGGAGCGTGAAGGGCACTGAAATCTCATACTTCATAAAATAGAGGCCTTATTTTGAGAAGCTTTTGGGAAGCTTAAAGTTCAAGGAAAATGTCTAACTTTTTTTTAGGTTTAGTTCTTGGAATGTTTCCTACTAAGATGTGTGTTTGGCATTCTTGTAGACCCCTTCAGACTGATGGTTGATAGGTTTATAAATATACATCCAGAATTGCGTCAAAATTTAGACTTTTCTATTTGAAGACATACTTGCTCCTTACAACATTTGTTGAGTAGCTAAAATTCATTAGCTTGCTGTTTGGGTTAGTAGGTAAACGTTGGAACTTGCTATTATAAACCCAGTGTGGTATAGTGGTAAGAGCTGTGGAAAGGCTTTTGTAGATTTTATAATAAATAACCATGTGACCACAAGAAAATCGCTTTGTTTCTCTGTGCCTCAGTTTCTAAGCCTCATATTTTCTTCAGTGCAATTTTAAAGGCAATAAAAATATATTACTTCCATGTGTCAAGACCTACTGTGTACCATGGCATGGAAGTACAGTAATATAGCTGGCTCCTTTTGCCTTACGGAGCTTATGTTTCAGTTAGGAAGTCAAGGAGAATCTAGCACATGCTCTGTGGAGTAACCTGTGAGTCCCCCTCCCCCCCCGCCCCCAAATGCTTTTCAATAACTAATCTGTAAGAATTGTGCAAGATCCTAGTTTTATAAGAACGGGTGGTTGTGATGATGATGACAGTAATGATGATTTCAGTAATGTCTAAAGATCATAGACCTGGGGAAATAAAATTGAATCAGTTTAAATCTTATAATTCCGTTAGTAAATGTGCTTAGTCTGCATGCTGCTGTTTTGTTGCAAAACAAGGCATGGGTCTCGGGCTTTCAGGGTTACAGTTCCGTGTCTTTGCCCTACTGCTGGTTTTCATAGGCTCTGAAATGAATTTAGTTTGATCAACCCAAGTAAAGCTACCCTGGCAAATGCGAATCATCTTTATACAAGGTAGCTGTAAAGGTCGTGTGCAATTTAAAATAGTGTGCAGTCTAAAATTGCATGCAAACTTTATGTCCTCCCTATATATTATATGATCATTAAATATATTTGTTTAAAATATGTGTATGAATTTGAGCAATTATAATCCTTGGAAAAGGATTTATTTGTTCAAGAAGTATTGTTGGGCAGTGTCATAGTTTGGGCAGTGTCATAGTTTGGGCAGCTACAACACAAATACCATCGACTGAGTGACTTAAACAACAAACACTTCTCCCAGTTCTGGGGTCTTGCTAGAAATTCCAATATCAAGGCACCAGCACATCTGTCTGGTCAAGGCCATCTTCCTGGCTTGCAGGTGGCTGCCTCCTCACTGGGTCCTGGGGGGTGGGGGAGAGAGAGAGACAAAGAGAAAGATCACTTTTCTTCTTATAAGAGTATGATCATGTTCAGGAGGGTTTCTCTTTCATGACCTAATTACCTCCCAAAGGCCCCACCTCCAAATACCATCATGTTGGAGATTTAGGCTTCAAATAGATAAATTTTGGGAAGACATAAACATTCAGTCTATAATGAGCACTGTCTAGATGCTTGGGGGGTGTCTTGGTAAACAGAAATGGTAGATGTACTGGAAATATAGGTATTTAAATTAATGCAAATATTTGGGCCAGGTTCCATAGTTCCACAAGGCCTTACATTAGCGCCCCTCAAACTTCTACAGGCACAGATCACTTGCAGGGATTTTGTGAAAATGCAGGCTCTGAAATAGATCCTGGGATTCCACTTTTCTAATGAGCTCCCCGGTGAAGCTAACACTGTTGGCCCGTGGACAAGTTTTCCGTGATTTTCCCTGCGTTCAGAAAGGTGGGAAGTCTCCACCATCCACCCCGGGCAGGTTTTCCCCTGCACCTGGCCACTCACTGTGAATGCTTTTCTCTTTACCTCCTTCATCTGAGCCCCGTTTCTGTGTTTTGCTTAGTTTTATAGCCTTCTGTTTAGAGAACGTATTTTACCCCCAAAGCATAATCAGAAATTGTCTGCTCATCACATATTAATGCAAATTTGGTTTACTTCCCACAGTTTGAAAAAGTAGGCTGGTTTATTTGAAAGCAAGGGCATTATGCTACACCTTGATACATTCTAGCAAACAAGGTCAATTTTAGCTCTTCAAATCATTTCTGAAATTTCAACAGTAATTTATTCCTTTTAGGGCTTCAATGTAAAAATTTTGGCCACAGTATCAAGACTTTTGTTCCACTTGAGTAGCTATTAGGAGTGAGGGGAGGATGGAGCTGGAGAAGGAAGGCATTTTCTTTGCGAGGTTGTTGGGTTCACAACTTGAAGGTGAATATCTCTACTTTTTGTAAAAAATTTCGCCCTGCTAATTTAAATAATTTCCCCAAAGTGGTCTCTTTAGGATTGAAGAGACCTAACCCTTATAATGTGGAAAGTTTGAACTTCCTGTATTCATATATTAGTAGCATTTTTTTTTTCCTAAACCAGTTTTGCTGACGTCAGAAGATGTCACGCATATAGCTTAGGCGGATGACTCTATTCTACTGCCCAGTGATGCCATGGGCCTCACGTCACAGCTCAGGTCACTGGGTTAAATATGTTGTCCTGAGTTTTGTCAGTAACGTGGAAGTTCTCGTGTTTCCTGCTGCTGATGTATCTCAGTTACAAACTGAGATTAGACTTAGACACAGCAGTCTGAGGGAGCGAAGCCATTGGTTTTCTTTTAAGTTGTATGATTGATACAGTTTGCAATAGTCATGCTATTAAATCTTACTCAATTTTTTTCTTCTACGTGCTTAGAATTTTCTGCTATACGAAATAGCTTTCCTTATAGCTAAGTAGTGATACGAATTGGTTTGCTGCATCTGTTAGATTAGCAGCGCTGTGAGGCTGACCTGTGTATATCTTAATTCTGTTGATTCCCAGTGCTGAGCATAATGCCCAGCACATAGTAGGTGCTTTACTTAGTAAAGTACCACTTCATGGAAAGGTGATCAGTAGTTGCACATTCGTAGGGTATGTGGGGACCAGGAGAGGGGTGGGGTGGGGGGTGGGTCTGTAAAAAGGAGAGGAGGCCAGTCCAGGGATGGGGAAGGCTTGATCACAAAAGGGCAGGCAAAGAGCTGAGTGGAGACTGACCAGGAGCCAGCTCAGCTTCCACATGGTTTCAATGCTTTTATCCCCTCTAATCAGGGGAGGTGAATGTGGGAAGGGGTTCCCAGTAGGAGTCCTCCTTTCTGGGAGGGACTAATTTTTGCCCTCAGAGCAATCTAGAAGATACTTCCTTAACTGGTCTCAAGCTGGGGCCAGAATAAAAGTGACTCTTCTCTTGTTTCCCAGGAAGGCCTGTGTGAGGCACTCCGGTGGGTGGGCAGGGGCTTGCTGTGATCAGGGAATTTGGGTTCTCACCTGCTTTTCCCACTAGCTGTCTCCCAGAATGGCTGTGCTCTTGTCAGGGCCATGAGGATTTTTTTTTTTTTGTATGTATTTTTGTATGTTTCTTCAATGTGTGAGGAATTGTCCCTTATTCGAATTGTGTGTGTGAGAGAGGTAGAGAGACAGAGAGATGTAGAGAGAGAGAGATAGAGAGAGGGAGAGATGGATGGAGAGAGGCCATTTATTCTGACCTAGTCTAGGCAAAAGATCAAGGACAAAAATAAATTAAGCATCCTAACTGAAATTCCAATTCTTTCTATAATTTATGGTAACCTGGAGATTTAGAGACTACATATGCTTATGATCCTCCTGTTGTATAAATTAAATAATATTTGTCAATGTCAAATTTAAGTGTGTTAATCACATCTGGAATATATTTTGATTGCTTCTTGTCAATAACTTGACTCATTCATTAGGGAATTTAAAGCCATTTTTTCTTATGTACATAATTACCATTTTCATAATCTATCACGAACCAGACTTGCCTTTTTATTTTATGCCATCAGAAACACTGTGACAGCATTGTTTGCAACTTTGATATTAAAATTACTTGCTATTCTAAATACTGTTTAGTACAGACAGTATGCATTCAAATATTTATTGATTTTATTTTAGTCCTCTGGATTAAGTAAAGCTTTTAAATGCTTACTGTCCTAGAAAATTTTATAAATTAAAACTCTGACTATACTTGATTGTTGATAAAACCCATGTATTTAATAAAATCTAAAACAGGTCAATTCATTAGATCATAAAAACTTCTAGTTGAATAATTCTTTTTCACATTTATTTTAAAGGATTGCAGGATGACTGTTCTATATTAGCCTTCCTGTATATTTAAAGGCTTTTTCCAAACTCTTGAATATGATATATTCATGTTTGAAGTGTAACACTTGCTTCTGGGACTCTGGGCTGTGAGTTGGGGACGGTGAGGAAACTCCAGTGGAGAAAGGCGGAACGGGGAGTGCCAGAGGCTGAGCTGAACTCAAAGCTTGCTTCTCCATGGACCTCTCAGGATGCTAACTACCCTTTTATTCTGTAATATCTTTTCAAGGATGTTTAAAAAGGGATCATTCTTGGAAGGCAATGTCTCCCCGTGGATTACAGGGAAGATCTGCTTACTGTCCAGTGTATTAAAAATAATCTCTCCCTTCTGGACACAGGGCAGGTCTGCTGTAGTCTGTGATAAAAGGTCTGAGTTCCCTGAGTTCTGGATTCCTCAGCTAGAGACAGACCAACATTGTGCAGCATTCACGTGGCTCCTCTGTGTGGCATCTGTGGTATATGGGGAGAAAAACTGGCTCACGTGGTTTTATGCTTCCTATCGTGCAATGAATGATCAAAAGTCTCATGTCTTTGGCCAGTATGAGATATGGTGGACTAACTCATGAATTTGTGAGTAAGGTAAAAATCTCAGACCCTTCGTGATTCTTGATATCCCAGCAAAGGAAACCTGTGTATCACTTTCTGTCCCAGCAAAGGAAACCTGTGTTTCTTTTCTTTCCTTCCTTCTTCCCCTCCCTCTCTCCTTCTCTTCCTTCCTTCCTTTTTCTTTCTCCCCTCCCCTCCCCTCCCCTCCCCTCTCCTTCCCTTCCCTTCCCTTCCCCCCCCTTCCCCCCTCCCTTTTCCTTTCTTGAGAGGGTCTCACTCTGTTGCTCTGGGTAGAGCGCCATAGTATCATAGCTCATAGCAACCTCAAACTCTTGGGCTCAAGTGATCCTCCTGCCTCAGCTTCCTGAGTAGTTGGGACTATAGGCATCTGTCACAATGCCCAGCTAATTTTTTCTTTTTTTAAAGTAGAGATGGGATCTCAGTCTTGCTCAGGCTGGTCTCGAGCTCCTGAGCTGAAGCAATCTACCCACTTCGGCCTCCCAGCGTTTTGGGATTACAGATGTGAGCCACTGTGTCCAGCTGAAACCTGTGTTTCTTTGCTTAGTTTGTCTACTCGAGTAGCCACCCTAAGTAAAACTGCCACAGAAACGAGTGACCTTTTATACTGAGGTCAGGCTTTTAGTACTGCCCGTGGTGGCCTCTCTTGAGCTCACATTCCTTTCACAGTTGGAAAGGTTCTTTGGTGGCAGTACAGGGCACAGATTCCATGGGGGCGGTGTGTGTGTGTGTGTGTGTGTGTGACTAGTGAGAGAGCTGTTTCTGACATTCTGGTGAGAAGTGACCATAGTTTGGTGAAAAGAGATGGAAGAAAAGATGACAAGAAGGGGCAGTTCAGAGGGAGGAGATTGGACTGACTGGTCTTGAGAGGGGATGTGTGGGATGGGAGAGAAAAGAGCCAGGAATGGGGTCTGGCTCAGATGCTTGGTCCTGCTGAAAGAGTTAGATCCTCAGAGCCACTGTGCTCTTCCTAGAGGAAAATAATTGGGCTGATTTTAAGCATTTTGAATTTGAGATGCCCTTGAGATACTCAGAAGAAAATGTAAGTGAGTGCTGCTAATTTTGGGTTTGGAGTTTAGGACAGAATTATGGCTTAAAGATACAAGTTTGGGAGTCATCAGCGTCCTGAGTATTTGTTGAAACCTTCTGAATGGATGAGATCTCCTAGGAAGAGAGCCCTGGGGGGAAATAACAGTATAAAAGAACTTGAGTTTGGTTTAAATGTCAAGGAAAAGTCACCTTTCTCTCCAACTTTTTGCCCAGCTTGCAGCAACTTGGCCTCAAACACCACGGAGTCCACTTTCCCAGTAAAAACATGCTGCCAGAGAAACATGCTACCCCCAGATGGTAGCAGGGGGAGAGCCGGGAGGAGAGTGGGGGGTGCCTGGGAGGGAGAGCTGGGAGGGGGAGAGC
>NW_003852533.1:1065049-1070035 GCF_000181295.1 Otolemur garnettii | reverse complement strand
CCCCCCCCGTAGTCCTTGCTCTCCATGAAGATCTAAAGACATTTGGAAATTTTAAAGCTCGGGTGTTTACAAGGTGCCAGGCACTGTGCTGAGTACGTGACGTGGGAGATTTCTTTCACTCTGCACAGTGATTCCAGACTCAATGCTGCTGTTGTTCCTATTTTATAAATAAATGGTCTGACTGAGGCCACACGGCCCCTAAGAAGAGAAGATGAATCTCAAACTTCCCACATTCAGAGCTGAATTTTTAACCATAGAGGAGCGGGTCTCACTCATACTAATTGGAAAATTAGACGCATTCTGGTTAACAGCGTGTTGGCTAGCAAATTGTCTTGATTCATTATGTATATCTGGAATTCCTAAGTAGGACCTGTTTTTTAAGATTAGAATTGTATCGTTAAAAAGTATGCTTCAGCATCCGTGGCATTCTTTGAATATATCTCAGATTTCCCATAAATGTTTTTCTGTGATTCTCCAATTTATTTGATGAAAAGCTTTGTTAAGTAACAAGATAAAGAACTAGCATTCAAGAGAATTTGAAAAATTCATGTTATGTGTATAAACTCAAATATTTATTCCTTTGAATAAAAGAAAAAACCCAGCTCCTAAACAAATGTGAGCAAAAGTGTGTCTTTTTCTGGAATTCAAATTCAGGATGAAATATTCTGTTAAATTTATTTTCTAAAAATCTCCCTTAGGCTCTTTGCTGGGTAAGAAGTGGGTTTCTTCAAGGTGGGGTGGGAGTAGCCGACATAGCCACCCAGTTGCAGAACTCAGTTGCCTCGGTAGGACATCAATATAAGACTAATTAGATGGTAAATGCTTGGTGAATGTTGAACAGTGCAACCTTTTAATTTTCTGATTAATGAAAAGGCCTCACGAAAACATTAATTATATTGGGAGAATTCAGACAATCCCTTTCCAAGTAAATCTTTTTTTATTAATTTTGTTTGTAACAAATGACTAAATAAAACAGAAAATATATTTGTAAATAGATTTCCTCCCCCCCCCCCCCAATAATGTGATGCTACTGGCAGGCCACAGGCATTGTCTGGTAATATGAATAGTAGGCTTCTGTCCTGGAAGGTTACGATGTTTTAATATGATGACAGCATTGAAGGAGGAATAGCATGCGGAAATAGCACACGGCAGCCGAGCTGTGATTTCTTCCTACTCTGTCTTTTGAACTGGCTGTTGGAAAAGGTGGAAACATAGTGAATCTCTTTTTTTAAAAATGAGAGGTTTTCTGCAAGTTCCTTTGTGATTTTTTTTTTAGAGTACGTGTATGTATGCATATTATATGTTCTTGGTCTACGTAATCCACATTCTTGGTCTCTATTAGAATTGTTGCTTGTAGAAGGGAATAGTAATTGATGATACTTTGTCTTAATTATCAATAATTTATGTATCAGTATTGGTTGTGATCCAAAATTATAAATAGCAATGAAAAATTTCTTAGCTAAGAGAAAAGGCCCTTGCAAAAGATAAGATTCAAAGTCATAACAAACAGTGAGGTAATTCCATTTGAGAGACACTTTGTCGAAGATGATAGAGCAGTTTTATTTTAAATGATAGAGGATGTGGCAAAGTGAAGTATCGTATAAAAGGAGCTTATTATAGACACTTCAGAAGGAAGAAAAATGAAGAAATGATAATATTATCAGAACACTTCAAACATTTTTCTTTATTATTTTTCACATGATTTTAAAAAATAACCTTATAGTTTCAAATCAGGAAAAGACCCTGGTGTACACAGATCCAAACGTTTCACTTTATAAATGGGGTTCCAAAGGCCAGAAATGTAGCCAGACTTACTGCAGGGCACGGAGATAGTGGCAGAGCCAAGCCTGGACCCCGGTTTGCCAGCTTGCCGATGGGGTGTTTCTACCACATGTAATCTTTGTCAGCTTTTCCCAGATTCTAAGTTCTGGGGGGAAGTTTGAGAAGGCACCCAATTTGTGTTGCTTTCTTATACTGACTTAGAAGTTACATAAGCATTGATTCAATTAAGGAAAAAAATTCCCCAGAGAAAGGAATGCTAAAATTTCATTCAGTAATTTATTCTGAAGTTTAAAACCCTGTTCGTCAATACTTTGGACTAGTAGGTAAAGCAGAGGATGTCCTTACTCTTCTGGAGTCTATAATTAAGAACACACATTTGCAAATTAGGGTGCTGCTGCGATATTAGAAAATATTATCTTAAAATATTGGAAAACACCATTGGATCAGTGGACAGTCATAGAAGGAAAGATTTGGATCCAAAAGGAGGAAGAATTTTATAATAATACGTAGAGCTGTCCAAAGATTAAGGGTTTTAGCAAGTGGTAAATTTATAATACTTGGAGAGTTCATGAAATTGCAATCGGACAGCTCTTGGGAGAACATTATTTTGAGGGCATTCAAACATTACATGGATACTTTATTAAATTACCTGTCTTTGAACTTCCTGATGGGTAATTTAAAATTTTTTCCAGTGGATTTTCTGTAGCCTTTGTTTTCCTTGATATCCTGACGTTTGGTCTGGGTGACCACTCCCTTTCCATCTCAGCTCCCTGCCTCCCATGATCTTAGGACGCTCTATTTGTGGTTCTCTTCTTATCTCAGTGATTAATTCCTTTAGCGCCTCCTTGCTGTGCCTCTTCCTTGACTGTTTCTTGCAATTATTGGTGTTTCCAGCATTTTGTCCTTGGAGTGCCTCTCTTATCAACGTATTTATATTTCCTTGTTGATCTCATCTATTCTCATCTTTTGACTACTGACAGTGTGTCCGCGATTTCCCAGTCTGAGGTTCCAAATCTGATTATCACGTGTATTCCAGGTCTCTCCATCTGGATGTCTCAGACTCAACACATCTCAGATCGAATCCATTCCCTACTCCCTCGAAACCTGCTTTTCTCTGTTTTCCTTTGCCAGTGAATAATATTTAAATCTGTCCCAAGACTAAGAGTTGGTTAAGAAAGCGGGGACTTTCCAATGCTAGAGGTGGTTGGCCACATCCTCCACTGGGTCGTGTAGATTAGAAACACAGACACAGGTTTAAAAGACACTAGTTGGAACACAATCCAGGGCATGGGTCAAGATTTAATAGACTGTGGAGGGTTGACATTACCAGATACTGGGGCTACTTTCTTTTGTGCTGCTCCCGAGGAAGACGAAACTATTTGATGGGAAAATTGCAGAATGACCTTTTCCTACTACTTTCAGTTTAGACTTTCTTGAAGGGACATTGATGAGGAGACCCTTCAAGGTCTTTTACATTTTTTGGAGACTGTCCTTATTCCATGAATGTAGTGAGGATGTGAGCCTAACATTTATTGAGTGCTCTATGCTGGGCCTTGAGTTTGGAAACTTTAAACATGCTGGCCCGTTTATTCCTCACAATGTCTCAAGGCATCAGTGTCAATATCCTCGTTTTATGGCTAGATAGTTACACAGCTGAAGGCCACTGAGCTTATTGGGTGACTGAGCTAGAATTTGAACACAGGTTGTTTGAATTTAAAGGCAAAGCTTTGCTGCAGACTTCATTTGTTTTTTCTTGGAATTTTTAATTTATCAAGATCATTGGCATTTTAATTATATCTTTATACTATATGAAAATACTTGGCATGTTCATCTAGCTTTGAGTGTGCCATTAGTATGTATTAGGCGTCTATATTGTGTTTACACTGAGCATTATGCCCATTAAAAAGAGGCCGGAGTCAGCCCCTACTGTGGAAGGACTTTTGATACAGTTGGCTGCTGTATTGCGGAGCTTTTCGTTTGGTCCATCATGAATGTTGTTGAAAAACATTTTAAACTGCCCTGGATTAAGATTAATCTTAATGCCTGTTGCTCTTCATTTCCCCATTGAATTGTTGCAGTTACATGATCTTAGAAATTCTTAAAATTTTTTTTTTTCTTCAGTTTTTGGTGGAGGTTGGGTTTGAACCCTCCACCTCCGGCATATGCGGCCAGTGCCCTACTCCTTTGAGCCACAGGCATCGCCCATCTTAGAAATTCTTTTTGTTATATTGATAACTGTATCATTTAACACCAAGAGTGACTTGTATCCAGATGGAGCTATTGAGGCCCTTGTTTGCACACATACATAATTTTGATTTACATCTATTAAGACTCCTACCTTTTGTAACACAGTCCCTTATTTATTTGCCTTAGTGATTAGATTATATGATCCTTGGGGGCAGGGACTGTTCTTTGCCTATTTCTTGGCACATTGTTGTCCTTAGTAAATGCTTGTTGGAGGTTGAAGGGAGAAAGAAAAGCAGAACGGAAGGGAGTGGGGACAGGGAGGGCGGGAAGGAGCACCTTTGTCTTGAGTCTCCTAAGCTGACACTTTTGTCAGAGAATATTATTGCCTGAGATGTTTTCTTTCTCTGAAGAATGGTTTTCACGGCATGGTCCATACTGTTTTCATTTTGACCTGGAGCTTTTGTGATAATATGCTTCTTTGGTTTCCAGTTACATTAAAAATATATTTGTGAGAGACAATACAGTTATACCCTGACCATCTTCCTAATCCTCCATGAATTTTTAAAATGAGACCTGCAGGCCTGTGGCCAATTTCTTTGTATTATAATAGATTTATACCTTTGTTTTTGCTTGATCTCAGTATTAGCAGCATGCAGTGCATCAAAAGGGAGTAACAGAGGTTCTTTCAGGTACCCTGTGAAATTTTTGCCTTTTGGGGCAGGGTCTGCCTTTCCCAGACAGTTTAGTGCTATCTGAGTCTGACTGGGCTGCTGTAACAAAATGCCATAAAGGGATGGCTTGTACACGTAAATAGCAGATATTTATTTCTCATGGTTCTGGAGGCTACAAGGTCCAAGAAGTCCAGGATCAATACACCAGAAATTTTGGTGTCTGGGGAGAGTCTTATTTCTCCTGACAGTCCCTTCTCACTGTGCCCTCACAGAGTGGGAAGGGACAGTCTCTTCTCACTGTGCCCTCACCGGGTGGGAAGGGACAGTCTCTTCTCACTGTGCCCTC
>NW_003852533.1:1064061-1064987 GCF_000181295.1 Otolemur garnettii | reverse complement strand
GGAGGGGAAGGGACAGTCTTTTCTCACTGTGCCCTCATGGAGGGGAAGGGCAAGCTCCCGGGGCCTCTTTTGTATGGACACTAGTCCCATTGTGAGGGCTCTGCCCTCAGGATCTACTCCCCTGCCCAATGCCCCACCTCCAAACACATCATCTTAGGGGCCAAGACGCCAACATGGAAATTTTACCGGACACTTTCAGACCATAGCAGTTACCAAGGGGAATGTGGTGTCGGGAATAGTTTTCCTGTTGCTACACCTTTGTTCCCAGTCGTCATTTTCTCTCAGTACTGTCAAAGTACAAGGCCTGTATTTTGGAATCTGAGATTGTTTTATAATAGAAGATTTTAGCCCAGTAGAGCTAAAAAATGGTGCATGGATGATTTGCTTACTTTTTCTTTTCTCTTCAAATGTAGCATGAGTTAGTTATCTGTTAGTTATCTATTAGTAGAGCAATGATGATTAATAATAAACAGTAACAGTGATTATACTAAAATAAAACAGCAGTGCCTTGATGTATAATTAGGGAGCCTATGTGACCCCTTAAATGTGGTGGGTCATAACAAAGTGAATAATATAATGATGCTAGATTACAAGCTACTATTCTAAAATATGGATCAATCAAGAAATGCTATAGCAGAGTAAAAATAAAACTAAGAATGAATGTAATTTTATTTATTTTAATTTTTTAAAATTTCAGGATATTCTGGACATTCATATAAATGTTTTGGTTACATGAATTGCTTTTGTACAGTTTGAGTTAAAGTTATAAGTGTGCCCCTGACCTGCAGAGTGTGCCCCTGACCCGCGGAGTGTGCCCCTGACCTGCAGAGTGTGCCCCTGACCCACGGAGTGTGCCCCTGACCCGCGGAGTGTGCCCCTGACCCGCAGAGTGTGCCCCTGACCCGCAGAGTGTGCCCCTGACCCGC
>NW_003852533.1:1052685-1064037 GCF_000181295.1 Otolemur garnettii | reverse complement strand
GCGGAGTGTGCATCGCACCTGTTGGCCACTCCCTTCCTATCCCCTCCCACCTGCTCACTTTCCATTGAGTTTTACTCTCAAATATGCTCATGGGTATTGATTGATTAGTTCCAGTTTAATAGCAAGTTTGTGTGGTGTTCGTTTTTCCATTCTTGTGACACTTCACGTATGCAGGGTCCCACCCTGGAGGGCAGGGTCCTCTAAGACCTATGGAACTTGCGGCTATTGACTGAAGAAAAATAAAAAGTGGTGAGAGATAAAGAGACAGAACACGCAGAGTAGAGTTTTCAAAGGTGGGAACCCTGGGGACCACATGTGAGGCTTCAGAGAGCGGCCCTGAGTGTTTTTCCGTCCAGCTTTTATTGAAGGCTATTTTCTCATTTAGCCGAGAGGGTAAGCTGAGGAAGGGAGTACAAATGTCAGCAGTTTTTCTGAGTAAGTATGTTAGTTCTTGTTCTATCTATAATCATTAACTTCTAGGGTCTGGGCAGCCTAGAGAAATGCAGAACCTGAGCCTTGTGTGGGGGCAGCCTCCTGTCTGTGGTCACACACACACAGATTCCTTGGGGGAGGTTAGACCCCTGTAGTTTCTGTGTGGAACAGGTACAGCAGTGTCAGGCTCCTCTGAAGAATCAGTGGAAAGGAGGAATTTTCCCCTTATTTCCACTTGGAGATATTTCCCTCCGTGGTTAGGGTACAAGCTCTCCTGCCCATATTTCAGGGCTCCAGCTGTTCCCTTGATTTCTGTCGTGGCCATTATATAAATCCCAACATGGGTATTTGCTTTGACTGTTGACTGGGCAGGGGTCAGCCTGGTTGATGTTCCTCCCCAGGCCTTGCAGGCATGTCTGTTATGGCCATTGTTCCTCAGAGTGTTTACGGACCCAGCAGGGGTGTTTGCAAGCTGTATCCCTTACAGGCCAGGCTTCTAGTAAAAGCAGGAACTGCTCAGACAAGTAATTCAACTGCTAGTTTAAAAGTAAGCTAGCTAAACTGTTTTTATTCTGCCTTGCTCAGTTTATTTCTCTGTTTTTCCTCTTTTCTGGAGGTGTTTTCCCTTGCCAAGGACGGGGTTTTGGGTCCTCATTCTCCCTGAAACTTAGAATGGTCTCCAGTTCCATCCAGGTTATTACAGATGGTATTAGTGGCTACAAAATGTTCTCAGTAGATGAACCGCAGAGGTGGTCTGCTACCTGGCAGAACTTGCGTTGTAGTTGGGGTAGGTAGACTTGAGTGGTCCGTGTTTGGTGAATCCTATTGAGAAGTAACAAACACATATGTAAGTCCCGTAGAGTGAACAAGCGGACGTGGAAATGGAAGGGCATAAAGCAGAGTGATCTATCTTGAGATCTTGGCTGGCTTGACGTACAAGTTGGATATGTTTCAAAACTAGTATTTGTCTTATGCCTTGGCAACATTTCAGAAGAATCTGTATCTGGAAGCTAGCCATACTGGTGGGAGATTTCTTTCCTCAAAGATTGTCTGAAGTACTCACCCAGTGCTAGTGACTTAGGATCAGATTCGCGAGACTTAAAAATACTTCCACTTCCTGTGATGATAACACTGGACTCTGACATATGATTTCTTTTGTTTCCACTTTTGAAAAGGGACATCAATTGGTTTAGTAAGTACTTTCTAGTACTTACAAGAGTACTAGTAAGTCTTTCCCTAGGGAAACCTTTCCCAGTGTTCTCTTTTGCTGTCCACAAATCACGGGGACAAGAAGATAAACAAGCGGACAGTGATGGGGCTTGTAGAGAACTTGCAAGACACATGGTATATATGAATTGTCTCAGACGCCTAACTTATTTTTTAGGTAGGTGCTTATGTTGTAAGCTCATTTTTATTATACACCTCTGGCTCATTTCTATGACACAGGTACTATCAATTATGAATAGGATATATTAACAAAAGCATTTTTTAAAAAGGTCTGTTATTTATTTTAAAATGCCTGTTTCTCATGCTACTTTTCTGGGTCTAATGTATTATCGCTCTAGGTGGCGTCACTCATTATAACACACACTTATAAAATTTTTACTAACTGCATTTTAGGGGAAAGAAAGCCCTGCATAGCTCGGTAGTACAGGCACTTGCTAAGTTACCAATTGTGGCGTGCTGAAGAGATAAAGCCAAAAGCCTTGCCAGGGAGCAGTCATGACAGGAGTCTCTAAAAAGCCTGAGAAGTCAGAATGCAGATCATTTTGTTAATATCTGGAGACAGAAACATGGACAGCAAGACAGAGAGACTTACTAGCAGGCAAAATGTTAAGTCTTAAATTCTGGGTCCCTAAGTTAGGTCCCCTAACCTGGAGAGTTTGCAGGATGATGAAGGCTAGGAACAGAACCATCAGTTAAGAGGCTCTTGGAGTATTTCTTGCCTTGGTGGTAAAAAACTGAATTAATGTGATGATAGTGGAAAAGGAAAGGAAGAGAAAAGAAAGGATTTAATGCAGGGGTCCTCAAACTTTTTAAACAGGGGGCCAGTTTACTGTCCCTCAGACTGTTGGAGGGCCAGACTGAGGGTCCTGGCATGAGTAGGCTGCTAAGCAGGGCAGGCAGCGGGGACAAAAACACCTCGCGGGCCAGATGAATGTCCTAGGCGGGCTGCATGTGGCCCATAGGCCATAGTTTGAGATGCTTGATCTAATGAAATTTGTAGTATATTACTTATAAGGGGCTGAGGATGTTTAAAGATATCTCTATGGCTTCAAGACTGAAAAAATTACAGAGATGTTAACCCCTGGAATGTAAGGGTTTTGTGCTATTTTGAGGGAAATATGATGATTTTTGATTCTGGATGTGTTATAATAACTTTGAGATAATATTGTCACACCTAGATGGTAACATCCAGTAGGAAACCGGAAAATTGTTGCTAGATTTAAAGAAAGATTAGGGCTGAATGTAAATGCTTTTAAGTTATCTGCACACAGAGATTATTTGGGAATATATGTGATCTCTGAAGGATGAGTATAGGAATTCTGAAGGATGAGTACAGGAATTGAAGGGTTGGAGTTTGTAAAATCCTGTGCTTTGTGCATACGAGGAAGGGGGGACAAAGTAGACTCAGAAGGAATGAGTGGTCAGACGGGGGGGGCTGGCTTGGCCTGCTGTGCTCAGGCTGAAGGACGACGGTCAGTGTGAGCAGTAACAGCTCAGAGCAGGAGAGAGGGTGGGAGGAACGGGGACTGGGAAAGGCCACCTGAGTCTGAGGTGGCGAGTTAACCAGAATGGAACTGAGCAGGCCTGGTTGCTTTCTGAAGGTGGGCATGGAGGTCCAGCCCTTCTCTGTATGGATATTTTATATGACACAACAGTTCAGTATAACCCAGGGGACTGGGGAAACAGTATTAGATGCTTAAAGGACCTGCATTCCAATTTCAGCTCGGCCTCTAAGTAGTTTTGTAGCCTTGGGCAAATCATTTAATTTTTCTGGGCCTCCTCTGTAAATTGGGCTGCTGGGGAAGGGGACGGGATAGGACTAACTCCTGCTACCACGCTTGCACTGTTAAATCACCAGCCGGTGTTTATGGGACCCTGGTGCCAGACTTGGAACTAACTACTTCGTATCTCTTCTTTCACTTGTGTGGTCTTTAATATCCTTTCTATCTAAAATTTCATGATTATTCTGAAATGCATGAGAAGCACTAATAATTGAAATTACTCTGAATTAACCAAGAATATGTCTGCAAAATCTTCTACTTTGATTAATTGCTAGGTGGATTTTAAAAAATTATAATAATTATCTTAAATTATATAAAAAATATAAAAATTATCACATGTATGTTAATGCCTAAGGCTTGAACCTTGGCTGGATTTAAAACTTGGGAATGCCCATGGGAAGGAGCCCTTGTAATTTTAGGCATAGTTCTTTTAAAGACAGATTATGTTTATTAAGAATTTCAATGAAAGAATTTTTTTAAAAAGAAGTCAATGTTTAAGTTCCACCATAATGATGTCCTGAGTATAATAAGTATCTTCAATTCTTGAACAAAATAGATGTTCTCAGATTCAAGAGAGAGGGAGAGTTGTTGAGAAACTAAGTGAAGCTTTGGCTGCCCTTCAAAAACCTCAAGTTTACCAAATCGCAGATCAATGGACTCAGCTCTTAGTGAAACTTCTGAGAGAGAGCCGTGTACAGAAGGATCCATGACATAAGCCCAGATGTTCTCGTACTTGTGAAAACAAATCAAATACTAGATTTCTTATTTCAGTTTCTTTGATTGCCTGAAATAAAACTATTCATAGCATTTTCATTTTCTCTGTTTTCCAAAAATAAATTATAGCTCAGCTATGATTATAGAAGTATCTGTTGAAGTGAATATACTTTTAATAAAGTCCCAAGAGAAGGTTAAGATGCAACTTTCTTCTCCTCACCTTCTAATCTTCATGTTTTTAATGCATCCGTCAGAAGAAATACAGCGTGTTAATACCAATGGTTATTGCTGGTGGCCATTCGCGACTGTGTCCAGCTTTTTCAAATTCCTTTGCAGTTGTGATGAGCCAATGAGGAATTTATATTACTTTGAAGACAAACCAGTGTATTTGCCATATTTAAGTAACAGTCTTTCTCTAAAAGCACCTGTCTTAGAATGCAGATTTTGCAATGAAAGAGGACATTCTGCAGGCACCTACATTTCCACGACTGCTCGTTTGGTTTCACAAATCATCTCTAAACAGGTAAGACGCCTCCCTGAAGAAGAGAAGGAAGGTCAACTAAGCCTACTTGCCTCAGCCACCTTGGGAGACAAGGAAAGTGTGAGCAGTGGTTGCTTCAGGCCTAAAAGGGAAAGTGCTGAAACGGAGAAGAGCTTTGTGTAGGCAGCCGCCATTCCAGGGGCCACACCCCAGATTGCTGTTAGCAGTTACAGAGATAAAACAGGTAATTGTGGTCAGATTTAAAAAAAGAAAAAACAATCCAGCTCCCAAGAACAGTGAAAAGTTGATTTTTGTGTTTTTGTGTGTGTTTAGAGATTTTGTCTGGAATTGAGGCTCGGCCTTGCAGAATGGTAAAGGGTCTGTAGCACTGAACACACCTTCAGATTTCTCAGGGGCGATCCTTGCTTACTCCTGTGTTTCTCCCTTCAGAAGCAAGCACAGCTCTATTTTTGTATTTAAGCAGAAACTCTTTGTTCTGGCATTCAGATCTCTGTGCTGTTGTCCTAACTTTCTTTACTGGTTCTGTCTTCTAAACTCCTGTGCACACCTGACGTTTTAATGTCATTAGAATACTCAGCATTTCCAAAACGTCCTTTATTTCTCCTCTTGGTGCTTTGTTCACATTGAGTCTTCTATTTGCAGTGTCCCCTTCCTTCACTTAGGACCAGGAAGAATCTTCTTCATCCTTTGGACCTCAGCTAGCATTTCTTCCATAAGTCCAGAAGTTCTCAAGCAAAAGCAGAACTTTTTTTTTTCTTAGATAAGGAGGAATGCCACATAGAGATACGGTACAGAATTCTCTTAGTTGATTTTTTTTTTTTTTGATCTACATTTCTTTCAAATTGTAAGATTTTATTGTGTGACATCAGAACTGAAGAGGGAAGTCTCAGTAGAATGGACAAAGCAAATTTGTTGGGACAAGAGAGAGTCTACAGGGGACTGGACGTCGTGTCCAGAGCTCACCTAGGGTACTGTTGGAGAAATATAATTAAAAACCAAATCCCCTTCTGGTGCCAAAAAAAAAAAACCAAACAGTTTTATTATTGACTAAACATTAAAGCAGAAGGTGGTGTGCATCACGGGCAACCTGCTAAGAGACTGCAGAGACAGAAATCTCAGGAATCTCAGGACGTTCCTTTCCATGTTCCAGGAGACACAGATCATCACATACGTGTTGCTCTAGAGAAGCGCGAACTAGGGAGAGGACTCACACCATGTGTCACATGTAGTTGATCCTTAGTGTACCTGGTAATTGGCATGACCACTGATGTTAGCTAACAGGATTTAGCTAAAGGAAAAATAAACTTCTCATATCTCTACAGGAGATAGCTTCCCAAGGTAGAGCAAGATGCCTGGTAAAGTTAGGCTGCTCCCCTCCCACAGAGCTGGGCCATAGGGGCCTCTGTCTTCTTCAAAGTTTACATTTCTAGATGGTTCCCAGGAACGGGAATTAGAGATTCTGTCTGACATTCCTCAGAATGTCTTAAAAAAGACATTCCTAGCCCTTAAAACTAGCAAGGAGTTTATGTCACTTTTAAAAAGATTTACGTACATTTCCAAGAGACAGTTAGAATTACAGGTAAGTTCTCACTCAACTTTGTCAATGTGTTCTTGGAAATTGTGGCTTCAGGTGAAAGGATGTGTCAGGAAACCAGTTTCACCAATGGCTAATTGACATAAATGGGAGTTAAATTTCCTTGACGTATTTCTGGTCATGGAATCATTGCCAAAGTACTAAATAAAGACCCAAACATTTCTAATATTAAACACTGAAATAAGAGTGACCTATCTGTGCACTTAAGAAAGATTAATATAGACAAATAAGAGCATTATCTACCCAATGTTTGGTGAGTCAGAGAGTAACAACAGGTGTAGTCATGGTGGGTTGAATCAAGGAATAAATGTTTGCAAAGTGAAAGTTGTCAGGAGCACCCCTCCCAAACGCAGTTCATAACTGAACAGTCTACAGTTGGGACCTGCTCACTGTGTCCTGTGTCACCTCACTCCTGTAGACTTCACAGGTTTTTATTTTATAATAATTTTGATTTATTTATCATTCACTTTTCAATCCACTTACTCTACTTCAGGGGCTTGAGTGGCTAAAGCCCGTCCTGGCAGGTCATGGTGCAAGGTGGGAACCAGCCCTGGACGGGGCACCAGGGCACACTCACACACCCATGCCCCTCACTGGACCACGCAGACACTTCAGTGCACCCAGCAGGCACAGCTTTGGTGTGTGAGAGGAAACAGTCCCTGGAGAAAACCCACAAAAACACAGGGAGAGCAGTACAAATTCCACAGACAGTGGCCTTGGCTGGGAGTCGATGCTTCTTCTGGGCGATGCTGTGACAAGGCGGCTGTGGAACAAGATGGCCTGAAATGATGTTGAAGAAGATTCCGTCATTCAGGAATCTGCTGCACGAGTTTCATAAGCAGATACTCTAAGAAAAGGGATGTTCGTGGGGAGTCTCTTCCCTTATCAAGCAGAATTAAGCCTCTTATTTTTAAGGTGCATGTGCCCTTACAGTACCAGTTCAAGGGCAAGGACTGATTTCCAACTCCTCTGTCAGGTGAGGAAGGGACACGGGAATTGGTCGGGGTCATGCCAGTAGGAAACCCGCCTTTATACTCAAGCCCACTTGCAGCTAATCATATTGAAAAACTCAGAGATTGGCAGTCAGAGTGCATTCTCCCCTTATGACATGTAACTGTTTGTCACATGTTAAAGTTATGGGCGTGCCTTGTCTCCTTTGCGTGACTTGGGGCCCTGGAGGGTCGGCAAAACCTAATTTCTTATTGTTTTTGGACTTCATGTTCAGCAGCAGTTACCTGTTACTTACCTTGACTTACCGTGCTAAAGCGAGGGGTACAAAGATGAACCCAGAAAGACCACAGTTCACTAGAAGAAACCACGTAATTACAGTGCAGCTGGCTATGGCCTTTTATTGAAGTGTGAACAAAATGCTCCACCAACTCAAAGGAGTGAGAAAGTACCTTAAGGATTCTGGAAGGTTTCCCTCTGGGGCTAACGTTGGACCCCAGGGGAAACCTCGCCTGTCAGCTGCCTAGAGGTACATTGACAGACACGTAGGTTTTTTCTTGTACCTGATCATCTTTTGGGATCTTAGAACTGTTAGGGAGAGAGGCCAGTCCAGCAGGGACATCCCGTGGAGGGAAGGGCACATTGCATGGTGGGGTTCCCAGGACATTTGTCAAAACGGACTTCACATGTGTCCTCGGCACTTGCTACCTTACCCGTCTGAGTTCTCAAATGATATGGCCACTGGCACACAGAATATGTGGTATGGACTTCTTAAGCGGGTTGACTTGGGTAAGGGTAGAGAGGTGAGCTGAGCAGCTCAGAGACATAACTCATCAGGGCAGGTGCAGGAGCCCAGAACAGGCACATCACGGGGGTCTAAGAACATCCCACATGGTCTTCCCTGCGTAATCACGATTGCGCTGAGCTTAGTTCAAAAGCTGGGACTCATTAGAAAATGCAACCATGTTATTCAGATTCTGCCATAAAACATATTTACTGTGGCTTTCCATTAAAGCAACTTGAAGTTCTGACACTCAAAGGAACACACTGTTCCTTTTACAATATTTCTTCTTGAGTTATAATTCCTAACTGGGGGAAATGTGTCCTACAAGACACCTAAGAATTTTATGATGCTCAGTAATTCACCACAGTCTACTCAGTTTATGGTGGCAGTTCTGCCGGTAATGATAGCACAAATATTTTTATTAATGGCCATTTTATTGAATGTTGTTCCTGCAGAATTATTAGAATCCTTCTGTTGGTTTTTTACTTTTGCTTTAGTTTCTTATGTACCCACTATTTTCAAAATGATTGACTACAACACCCCATGAGGTAATGCCTTAAGGAAAGAACTTGATTATTTAAAAAATGTCTCTCAGCCACATTAACGCGTTTACAGAGACAGAGGTGTTCTTTGGTGCCGTGTTAGGCCGTGAAACAGGACAAAATCATGCTCCTTCTGTGACGTGTCTTTTGATAGCCTGAAGTGTAATGATTTTTTCAGAGTTCCGTATTGACTTATGAATTTGGTTGTCATACTTGTGTGATAGGAAAAGTTACTACCTGTTCCTTCTAAACTGGAGTATTTCAAGTAAAGACGAACATTTCTTTTCCCTTTTTCTTGCTTCAAATGAGTTGGAGAAGGAATTGAATGCCTGACCTTCTGATGGCTCTTCTGTGTCACTGTGCTGGGTCTTTAGACTTTGTAAGTACGTGAACCTTTTTGAAGTGATGGAAACAATTGAGTAGATTAACATTCTCTTTTGCTTGTATTAATAACTAGATATCTTATTTTTCCAATCCTGTCTTGGAAACCAGAGAAGGGAGAATGGCATTTACTTTAAAAATGTGATTGACATTCTAGTGCAAATGTCTTTATGGTACAATGATATTTTTTCTTATGGGTAGATACCTAGTAATGGGATTAAAGGATTAAATGGAGGTCTACTTTTAGTTCTTAGAGGATTCTCTATACTTCTTTCCAAAAAGGCTGTATTTGCAATCCTGCCAACAGTATATAAATGATCCCCTCTCTCCACATCTGTGCCAACATCTGCAGCTTTGGAATTACGTGACTACGGAGAAGTGGAAACGACCCAAGTGCCCATCAACTCACAAATAGCTGTAAACTGTGGTGTATGCATCCCATGGAGTGCTCTTCATCCATGCAGGAAGCTGGGGGCTTTACATCGTTCGTATTTACCTAGATGGGTTTGGAGAACGTCCTCCAAAGTATCACAAGAATGGAAGAGTGAGCATCCTATGTACTCAATACTAACATGAACCGAGTGGAGGAAAAACTACAGACCACACGAGGGAAAAACACAAATTCCTGAATGGGAAGAGGAAGGGAGAGGAGGGAACGGGTTTGGAGAGTTCTCATCTAAGGGGCACAGTGTAGTGGTTTACAGCCCCCTCCCCCCATGAGGTGCTCAACTCTAATTTGGACTTTACCTAACAAACACAAACAATGTAGTTTAATCATATGTACCCTTAGATTAATCTGAGAAAGAAAAAAGAAACTTGTCCACATTAAGGCCAGTTGTAGTTTTACAACTATGACATACTAAGTGGCTTGGGTAGGAGAACAGAGACCCAAGTATGTCTAAGATGCAAGGTGCAGATTTGGGGTGACCTAGCGATTTAGGAGTTCTTAGCCTGAAAGATTTAGCTTGTGGGTCTGAAAAGACTCACTGTATACATTTCTACTGAGAATGGACAGAGTCTGGAAAAATATCTATTTCTATGCTAACAAACTCTGAAGAACTCATCAGGAGAAGGTCTGGGGCAGCTCTAGGCTGTTTTCTTGAGGTATTTTGACTCTTCTCCTCTGTAGACTGGAACCAATAGCATGTTGAATGAAATATTACCTGGGGAAGAATTATATCTGTGATTGTAGATGCCAACACCTGTGTGCCACAGCCTAGTCCTTTCCGAGTATTTCTGTTACTTTGTCACATGTAAATATTGAATCTAAATGAAATTTTAATTAATGGAATTCAACAAATAGTTATTGAGATCTACTATTTCTAAGCTCTATCTCTTTAGAGTATATCAAGTATAGAAATGCTGACTATGGTTTAAAGAATTTATTTGGGATAAACCATGAATGCATTGATTTTTTTTTTAAGAGAAGTTTATAGAGAACATGATTTAACCTATGACCATCAGAGCCACGTGAGAATGAGACTCTCCCTGTTGTAATATTTATATGTATCACACACACACTCACGCGCGCACACACACAATTTTCACTCACGTGCTCACTGGAGCACTGTGTGATGAGCCCTGCTCTGGCCGTAGAGCTGTGCACAGGACAGACAGTGCCCTGCTTCTGTGGAGCTTATATTCTGTATTAGCCGGAAGGCACAAGACAGACAAACCAAGTAAGATATGTTAGGTAAAGGTGAATTCCGCAGTAAAAGCAGGGGGTGGTGAAGGACTCTTTTAGGGTAAGGAAAGCTGAAGGGGATGCAGGCTGTTTTAGTCAAGGTGGTCGTGGATGTGTCTCTGATGAGGTGACAGCCACGTGGAAACTGAGAGGGGATGGCAAGTCCAGGAGCCCTGGGGTGGGATGAACTGGTGACTCGATGGGGCAGGGGGGTGACAGGAGAGGGCAGAGCCCTGGGGTGGGATGAGCTGGTGACTCGATGGGGCAGGGGGTGACAGGAGAGGGCAGAGCCCTGGGGTGGGATGAGCTGGTGACTTGATGGGGCAGGGGGTGACAGGAGAGCGCAGACTTGGCCGCAGGGGTCCTGTCAGCCAGTGACTGTAAATACAGGTGTTTCCAGATTCTCTCCAAAGAATGTGCTTCTTCATGTCACTGACCACTCTAATACCCTACATGTTCAGATTGAATTTTGATGTTCGTTTATGCTCTAATATTCAACAAAAATCAGATTTCTGTGCCAACTTTTCTTTTTAGGGCACTACAGTTATATTGCCACCAAGGCAGAATATTTTCCTAGTGTCTTCTTTCCTAAGTTGACTTTTTTTTTAATTAAAAAAATCATCCTTTCCCCAAACCTGTATCTGTTACATGAAAAAAATTCAGAGACTTCTTGAAAGAAAAAAATGCAATAAGTCTATTATATATTCTTTGATATTGAAGATCAGTTTTAAAAGTATTGTGCTCAAAAATTTTTTTTTTTTTT
>NW_003852533.1:1042535-1052594 GCF_000181295.1 Otolemur garnettii | reverse complement strand
CTCCCAAGTAGCTGGGGGTATGGGTACCTGCCACAACAACTGGCTATTTTTTTTTGTTGTTGTTGTCACTGTCGTTTAGCTGGCCTGGGCTGGGTTTGAACCCACCAGCCCCAGTGAATGTGGTCAGGGCCCTAACCACTGAGCTACGGGCACCAAGCCATGCTCAAAATTGTTTATAGTTTTCTTTTCTTTTTTTGAAGAAGAGTATTATGCTTTGAGGGATTCTAATTCACAACCTGCATAATTACAATTTAGTTTTATCACATATAAATGAGGCCTAAGGCCATATATACCCCATTATTAGACAACGAATAAGTCATCAAAGGTAAATAATGTACTCAAAGCAAAAAGTAAAAAAACCTTTTATGCTTTGTCTTAATATTATAGAACATACCTGGATCACAAGTATTTTTAATTTATGTTGTCCAAAATATATAGGAAAAAGAAATTCACCCCCCTGTTTGCTTTAAGGGTATGTGTGTAGGTGTGGACTATCTATGTATATATTAGGTAATGTATATATAATGTATATATTACCTAATATATATATATATAATATGTATATATTACCTAATTATATATAACATGTATAATATATATCCATACAGTAGAAAAATTATTATATACTTTACTTAAAGGTCTTTTTCCATGGCATTGTATGTACATGAAAATAGTATGACATTTCGTGCACTCAACAAAACAAGTTCGTTAGCTTTGTGGTTAACAAAATACTTTCAGATCTCTTGTCACTTAATTCTCAACACGAACTTGTAAATGCTGTTGACACAGACACTGCTGGCTGCCCGTTCCTTCTCTTTCTTCCCTCCTGTACTAATGTAAGCCTAATTTTGACAGGACTGGAAATGTGTCCGGTTATAAGAACATGTCCCTTGCTACCAGGGGTGGCATGTGACACATTTCCGTCCAGGGAGCTACACGTGGACATCTTCCGTGGTGAGCCCTCTGCCCTGTCATCCTCCTGCTCCACCCACACACCTTCCTTTACCACAGGCACAGTGGGTAGAGTTGCCCCAGATTTCGTGGGATGAGAGGGAAAGGTCAGGAGAACTCTAGTGTCTGTAGCCTTGGCGATCTTGAATTACCACACTGACTCCAACAACTCCTCACTGCTGGACTTCTTGTTGACTGCTAATATAGATATATTATTTAGCCAGGTTCAGTAGCATGTGTCTGTGGTCCCAGGAGACTAAGGCAGGAGGATCACTTAAGCTTAGGAGTTCAAGTTTGCACATATGAACAGCCACCGTACATCATCCTGGACAACAGAGCGAGACCCTGTGCATGTAAACACACACACACACACACACAGAGTATACACAAGTCATGTTTGTATCTCATGTTGGAGATTCAGTGATTAAAAGCCCATGGTATATACATGACAGTCTTTGGGACTTGACCATGAGTCTTTTCATGCTATGCTGTTTTTCACTGTGCTACATTGGTTTATATGAATCATGGTGTGTTTTGATTGTGTATTTCCTGTTACTGCTCTTCTTAGAAATCTTATCTAATTAGATTGAACCATATCTCTGGAGCAAGAAGTAACATTCTTCTTGTATTTCCCAAATCACCTAACACAATAATGGGATATGATAAGTCAGGGGTCAGTGTACCAAACACATGCCAAAGGTAGCAGCTAAAATCGGTTCTGCTGCAGTCACCACCTTGCTTTGGACGGCTACGAAAGCCACCTCTCAGAAGGGTCATCCCTGGCCCTTCTCCCTTCACATCTTAGACTTCCAGTTCCAGTTGCGGAACTTAGAGGTAGTATTCGTTCATTTAAACAAGTTACTGTCTCGTTCATGCTAAGAGCTGGGGAGGGTGGTGGTGCTGTGTTATTAGTGTGTGTAGACCCTCTCCATCGTGGAAATGTAGGATCCAGCAGCCTGTGTGGTTACCGCATTCCCCCCTGTCATGTGAGATGTCAACACATCACAATACTTTGGCATTTTTTGCCTAATAGCAAGAGTTCAACACATTCTTGGAGATTGGTTAAATTTGAAACATGAATATTTTCTGGAGAACTGGCTCTATTGTAATATAATTTGACACTTCAATGGCTTTTAAATAGATGTCTTTAGAGCCACAATTATGCTGGTGATTTGAGCGAACGCAATTACTCATGCAAGTGGCTGCAGCTGTGTACAGCGAGGCTAACATTGTTCACTGCCCCATCAGAGCTCCCTGCCTCACTCCAAGGGAAGAGGGAGTCAACTTCAGAAAAGCATAACACAGATCTTAAAGCAGGAGATGAATCGTGCAAAGGAGAACGCTGCCAAAACATTCTTGTCCATCCTTCAAATCCAGATTAAGCGATTTTGGGTTCCAAGTCTTCAGAGAATTTAGGACCCCTTCAGACCACAGGCAGTCAGTCCATGAATAATAAAATCTCTAAGTGGTGAGCGGGTCATCACATGTTCATCACATGATCAAGAGTGATTTCCAGAGTTTGGGAGCGTCAGGGTGCCTTATCTTCTTGTGGGTCTTCTTACTCCTAAACTGCTTTATCTGAGGAAGGAACCGACATCAGTTCATTGTCTCCCAGTGGTTTGCAGGAAATCATATTAATTTTGCTTCTTTCAGCTCAGTGCCTGTGGCTCAAGTGGCTATGGCGCCAGCCACATACACCTAAGGTGGCAGGTTTGAATCCAGCCTGGGCCTCCAAACAACTGCAACCAAAAAATAGCCGGGCATTGTGGTGGGCGCCTGTGGTCCCAGCTACTTGGGAGGCTAAGGCAGGAGACTTGCTTGAGCCTGGGAGTTGGAGTTTGCTGTGAGCTATGATGCCACAGCACTCTACCCAGGGGGACAGCTTGAGGCTCTGTCTCAAAAAAAAAAATTTTGTTTCTTTCTGTATGTTGTTCACTGCACATACAAAATGATATCTGAGAATGTGACTGTAATCACAGAATGCTCCCTAACGAGTGTGGCAAGAAAAGCCTTCCAACATCATCTATCCTCTCCTAACACAGTTGACGGTGGTATAACAATGCTCGCACACGTCCAAAGCAACAGCATTCTGCTTTTTAGTCCTACTGTTCCAGAGGGGCGCACTAAATCAAAAGTGTCTGCTTTATTGAAAATATGTTTGCACTACAGCCTTACATTGTGTTTCCCAGTCCTCCCTACAACCATAAACATCCAAAGGCTAATATTACTTTGTTTCACTAGTTCACTGGGTAACCGTGTCTGATAAGGAAATGGAACCTAACTGGAGAATTTATTTATTTCTTGAGTCTTGTTAATTTTCCTAACCCCATAAATAAACTTCTCTAAATAATAGAGTCTCTTCTAATGTGTGCTGTGGAAGCTCTGTTGGGCGAAAGTGTGTGTAGAAACAGAGATTTCTATTCTGTGTACAAGATACACAAATCTGGAGGAGAAGATATTAGGTTGCCAACACTTTTCTGGCTAGAAAAGTGGAAAAAATAGAGTTGAAATCAGAGTAAAGTAGTAAAGAATTTTCTTCTCTGTGCCACTATATATTTGTGTTACTAAATTGGTACTAAAGTCTTATCGTGAAGCATCCAGTCTTTTCTGTGTGTCACTAAATAACTATACAAACATCAGCTATTGCAAATGGACCATACATATTGTCATCTGGGCAGTCGTCTGCATTTAAAGTAGAGAAGATTTCCCTTTTTATAGGGAACGCATTTTAGGCTTCTCTGCAAGTGACACGTAGGAATACTATCTCCGTGGAGAAGGACTTTCTACTGAGGACTAAACTGCAAGACGATTGTGTCTGTGGACAGTGGGCAGGTGCCACGGTGGCTTTCAGCAGGGGCAGTGTTCTGCTTCTTAACAGTGCCCTAGGAGGAAGCCAGCAAGGTAGGTGCTTACTGGCCAGGTAACCTTCATCTGGGTCAGCCTCTGTTGTTGCATTTGGCCAAAAAGAATACCTTTCTAGGGTGGCACCTGTAGCTCAAGGAGTAGGGCGCCGGCCCCATATACTGGAGGTGGTGGGGTCAAACCTGGGCCCCGGCCAAAACCTGCAACAACAACAAAAAGGAATACCTTTCTTGCCCAAGGGAAGGTAATGGTGGTGATGTGAATGTGAGCAAACCTGTGAAATAAAAGTGCTAACTTACATGGTAGCTAAATGAGATCTCACATGGCTAAAAAATAAATCAACGTTTTAGGTAAAACTACACATGGACCTAATGTGATCGTGCCTTTATGCTTTTTTTAAAATGACAGACCAGCACTTGAACGTGCCTATTTCCATACAGGAATGTGTTACCTGATCCTGTCTACTGATAAGCACAGTGGGGGGCAAAGCATTGGGGCCGGTTCCGTGTTCTTTGTGCCTATAATACATCTAATGTGCTCCTGTTTGTGACTCTGTTTTGAGGTGGCTGTGTGTGGTAGTGGCAGTTAATATTTTTGATGGGAAGGTGAGTGACATGATCTAAATAGACTTGTTAGGAAGTTAATGTGATGATTGTAGGATGGGTTAGGAGATGATGATTTAGGAGGCGGGGGATACAGGTAATGTAGGTTGTCCACCCCTTTAGGCAAATTTAATCCAATGCCCTGTCTTTCCAGGACATGCTAATTTATTTTATTTATCTATAATACTGTATCCACTTAGACATGAGACAGGTTACTAATAAAGGTGCATGGACAGAAAAATCATGAAATTAAAATAAAGGACAAGAGCCATTCAACCAAGATCTCTTTTAGAAACAGTATTATGTTTATTCCAAAAAATTGAGGAAAAAGGAATCTTCCCCAACACATTCTATGAAGCGAACATCACCCTGATACCAAAACCTGGAAAAGACTCAACTAAAAAGGAGAACTTTCGACCAATTTCACTAATGAATATAGATGCAAAAATTTTCAACAAAATCCTAGCCAGTAGATTACAGTTTATCATCAAAAAAGTCATATATCATGATCAAGTAGGTCTCATCCCAGGGATGCAAGGCTCGTTTAACATATGCAAGTCCATAAATGTTATCCACTGTATTAACAGAAGCAAAAAAAAAGACCATATGATCCTCTCAATAGATGCAGAAGAAACATTTGATAAAATCCAGCATCCTTTTCTAATTAGAACACTGAAGAGTATAGGCATAGGTGGCACATTTCTTAAACTGATTAAAACTATTTATGACAAACCTACAACTAATATCTTACTGAATAGAGTTAAACTGAAAGCTTTTCCACTTAGAACTGGAACCAGACAAGGTTGTCCTCTTTTGCCATTACTATTCAACATAGTGGAACTCCAAAGACTCAACCACAAGACTCCTGGAAGTCATCCAAAAATACAGTAATGTCTCAGGATATAAAATCAATGTCCACAAGTCAGTAGCCTTTGTATATGCCAATAACAGCCAAGATGAGAGGTTAATTAAGGACACAACTCCCTTCACCATAGCCCCAAAGAAAATGAAGTACCTATGAATATACCTAACAAAAGAGGTGAAGGACCTCTATAAAGAAAATTATGAAACCCTAAGAAAGGAAATAGCAGAGGATATTAACAAATGGAAGAACATACCATGCTCATGGCTGGGAAGAATCAACATTGTTAAAATGTCTATACTTCCCAGAGTAATCTACTGATTCAACACCATCCCTATTAAAATACCAACATTGTATTTTCAAGACTTGGAAAAAATGATTCTGCATTTTGTATGGAACCATAAAAAACCCCATATAGCTAAGGCAGTTCTTAGTAATAAAAACAAAGCCGGGGCATCACCATACCAGATTTTAGACTGTATTACAAAGCCATAGTGGTCAGGACAGCATGGTACTGGCACAAAAATAGAGACACAGACATTTGGAATCGAATAGAAAACCAGGAAATGAAACCAACAACTTATAACCACCTAATCTTTGATAAACCAAACAAGAACATACACTGGGGGAAAGACTCCCTATTCAATAAATGGTGCCGGGAGAACTGGATATCCACATGTAAAAGACTGAAACTGGACCTGCACCTTTCTCCACTCACAAAAATTGATTCAAGATGGATAAAGGACTTAAATTTAAGGCATGAAATGATAAAAATCCTCAAAGAAAGCATACGAACACACTGGAAGATATCGGCCTGGGGAAAGACTTCATGAAGAAGACTGCCATTGCAACAACAACAGAAATAAGTAAATGGGACTTGATTAAACTGAAAAGCTTCTGTACAGCTAAGGAGACAACAACCAAAGCAAATAGACAACCTACCCAATGGGAAAGGATATTTGCATATTTTGAATCAGACAAAAACTTAATAACTAGGAACTATAGAGAACTTAAATTAGTCCACATGAAAAAGCCAATAATCCCATATATCAATGGGCAAGAGACATGAATAGAACCTTCTCTAAAGAAGACAGATGTATGGCTAGCAAACATATGAAAAAATGCTCATCATCCGTAATTATTAGAGAAATGCAAATTAAAACCATCCTGAGATATCATCTAACCCCTGTGAGAATGGCCCAGATTACAAGATCTCAAAACTGCAGATGCTGGCATGGATGTGGAGAGAAGGGGACACTTTTACTCTGCTGGTGGGACTGCAAACTAATACAACCTTTTTGGAAGAAAGTATGGAGAAACCTCAAAGAACTCAAGCTAGACCTCCCATTTGATCCTACAATCCCTTTACTGGGCATCTGCCCAGAAGGAAAAATCCTTTTATCATAAGGACACTTGCACTAGACTGTTTATTGCAGCTCAATTTACAATTGCCAAAATCTGGAAACA
Source organism: Otolemur garnettii (assembly GCF_000181295.1). Taxonomy (NCBI): domain Eukaryota; kingdom Metazoa; phylum Chordata; class Mammalia; order Primates; family Galagidae; genus Otolemur; species Otolemur garnettii. The sequence continues at coordinate 1,045,850 of NW_003852533.1, read as the reverse complement.
GTCCCCTCAACCCAGGAACGGATTGGCAAGCTGTGGGCTTGTTTTTCCTCTCTTATCATTAAAGGTTTCCATAATTCCAGCAGCTGGCATTTCATGTGGTTTCTTTATTTTCCTGCTAGAATTTTACCTTTTCATAATTTCAAGTTTACTTGTATCTGGGATTGAGGCAGAACTTTGGTGTAAATTATGAAATACATATTGTTCTTTTTGATCATCCGTAGTTGATGCTATGATGTGTTTCTCAGATTCTCACAAATCCCCCAACCCTTTTGAAACTGAAGCACTCCTTCCCTCAGCTACTGGGACTGTTGGTAGTTGGCTGCTCCCTGCTGAGGTCTTCTCTGGAAATTGCCCCTGGCTAAAGAGAGTCTTCTCACTCAAGGTTCACGTTTGTGGGGCAGCAGATATCCAGAGACTGGCCATTGCCTCAATTCAGACATCTTTGAGGGGCTTTCCCAACTTCAGACGTTCCTCAAGGGATCAACTGAGACATTTGTTGGACCTTTGAGAGTTCAACTTCTTGCTCTGTCTGTCCTACTTCATCTTCCACTCTCCCTGGTCCTTATCTAGACAGCACTGCCCAATAAATACACTTCCTGCATGTACATTTCCATCAGAGTCTGCTTCCCAGGAAACCTACACTGCCTTGTTACCACTTTACGTTATTTAATGTATATAATATTTTGCATGGAAAATATATTTCATCATCCTTGTTCTTAGATATAAAAATTAACTCACGTAATAAAATTTGTCATTTGTTTCAATAAAAAAATTTTAAAAAATAGCATCGTGTTTTAATAACCTTTGTTTCCTTGGTACCTGTCACCATGCTTAGCACCTAAATACTCAAGTAATGTTGGCTGGATCAAAGGAGAACTGAGTGACAAGTGGGTCAGGGGACGCAGTGTCTGAGGCTGGGTCCCCCTGCCTCCCGCTCTGAATGCTAAAATTGACTCTCAATTTGCTGGAAGCTGAAGGCAAACCAGGGAATTACAAGTTCTTTGGTATCTTAAGAAAAGGAAACAGGAGTATTTTCTGTCTCTTAGCTGTAATGGAAGCAATTGTGTGGATCTTTATAAAAGAGATATGGACAATATCTTTGACAGCAATTTCACAAATAAGGCGAAATTTTGTCACATAGCAGTTTCTCATATCGACCCCTGATAAAGGCCAAGGCATAATATTAAATTATAGTTCTGTGAGGGCATTTCTGTGGCCTGGTGAGAGTTGAAGGAAATTGCTTATTACTTGTAGCTGAATACTGAGAGTCTAAGCCTCAGACATAATGCTTGCGTTTGGTAGGGGTATAAACACACTGCTTTTTTATGATAGTAATTTGTAAAATAAGTTCAGTTGCTCTTTAAGGCAGCTTTTATTCTTATTTGATAAGTCCAGGGGATATATCTGAACTGAATATGTATATTAAGTTCATTTAAAGAAATTTATATACCAAATCTTCATTTTTGGCAGCAAAACCATTTTTCATACCAAGTCTTGGTGGAGGCCCTAGAGCAGATGAGATCAGATCCACTTTGGTTGCTGATGTGTGAGTAGGAGAGAAACAGTGGGCAGGGCCTCATTTCTGACTTTCTCGTCATCACGGAGGTCCCTGGGACACAGCTGTGGAATCCCAGAGCTCTGGAGAGCCAGGTTTTAAAACTCTGTTAAAGAGCTTTGACTTTGCCTACATCCGGTCTTATCTGTTGCTCTTCAATTCTCCACCACTTCATGGGACTTGAATTTTAATTCTCAAGAACCAATTCTGTTTCCTGCTGATTCTTGAGAAATTAGAAGGAGAAGGTGAAGAAATATTCCTGGGATTCTTATCAAGAACACATAGTGGGCCTATAAATCTTTTTTCGTCTCGAACCCAGAATCCAGCAAAACAGTAACGAATGCTGTGCGTCCATGCATCTGTGCCGAGGCCAGTCAGGGCCAGGCTGAGGCCATGTCCACCCTGGCAGAGGTGTGCCGATTGGGCACTGCCCAGGAAAGAATTCTGGGGAACCTGAGATCATAATGCTAGCTGATGGGATCAAAGAAAATATAAATTTAAAAAGGCAACCTGGGGTGCCGCCTGTGGCTCAAAGGAGTAGGGTGCCAGCCCCGTGTGCCACAGGTGGTGGGTTCAAACCCAGCCCTGGCCAAAAACTGTAAAAAACAAACAAACAAAAAATGGCAGTCTGGCTGGACCATCTTAAAAATCTATGAATCCCTTAACAAGGGAGTCAAGCACAGACATTAAGATGTATCAGTGTTTTTTAATTGAGGAGAGGTTTGTATTGGTATTGCAAGAAACACGTTCTTATCGAGCACAGCAGGTAACTCAGAAAAGTCTCTCCAAGGTTACTGAAGACTAGTCAGATAAACCTCCCTTGTCTCTACATTTCTAAGTGGTCATATTCTTTTTTTTTCTTTTATAGACAGGGCCTTGCACTGGCTCCCAGGCTGGAGTGTGGTGGCAAGATCATGGCTCATTGTGACCTTGAACTCCGGGGCGCAAGTGATCCTCTTACTGTAACCTCCCAGGTAGCTAGAACTGCAGTCATGTGCTCACACGCCCAGATAATTAAAAACATTTTTGTAGAGACAGGAGTTTACTATATTGTCCAGGCTGGTCTTGAACTCCTGGGCTGCAGCCATCCTCCCACCTTGGCCTCCTGAAGTGCTGGATTACAGGTGTAAGTCACTGCTCCTGGGCTTTAGTGGTCATATTTCCCAAAGGGCTCCAGTGTTGCTAAGGGTAAGCCAGTCTCTAGGAGCTCAGGCTCTGTAAATGGTTTGAAAGCTCAAAGGAAGATTATTCGGTCAGAGTCTATTTGATTTTTTTAGAGATTTTTAGTTCTTATCTCATATATTCCAGAGAACTCTTAGAGTTGTAGAAAAGGTGACATTTGCCTCTTAAAGCCTGGGGTCATGGTCCTGCCTGTTGGCTGGCGCTGGGGCAGAGAGGTTAAGCACCCCCATAATGGGCGCCTCTCACTCCACTCAGAGTTAAGAGGCAGCGGCCTTGCTACTGCTGGTCATTTCCCAAGCCACCCCCCGCCCCCATTTCTAGCCTATTAAGAGGGAGCTTTGCAGGCACAACAGTGTGGCAAGATGGGGAGTGCAGCCATGTAGACAGCAAGCTGAAGGAAGGTGAAATGAGGACTTGGGGAACAATTTTGTAGACTTGGGAGTGCCTGTGAGAACAGGGAACCATCACTCCAGGAGAGATGTTAGATTTGGCAAAGGTTCATGGTTATCTCTGTGGGGGAAGAGAGAACTGGTTGATACAGTAGGTAGAGGGGGGCAGAGGGAGAACAGCCAGTATTC
>NW_003852533.1:1025409-1042339 GCF_000181295.1 Otolemur garnettii | reverse complement strand
ATTTTTTGGTTGCAGCCATCATTGTTGTTTGGCGGCCCGGGCTGGGGATTCGAACCCGCCACCTTAGGTGTATGTGGCTGGTGCCTTAGCTGCTTGAGCCACAGGCACTGAGCCAAGAGGCATACACTTTTTATTGGTCACACGGATACCGAAAGATAAGGCCTTAAGTTGCCTTCCTGACACCCCACATAACGGGGCATCCCCATAGCTGCACCCAGGGCAGGAGTGGACAGCACACCAGCAGAGGTCAGGGCACAGCTGGGCTCCACACGTCCAGGAACTGCGTGCTGAGGACACTTGCACAGTTGGCTGCAGAATCCACACACAAGCTTCCCGGGAGAGCGGGCAGTGGGGCGTTTTCTCCACATTCCTCATCTGTGGCCAGCCAGCAGCAGCCACTGTGCCATTTGAGTCAGAGACCTTTCTGTCTTTCCCCCAAACAGGAAGAGACCCAGTGGGGAGGGGACCGTTCCAGAGGCTGGCCGCTGCCCCATGCTCCAAGTGAAGGAGGATGCTTTAATGAATGCATTTTTTCTGCTCCATTTAGGTCTCATGTCATGAACTAAGCAGTGGTGAGGGAGGGAAAAACCTTTGAATCTGATAGGAGATTGGCAGGTGAGATTGGACAACTATTAAAAACAACAGCTGTTTAAGGAATTTTGGGGTCTCCCTAAGATGTTGTTAAATGATTTGCTGCACTAAGGAAGCGAGAATCCACTGAGGAGGCTTTGGAGAAAAATGGAATCATTTAATGCTTATTCTCCACTGAGGACAGGCTTTCAAATAACCCTAGTTATGAGTAGTGATGATTTATTAACACTGCTGGGTTGGACATCAAGGCCAAGTTCACCTGACTGAGGCATAACTACCAGATCAACTTCTTGTGAAGGGCAATGTACGCTTCCTCCATCAGTCCATCTTGGGAGGGCAGCGGCTTGATAAAGCACTGGTAGCGTGGGTTGTGGCTCCCAGTGGCATCTGACATGGGTCCCTAAAGTCACAAGCTCATAATGTGGCAAGTTACTTAACCTGCGAACTCTAGTTTATTCATTACCAAAAGGGGAAAATAATCCTACCAGTAGCCAGAACATACGGTGATAAAAATCCCTCCCTTGTCAGGTGGTGAGAATCATGTGCCTGGCATCAGGGTACTCAATAATTGGTTGATAATCACAGAAACACTAATGATCCATCATTAAGGGCAGTTTCAATGCATTCCCACAGAGAAATTTAGTTTACAAGTTTCCTAAATTACCAGGGTCAGTGATGAGTGTGCCTCTGCCAATCTGGGAGCCTGAGCTGGGTGTGGGATTTACTGAGGAGTCCCTCTTACGGATGCAGAAAAGCCCTGTGCAGACTGACCTCACAGAGTCAGCGTTCGGCTTTCCCGGTTTGGAGCGCGGCTCTTATTATGGCTGTCTGACTTGGATTAGCTCTTACTGTTTTCAGCTTAAATGTTTTTTTTGAAGAAGCAGATAAATATATAAAGCCAACTCAAAAGTTTACTTAGTAAAAAAAAAAAAAAACAACCCAGTAAACTACAACATACAGTAAAATTTCTTTCTTTCTCTCTCTCTCTCTTTTTTTCTTTCTCAGAATCTCACTGTCACCCTGGGTAGGGTGCTGTGGCATCATAGCTCACAGCAACCTCCAACTCTTGGGCTCAAGTGATTTCCTTGCCTCAGTCTCGCAAGTAGCTGGGACTACAGGCACCCACCACAACTCCCAGCTATTTTTTAGAGATAGGGTCTTGCTCTAGCTCAGGCTGGTCTTGAACTCCTAAAGTCAAGCAATCTGGCCATCTTGGTCTCCCAGAGTGCTGGGATTATAGGCGTGAGCCACTACTCCCGGCTATACAGTAAAATTTAAATCGAAATAGCAGTCAAAGGGCCAGCAAATGCTGTGAATCCCGTGAATAACAAGCTGGAGATTTATACTCAAACAGGAGGCAGAGACACGGAGCAATGCCGGTGAAGCTTCTATAAGGTGAAAGCTGGGGGTGCCTCTCTGGACAGCTTGTTGCCAGGGCCTGGAACTTTGGGGGCAGACAGTGGCAGCCTTGACCCTCTTCAGAGAGCAGGATACCCACCAGCAGGGGTGAGACCCCACCTGCAGTGCTGCCTGGCCCGACACCTGGGCAGTCATGGATGAGCATCCGGGGTCCAGACTCACAGTCACTGTTCCCTCTGAAGCTTGTCCCAGAGATGCCTGGGGGCTTCAGACCTACCTTCTCCGTGTGGAGTGAAGGGTGCCAGGCATCTGCGGTCAGATTGGTGACTTTGGGCCATTTACATAGCTTCTGTTTTGTAGTTTCCAAAACTACAAAATGGAGAGAGTGAAATCTATCCCAGGGCCAAGGGTGGTTGTGCCGTTTTAGAGGAAGGACACGTGTAAAGTGCCCAGCACGGTGGGGAGCTGTGCCGAGAAGCTGCCCCAGTAAAGCCTGAGCAGTGGGCCCTTCCGGGGCTCTCCAGGCAGGGCCGTCCTCACTCGCCCCATTGCTGACTTTTGGATCTGCCATCAGCAGCCTGCAGTTTGGGATCAGCTGGTCTCTTGAATTCCCCTGTCGTCCAGGACGTCGCCCATTTCTGACAGCAATCTCTGCACGCCCTAGACTCGGCCGCAAGCTTGTGGGTGGGCGTCCACCTGAGGAACAAAGTGGACACTTTGTCAGGTTGGGTTGAGTGGAGGTGGACACAGAAGCTGAGGTCAGGGTGTGACATTTATTAGGGCCTGAGCCTTTCAATGTTATGAGGACGAAGCAGCATTTGGGGAGGGAGAAGCTGAATTGTGGTGCAGGCCTGACGGAGCCGTGGTCACCCTGGCAGGGAGCTCCCTCTTCACGGAGTTGTCCTGCTCTGGTCAGCCTGTCTCGGCCTTATATTCCCTCCTTGCTTGTTCACCAGATATGGGCAGCCCCAGCACGCCTTGACCTCCAGCAAGGCACTCTGCACTGATGGGGAGCTGCGGACGCTGAGCACAGAATTCCTGCTGGACAGGAGGAAGTCCTCCTTTGAATGTCAACCCAAACATTGTTTAAATGAAGAAAGCCAGACCCCTGTTGCAGGCACTCCCTCAGAAAACCACTCATAACCTGCAGACACTGGTCTGGGGCAGCTAGGATAAAAATTTAATCCCACAGCCAAATAACAGGAAACTGTTAAAATATTTACAGTAAGAGCTGCCAAGTTCCCAGGACAAATCTCTTCATAAAGCCCATTTACCCAAGAGCACATCTTGCTCTGGGGAAATAAAATACACATCGCCACTCTGCTATTGTCTTCTAAAGTCTTTGTAATAAAAATACAAATAAGCAATAATAAATGACAGTGTCCTTTCTCTCTTCCTGTTGCTTGAAAGAGCAAGAAACCAATATTTACCCAGTAACTGACAAGGCAGTAAAAAAGTGATGAGGTTGGAGTTGGGAGACTTTATTTTCATTCCGGCTTGGTTACTGTGTGACCTTGGGCAAGTCACTTCTCAAATATAAATCTCAATGTTCTTGTTGGTACAGTAAGGAAATTGGGCCAGATCCCTTCCAGCTCTAATGTGCTGTGATTTTGAATGGTAAGAAAGCCTTTCGCTGAAGCCTGATTCTTCAGTCTTTAACACACTCCCTGGTTCAGGCGATACGGCAGACCTGTCGCTGAGACGTGCCCCTGGCCACGCAGCTTGAGAAACGGAGAAAAGGTTTCCTCGTGTGCAGACATTGACCGAGGAATCCTGCCTCCCTGAACAGGAGGAGGGTGTTTATGAATTCTTTGAATTGCTGTGTTTACTTTTATAACAAAACAACAGGCAAACTGTAAAATGGCAGGCCGCATCCTCATGTTCTATAATGTCATGAAAGTTTGTGTTTTTCTTTTCTTTCTTTCTTTTCTTTTCTTTTCTTTCTTTTTTTTTTTTTTTTGCAGTTTTTGGCAGGGACTGGGTTTGAACCCACCACCTCCAGCATATGGGGCCGGCGCCCTACTCCTTTGAGCTACAGGCACCACCTGTCTTTGCTTTTCTATGAAGAGCTCCTTGCAGTGCTGACACTCTGGGGGACATTTCAGCTTATTCTACTTCCTGGTCCATGACAACCCCTAAATGGGGGAAATGAACCCTCCCTAGAAAATGCATGTGAATTTCCCAGCCCTGAGCAGTGACTCGGGCAGGAGGGCTCGTTTTGCAGCAGGCGTAGGCTGTGCTGGTGGAGGCAGCAGCTGGTGGCTGTCATAATGACTTCAGGAGGATTCAGACACACTTGCTTACTTAGTTGCCCTTATTTCTCCGGAACACACCTTTCTGCCAGTGACTGTGAGGTCTTTGCCCGGGTGGTTGTTAGGGGTAAACAGCTGTGGAAGGATTCCTTCTCCTTTCAACCACACCTAACAGTTTCATAAAAGCACACGATTTCTTCACTCATGTATCTAATTACTTCACAAAAAAGGAAGGAAATTATTCTTTCCCCCCTTTCTGGTCCTTGGATGGCAGGAAATGTATTAATTCTTGTGGTATTCATTACTGAATTAAGGAGAAAGTTGGCAAGCCTGTTTAAAATGTAAAGCTCACACCTCTTCCGAGGAAGGTTATTTTAATTTAAAATGAACATCTCCATTGTTTTAGATGTCTTAAGTGGTGTGCTGAGCTGAAACAAAGATGTGAGGCAGCTGTTTGGCTGTGGCAGGGAGGCGGGCCACGCTGGGCCCAGGACCGCCTGCCCTCAGAGGCTGCGTTTAATTGGACTGCAGTGGCGTGTGCAGCCGCCGCCACCCAGTAGGTGCTGGAGGACTGCTCTGTTCCGCGTCTCCCGCTGGGCCGTCAGTTGAGACGGAGGTGCCAGTGGCCGCTCACTCACTCACCATTCACCAAATGTTGGCAGTGCGCCTTCTACATGCCTGGAGTCGTTTTAAGAGCTGTAGGACAGCGTAACTATCCAGCAAAAACTCCTGCTCTTATGAAACTTACATTCTATAGGGGGAGGAAACAGATCCAAAGCAGACAGGTGACATTAAAGGAGCAGCAAAGGGCGGTGCATGGTATGCTATGGGCAAAAACTGGCAGGGTACGGAATGTCCAGGTGGGACGGGAAAGACCTCACAGTGCAGGTGGCAACTGAGGGAAGGACTTAAAAGATGTGAATGCAAGGGCGTTTCTGATGGGGAATCTGGGAACGCGCATTCCAGGCGAGGGAATGAGCAGGGCAGAGTCAGGAGGTACATCCAGGAAGCCAGTGTGGCAAGACGAGTGGAGAAGTAGGGATGGGGCCTGATGGAGCTTTGGGAGGCGCGTGGGGTTTTACGCTCTGCTGGGGCCAGTGCAGAGCTTGAGCAGAGGAGCGAGGCTGTGTTCTGATGTATGGTCTGCAAGGATCACTTTGGCTGCTCCCACTGTGGGAGCCGGGACCAGTGAGGAGGCCCTTACAGTAACCCAGGTGGGTGTGATGAGGCTTTGAAGGAGGATGGTTGAAGGGAAGGTGGTGATGAGGAGTTGGGATTCTTCTGACGGGTTAGCCACGTCCTCCAAGAGAAAGGCCCAAGTTCTGAAGTGTTTTCCAAGCATAGTGGATGATCAGGCCATGAACTTAGCTGTTGGGGGGATAGGCGATAATGAGGAGAAGGTGGGCTTTAGAATTAGAGAATTCTGAGTTAGATTCCAAGTTCCGTTATTGACTGACAGTGCTAACTTGGGCAGATTAGCTAATCTCTAGGCCACACTTTTATCTGTTTTTGAGTGGGAATGATATTAAACAGCTGGCAATGTTCAAATGAAGATTTAATGTGGTAATAATACATGTGAAAGCAACTGATACAGGGATTGGCGCCAAAGTACTTGATAAATAATAACTCTCTTCAGTTCCTCATTAGCTGAAATACGGTCACTTACGACGTAGCTCAATGGATCATGGCTTGTTTGCCTGTGAACTATACCTATGTTCCTTTGACTCTTTGGACAGAATCTGTGCAGGGAATTTCCCTGTTTATCTGTCCTTGAAGTAGAAGGCACGAAAAATAGGAGCATTAGCTGCAGTTGTATTGAAGACACATTCCCAGCAATGCAGTGATTTCCCCCTGCGAACTTCACTTCCGTGTTTAGGTGAGAATTCTCTCTGACGTAGGGACTTCTGGTGGGGGTGGGAGAAGGTTCTGAAAATAGACTTAGGTCTCTTCAAATCTCATAAAAAAATCTTGTGCTTTTCCATATTTCCTTTAAGAATAAGAACTTGAAGATTGTAATCTTCTGAAAGGGGTTGTTGGCTCCCAGACATTACCAACCACTGCTCTAGTCAAGCTTCCCTTAGCCATTGGCTGTATTCTAAATACCACTCTCCACACGTAAGAGAAATTGTTGCCTACTCTTGCTAATTCTCTTAACAAATATTTCTCCACAAAACACTTTGTGGTTGGAAGATGTTTTCCTGATGTCTTATATTTCTCAGTCATCAATATCTTCTTTGTTTGACTCCCACAACCACTGCTAATTATAAACTTCTCTGCTCATATACCATTTCTAGCAAAAACTTTGGATGTCTCTATACCTTATACTTACCGTCCTTGCGAGTTATGGAGATAGTTTATTGTTTTTTTTCCCCAGACTTGTGGGGGAAACCATGTTCTAAAAAGTTTGTCCTCTGCTGTTTGTTGGAATAGAGATATTTAAATGTTGGAATGAGATTGTTTCACAGATGGGAAAAAGCCAGTCTCCTTTGAAAATTAGCAGAGTTGACGGAAGAATCACAATGGATGCAAAAACTGTCCCATTCTGTATGATTCTGGGTTTTTTTGTTTTTTTTTTTGGTCAGCATCTGTGCTAACATTAAAGAATTCATAATAATTGTGGATCACTGTATTAAATAAATTTTAAGATGATTGGATCTTCTAATAAATTGATCCTTGGATCAATTTTTATATAAATTGATGAAAGTGAATACTTTTCCATCTAATCAAGCCTTTATAATTTAAAGGTTTTCCCCTTACTAACTATAAATCACACCCCAAATACTGCTGTGTGTGCGAGTCAATGAGTTGACAGAGACACTGGGAGATTGCCTGCAAAATCGCCGTCCAGGCAGGGACAAGTCAGATACTGTCTCATCAGCACTCACCATGGTGCGTCTGTCGTGGGAGAGTGTGTTCTCCTGAGATACATGGAGAGCAGGAAGAGTGGGGGGGTGAAGAAGCCAAGGATTCCTCCCACATGTGTGTGACTTTTCCTGAGATCTATGTTGTTTATCAGTTCTCATCACAGAATAAGCAAATCCTCACTCTTTAACTGGCTCATGACCAGCCCAAAGGTAAGCAAGCTTTTCTAATAGCAGTGTATATGATTTTTCCCGTTACTGCACAATGCAAGCTTTGTTACTGACTTAACTGATGATATTCATAAGTGGTAAATCGGTCTCTGCATTTGCTTTAGGAAAGATTATTTTCTTGTTTAATGTTGTGATTTACCTTGATACATAAAGTATATTCTTCATTACATGTTTTTTTTCCTTTCTCATGTTTAATTTCATTTTTCAAATAACCCTTTGCTTCATTTCTTCAGTGAATTTTCTGAATCTTCCTCATGTCGCGTTGGTAACACCCTGCTGGCTCTATAACCTTGTGATGAAGATATTTTTGCTTTTGTTGAGTAGTTGAGTTTCTGAATCATAAATCTGCGGGCAATCTTGTGATGCCTGTCACTGTGGTGCTGAGCAATTTATTGAACCATCTAGTCCTTCAGAACTGGCGTTTTGTTTGATAACAAGTTAGAGAAGTCAGATTTTGCTGAGAATGTGGCTTTGCTTAGGTTATTTGGAAAAAGTCTCAAAGGCTCACTTTTTCAACAGGCTCTTCTGACAACCTGAGATTTAGGCACTGATCTTTTCAGAAGAGGGAAGGGAACAGGTTTTATTGAGCACCTTATAATGTGTCCCAGTTGTGACCAAGGGACAGTCCTTGCCTCCACAGAGCTTACAGTTTACTATGGATTAGGGATAATTAAGTAATATTACAGCGCATATGATTAGTATTATGACAAGGTATCATTGTAGTGAATGGTAGAGAGTCATGTATTAATATTTGGGGCCAGAAGAAGGCCTTTTGGAAAAGAGCAAAGTTAAGCTAAGAAATGATGGAACAGTAGAAATTAGACGGGTTACGGGAGTTGAGATCAGCAGGAGAGTAGACGGTGCTGGGATGAAAAGAGGCTTGGTGGGGAATGACACGTGTAAAAAGCACCGTGAGGACTGAGCATAAACCTGGAGGCCTGCGGAGCACAGAGGTGTGAGTGGGCTGGGCAGGGGTGGAGTGGGCAGCACTCTTGTGACAACCGCGTAGTGACAGGTACATGCCAGGTGCTGGTGACAGACTAACCAGGCAGAGGTTTTTCCTGCCCTCTAGGAGTTTGTTTTCTAGTGAAACAGACTAAGTAACTAAGGAGACAAATCAAAGCCATAAGAGCGTAGACTGTGACTGGTGCTGTTGATACCAACCAGCCGTCTTAGTTGGCCAGAGGGCTGCGACAGAACAGCAGAGAATGGTGTCTCAGACGGCAAATGTTAATGTCTCACAGCTCTGGAGGCTGGAAGGGTCAAGATCAGTGTGCTGGCAGAGTCGGGGCAGTGTCGTCGTCCTGGGTCCTGGATGGCAGGTCTGTCTGCCTCCTGTGACTGCCCTCATATGGTGGCGGGGCCGGGGAGAGACGGTGAGGAGCGGCCCCTTCACAGTGGGCGGGTCTTTTCCTTTCCTTATAATGGCGCTAATCTCACATGGGGTTCCATCCTCACGACCTCATCTGACCTGAGTGCCTCCCAGGGCCCACCTCCAGTACCGTCATAATGGATATTAGGGCTTCAACCTAAGAATTTTTTTGGAACACAATATTTGGTCCTTATCAACAGTACTGTAAAAGCAGTCTGGGAAGGGCTACAGAATTGTCCAGGATGACCTGAGGGAGGAAGTGACACTTAAATTAAATCATAAAAGACCAGAAAAAGCCAAGCACCGGAAGGGGAAGAGAAAGGTCCCTGCACAGCGGAAATGGTCTTTGCAAAGGCCATTCTCAGAGGGTAGAGTGGACGGTTGAGGACCTGTAAAGAGGCTGGTGTGGCTGAGCAGAATAGTTGTAAGATGAAGTTGGAGAGGTGAGCAGGTAGAAACTGATAATCTGTCTGCCCAGCGCCGTCCCCGGCACTGGCCGAGATGTGACGTTAGTCCAAGCCTGTCCACTCTAGGATCGTCCGAGCCTGTGATCGTTCATTCACTCATCCCACTGACTAACACTGTTTGGCATCTACACACCAACCAGGCTGTGGTCTGGGGTACAGTATTAAGCCAGGTATCCAGGGTCCTCGTCTTCACCAGGCTGGGTCTTTCTCTTTTCCCTGAGTCACGTTTTATCCTTGGAGGGTGAAAGGAAGAGATGAAAACTCAATCTCCAGCAATGGAAAAACAAAGCTCAAAAAGTCTGATGTAATAAAGGAGAGGGTTGCTCACATAATAGAAATAAGTCTTTCAGGACGATTAAATCTCCATCTTTATTTTTTATACCTGTCTCTTTGTTATCCCCCTCATTTTTCCCAGTTACAGACTTCCTTTCTACATTCCACACTATCTGAAAGGAGAGAAAGTTCTGAGCTTTGTGCTGGTTGTGTTGACCTTGGCAGAGGCAAGAGAATTCTCAGGATGACTGGCTTGGGTCTGGGTCCCACATTTAGTACTGAACTAAATGTGATGAAGGTGTTTCCCGGTATTGGGACTCACCGCCATGGAGAGTCATGCTGACGTTTGGGGGGTGTTCGCATGGAACTTACTGGGGAGCTGTGTGTGGACTTTACGGAGAGTCTTGGGCTGTCATGGTGCTGCTCTGTGCGTGTGTGTGAAAACTTACATTTAACGGAGGCGGGGCCAGGGATGCCAGAGGGCCTGCAGTTCACAGGACAGGCCTGTGCCACAAAGAATTGCTGCACATTCTGAGACCTTTTGACTGTGCTTCTGGATGACATCTAAGTGAAACATTTCATAGAATTTTATGTAATTAATCTGAAACTAGACTTTAGCTAAATATGGTTTTGGAGGGCTCTATTTTAATATACGCTGAATTTTCTAGAAGTGCAGCTACTAGGTATATTGTGAGAATACTGTGCTTTGTTTCATTTAGAACTTTTCCAAGATTTGTTCAACCATTTGAAAAATCATATTGTAGGGTGGTGCCTGTGGCTCAAAGGAGTAGGGCACCAGCCCCATATGCCAGAGGTGGTGGGTTCAAACCCAGCCCCAGCCAAAAACTGCAAAAAAAAAAAAAAATTCATATCGTAGGTGGGATGGTGCTGTGGTATTTGGATCCTCCGTGCAATGCACCTTGTCACCCACATAGCAAGGTGTCTCCCTTCATGGTCATCCCATGGAAAGGTGTAGGAGTCTGACTACCGCATCAAGCCTATTGATTTATATGTTGAAATACTTTTTAAAATAAATTACTTTTATTTCTACCATGTTTTATTTATTTTGAGCATTATCTTGAAATGTTGTGTAAAGGAATTATATTTATTCATAAATTTTATTTTGGTGAAGAAGGGATATTTATGATATGAAGGGATTGTTGGGTTTCAAAGGGTTGAAATCAACCCTGAGGCTCTTGTTTAGATACAAGAGCCTCAGGGTTGGGGATTCGGGTCAACCCAGGGAGAGTTGAAACAGACGCTGGGAGATGCCCACGGCATCCACTGAATGCTCCCTGAGTCTGAATTATGGGCCTTTCTCAGTACAGAAATGGTCAGCATTCAATGTTTTTAATGGTAAATGCATGCTGAGGAAAAATCCAGATTAAGGTAACTTCCTGTGAATATTAACTCAGATCATTTATTTTAAAAGCAGATTACTTTGGGAGAAATACAGTACAGTTTTAATTTCATGCTGAAAACTTCACTTTATTGGTGTAAATTCTAAATTCTCTTTTTTGCCTTAATTCAGTTTTGTGGCGGCGTCTTTCATGCTCTTGTTCATTGTTTTAACACCATTTTCCATTTGGGTGTTGTCAACTCAGTGTATTCCCTGAGTATCTACAAGGCTGTTAAAGCGTGAAGCCTGACCTAGCGACGAAATTATCCGTAGAATCGACTGAAATTCTAAATTATGAGTAAAGAACCGTCATAGAAACAGGAGGATCGGAATGGAAGGCAGCAAGTGAAAAACACACAATAGTGACTTATCCTGTTCAGGAGGTTGAACAGTGAGACCAAAGCTCAGACCAAAGTTACAGGAACATCTCTGATTCCTTTAAAGTAAAGGTTAAAAAAGGGTATTTGAAAATGGCAATTTAAGGTAGTTGGGATACACTTTTTCTCCTGTTACACAATTCACACTCCAGTGAACTCTATGTGTTGCCTTGATTAAATAGCTATGCATGTTATTTTGGCTGTAATGTGTTTGGTGAGGTGTTCGTATGGCCGCTGCTGCTAAGTGGTCCTGGGAGTGGCTTAAGAAGCTCATCTTGGGCGTTACAGGTGCACAATTTAGAGCCACTTGAATTTTACAAAGGGATGTGTCAGATGCTTCTCTGGTAATCTCCCAAAGTTCTTCACTTCCAGCATTGTTTAAAATAAAATAATGGATTTATATGTATAGCATACAAACAAACAAACAAAAAACCCTCTCAATGTGAAGGAGCTATTTGCTGTTGAGTCTGCTTAAGTACACAGAAAAAGTACAAGTGTTTTTCTTTTTCCTTTGTCCCTGTATGTGGACACCACCCAAAGGGTCCTCACAGTTTAAGGGGTCAGAGGCGATCTATGTGTTCTGTAATTTCTTGGCAGAGGTGGCTCTGATATTTTGCTTTTGGGCCCTAAATCCCTAGCTGCTCTAGTGAACTAAGTCCGTGTATTTGCAACACTTCATAGGAGCCATTGCCCCCGCCCTCGCTTCCCCGACAGAAGCCAGTGACTTATACAGCGTTGTCCCCTCTCATTAGTGTAGCTTTCAGTTTTAACATGTTATTTTGTGTCAGCTGGCTTTTCTGGTCTTGCATCAACATTGTAATCAGTAGCTCACATTTTGTTAAGTAATTTGTTGATGCTTATCACTTGTCAGGGTTTCAGCTTGCTAACCACTGACATGATTTCACTTTCTTGTTGAGAAAGGGATTTTACAGTTTAATAAAATGCTACCCAGCCTATCATTTTCTCTCCCCTCTCTTCTCCCTTGCTTGATGCTGGCCCCTCTGACAGTTCAAGCAGATCAAATATAGGCAATACGGGTCAGTAGATTTGGGCGTTACCTAGAGAGGACCACTGTGTGGAGGGGGTGACGCAGACCAGGTGGAAACTCTCCCCTGCACGGTGCCTGCCAATCTGTGGGAGCCCAGGAAATGTCCAAGGAAATAAAAAGAGGAATGCATATAAAAAATAATAAGGAACTCCTACTTTTATTCATCTCCTTACATCCTAGGGAGTGGATTAGACAGTGAGAACATCATGAGCTGGTCTTACTTTATTTGCAAAATTACTTTGTATATTCATTTTATATTCACTTATTCCTTACCTCCTTGAATTGTACATTTCATTCCATTTTCATCACTTCAGTTTTGAGTTAAACATGCAAAGTTTTTTCTTCTCTGCAAAATTTACTCCCTCCTTGAGTTTCTGGAACAGCAGGAGAAAGTCAGAGGTCTTGGGTAGCAGCTGAAAAGATGTGAATTACTTTGTTTACTGAGAGTGAAGGAAAGCCTGGGGGTTACTGGGGATATTAAGTGCCAGGCTGTAACTGGGGTTGTCAGATCCCTCAGGCCTCCAGGCCCTTGGAAAGAGGGGAGAATTTATCAGAAGAACTCCCCTGGTCTTCTAGTTCACTGTCACAGGTGGCTGCTACAATGTGAGAGAGCTCAGTCCTGACAGGGCGGAGCGCCAGGCTCACCTTCACCACCTGTGTACCTGGGAAACAGGTGGGGGGGGGTCATCTAATGTGCTGGTTAATGGAATGTCACTAAAATGTGACATAAAAATGGCACATTTATCAGAATGGTTGGGAGACGGAATATTACTGTGTTCTGGACCTTCAGGAGTTGCCACAGATCATGGTCTTGAGGGCAGGAGTTCTTGACTGAGGGCCATTTTGCCCTGTAGGGCAGTGGCCCCTAACTGTTTGGTGCCAGGGGCCAGTTTCATGGAAGACACTTTTGTGTGTGGGGGGAGGTGGCATGGGGAGTGGGTTTTAATATGAGTCTGCAAACAGCTGGTTTATTAGGGTCTCTCTGGGCAGCCAAACCTCGGCGCTCCTGATAATCTGTATTTGTAGACACTCCCCAGTGCTGGGGGTCACTGCCTCACTTCTGCCTCATTCTGGGCTTTACATTCTCACCCAGCCCCGTCACATGTGCAGTTCACAGTGGGGGCCGTGACCCTGTGAGAACCCAGTGCTGCCGACGGCCTGACAGCAGGGGGACCCAGGTGGTGATGCAGGCTTTGGGGGAGCAGCTGTAAACTCAGGCGAAGCGCCCCTTCTCACTCAACTCCTGCAGGACAGCCTGGCTCCCAACAGGCCACGGACATTCACAACAAAGACTTAGCTATGTACATTGGATGCTTGAGTTTTTTTTTTTTTTTTTGAGACAGAGTCTCACTTTATCACCCTTGGTAGAGTGCCATGGTGTCACAGCTCACAGCAACCTCAAACTCTTGGGCTTAAGCAATTCTCTTGCCTTAGTCTCCCAAGAAGCTGGAACTACAGGTTCCCGCCACAACACCTGACTATT
This sequence comes from Otolemur garnettii, assembly GCF_000181295.1. Classification (NCBI taxonomy): domain Eukaryota; kingdom Metazoa; phylum Chordata; class Mammalia; order Primates; family Galagidae; genus Otolemur; species Otolemur garnettii. Next base: position 1,028,626 of record NW_003852533.1, on the reverse strand, counting down.
TTTTAGAGATGGGGTCTCGCTCTTGCTCAGGCGGGTCTTGAGCTCCTGAGCTCAAGCAATCTACCCCCTCAGCCTTGCAAGTTCTGGGATTACAGGGGTGGGCCACCACGCCCAGCCAGATGCTTGCTTTTCCATTGCTGTGGTGCTTTACTTAGCAGGATGTTCTCCAGATCCATCCAGGTAAATGCAAAGGGTGTCCAGTCTCCATGTACACAACGGAATAGTACTCCATGTATACAGATACCACAGCTTAGTTACCCATTGAACAACCACAGGTCCACACGAGAGAAAACACAGTTAAACTCAGAGGTAGGGAGAGGAGAGGAGGGAGAGCGTTGATGAGCTCTATCTAGTGGGCACAGCGTGGGGGTGTAGGGCTCACCTCCTGGGGGAAGGGTTCAACTGCAACTGGACTCCACTTAACAAACGCAAACAATGTAACCTAATTGTACCTGTATGTTAATCTGAAATTTTTTTAAGAAAGAAAGCACCAGAATAAATCAATAAATAAATTCTTTGGAGGGGAAAGACCAAAAAAAAAAAAAAAAAAAGAATTTTATGTGGTCCAATATATCAAGAAACCCTACTCTGAAGGAGAGCACTTTTTATCCAATGAAAATTCAGTAAACTTTAGTTGAACTACAGCATGACGGTGAGGAGCTCTGGGGATTTAGATGATGATGAGCACCTTTCATAGCATCTGTGCCCTCATCTGCTCCTGTTACTCCTGTGTCCGTGAAGGTGGAGGTGCTGGTCTGTGGTGGTGCCTGGTTGCAGGCGGATGAAGATGTTAGGCTGTGGTGAGGTTATGTGAAGGAACTCGATTCATTCTTAAGTTATAATGGTTATTTGAGTTAGAATTGCGACTTAGTTCTTTCCCATAAAGAGAATTATTTACTTTTCACATTACGACAGAATTAAACATAACTTGATCTTGTTAATGAGTTTTTAATCTACTTTAAAAATACCAGGTGGCACGTCCTGGAAAAGCACTTCTGTTAGCACAGCAGCTGTCACCGCACCCTTGGCTTTTATTGTTAGGTTACAGGAAAAACAAGAAAAAAGAAAAGAATTCTACCATTTGCGTAAGTTTCTTTGTGTGCACAAATCCAAGAGAACAGAAAAGATAAATGAAGGAACGTATTTATTCATTAGTCGGTGAGTTAAATATTTATTGTGAACTGTCTCATTCACATTTGGGCTGGAGAAATAAATAAGATAGAACTTTTTATTGTGTTGTTACTGATTTATTTGGAAAATAATAAAAGTTTAAAGCAGGAGACTGAAATTAATTTTCTATGTATGTAGTAACCGCTTGCACACATGGATGGTGATGTAACGTCTGGTGTTCACAGCTGTGAAGACGTGACTGGTAGGCCCTGCCTACCGAGTGGCCCTGACCTTGACCCTGGAACCACATTTTCCATTATGAGGTGATTAAGGAACTTAGCACCAGGAAGTGGGTTTAAGTAATCTGTGATTCCTCTTTTACAAAGTGCACATTAAGCACCTAATATGTGCCATGCCTTTCTGGGAACAAGGAAGGTAGATGTGAATTATGAATACTCCTGCCATTTTATGGAAGGTGGTTCTGGGGACAGAGAAGGCTGAGGTGGAGAGGGGAGTGAGGACAGTGTGCAGCGGGGCAGGAGTGGCGGGGAAGACAGAGTTCTGTGAGTAAGTGGTAAGAGAGGGTCATGAGTGTGAGAGAAACAGAATCTGCCCCTCACACCCGTGCTGGCCTCTTGCTCTTTACCTCGGTTTGTTTTTAACCCTTTCTGTTAGAAACTTTTAACTCTCAGCTATGTTAAATAATTAGCCATGGGATGGGCAGGGTAAACACAAGCTTAATTTATGTTCTTTTTACAACCTCTGAGTTTCCAAGGAAATGAGTTATCTGAGCACAAACCCAGTGCATTGATTTTGTCATAGTTAACAATAACAAGCATGTGACTCCAAGGGCCATTGCTCTGAATAGATTAACATTGAATAAACAGTGAAAATTCTCAAACCTATGTATTTTTCAGTTTCTATTTTAAAGCATAATCCTAATTGAACTTTTTTTTTTTTTTTTTTGTCCTAGAAGGCAGTGATAAAGTTGACCTGGACAAACTGCTGAGATAGAATAAAAGGAATGTCACTTAGGGACTTTAATCTCAATGTGTCCCAAAGACACCACATTGTTTTCCAGCATGTGCTTTTTCCTGCCCGGTTTTCTTGCCTTTATTGTGCCTCTTATGAATTTCTTTCCTTCCAGTATTGATGCCCTAAGACCTGTTTTCCACATTGCTGTCAGAGTGAGCTACAGAAACCACAAATTGTGAAGAGAAGAATATCTGCAGGTGACATTAGTTGAGTACTTACTATGTATTCTTCTAAGTCTTTCCATTTTCACAACACCATGATATAGGAATTATTATGATCTCCATTTCAAAGAGAAGAAAACTAGAGCTTATAAAAAACTTGCTCTAGGTGACATACCTAATATGTGATATAGACACTTTTTAACCCCAAACATTTTAACTTGGGAGCCCTGCCTCATAACTTGCTCTGCTCTGCTGCTGAAGACCTTCATTGCCTCCTCAGAGCCTACCGTGAAATCTAAAGTACACTTATTTTCCCATTTCATGACTTTAATTGATTTTTGAAAATCCCATTGCTAAATGAAAAACTAATGGTAAAATAAATCCATTAATTTTTTTAAAAATTTCTGCTTAATGTGCAGGTATAAACAACTAGGTTATAGTATTTGCATTTGTTAGGTAGAGTCCCTCTTGTAGTTGGGTCCTGAACCCAAAAGGTGTGCCATACACCCTTACATTGTGCTCATGTAAAATCCATTGATTTTTAATGAGAACAATGAATTTTGTCCTAACTTAAGATATCTAAACACTTTTCATAGAGAGAAAAAGATAGCAATTCATAATGAAAATGAGTTTGTATAAATAAGCCACAATGTCATAGTAAGTAAACCTAATTTCTATAAAAAATAAACGTTTATTATACTCCCACAGAGGAGGAAGAAATGTGGGAGTGGGTGAAGTGATGAAGGTGGGGGTGATGGAGGTGATGAAGGTAGGATGATGGAGGTGATGAAGGTAGGATGATGGAGGTGATGAAGGTGGGGGTGATGGAGGTGTTGAAGGTGGGAGTGATAGAGGTGATGAAGGTAGGGTGATGGAGGTGATGAAGGTAGGATGATGGAGGTGATGAAGGT
>NW_003852533.1:1003854-1023615 GCF_000181295.1 Otolemur garnettii | reverse complement strand
GGGGTGATGGAGGTGATGAAGGTGGGGGTGATGGAGGTGATGAAGGTGGGGGTGATGGAGGTGATGAAGGTGGTGGATGGAGGTGATGAAGGTGGGGTGATGGAGGTGATGAAGGTGGTGGATGGAGGTGATGAAGGTGGGGGGATGGAGGTGATGAAGGTGGAGGTTGTAGCAACCTATGTAACAGAATATGTAGCAACTTTTGTAACAGGATATGTAGCAGCTTATGTAACAACATATTTAGTGATTGATGTGGCAACCTATGTAGCAACCTATGCAGCAAGATGTGTAGGAACTGGGACAGCAGGCTTACAGAGGCAAAGTGGCGATTGACCAGGACAGCAGGCTTGCAGAGGCAAAGTGGCAGTTTTTTGAAACATACAAGCAATCACTAGACCTTAAGGAACAGACCTTGGCAGTTGAATATAGATCAGCTATGGAATTCTAGTGTGGGAGTTGGGCTCAGGGGAGGGGAGCTTGTTCTCAATAAATAGCAGCTGCGGAGGTTGCTGGGGCCTTTTCCTGGACATGTATGGGGAGGCCCACCTCCTGCAAGCTTTGAGCTTACAATCTATTGTCTGGCCTGCTTCCTTGGTGACAGCACCAACATTCTGGTGTACTTGGCAGGATAGTGGACATGGACCAAAGGGGAAAGTCACATGGTGTAATGTACCCTTTGGCAATACAGCAGGAGGGAGTTATGGGGAGGGAAAAGGGACTCTCTGTCCACGTTGACCAAAGGTTGATCTAGCCTTTGGCCACCATAGATACCTACCAAGGGGGTAATGTCAATTAAAGTGACACCCTTGGCAGTTCCTAGGCGCCTACCAAAGGGATATTAAGACCTTTGGCAAATCATAGGTAACCTGCAATAGGTAACCTGCCAAAGGACAGGATCACTCAGGGTGAGCGACACCTTTGGAAATTCATAGGCACCACCAAAGGGATATTAAGACCTTTGACAAAATAATAAGCAAATCCCTGTCTATCCTACCTCAATAAAGTAAGCTGAATCAAACCCTAAAGGTCAGGATCAAGCAGTTACTTTGGGACTTTTTCCTGCTACAGTTACTGACTATTCATATTAAAATTCTGGCACTGCCCTCAGCACCCACTTATGATCCTCATGAGGGCCAAAACTTTAGTCATCATATGTTTACTTTTAAGATTCTAAAAGATTTAAAACAGGCTGTAACACAGTATGGCATGCAGTCTCTGATTTCTAAAGGTTTATTACAGGGACTGTGCAAGCTTCGAGCTTATAATCCATTGTCTAGCCTGCTTCCTTGGTGACGGCACTGACAGGAGGTGATGGAGGTGGGGCAACAGAGGTGGGGTGACGGAGGTGGGGTATAATGGAATTATTCTTTGGCAGGTGTGTATTCTTCTTTCTGTCCCGTTTTCTCCACCAATTCTTTAATCCTTTTGGCCTTAAGATTATTGTGTACTCAAACTTCACTTTATAACTGATAGCACACTTTCAGAGCAAAATAAAGCCTGGACCTGAGATACTTGTGCCACCTAAGCCCGTGATGAAGCAGCTCATGCACACAGGTGATAAACAGACACTTTCTTTTCTTCTCACTCAAAAAATATATTTGTGTTAATTCAAATATAGTGTTTGATTCAATGTGTTCCATAAGACGCTTCCTGGTAAGCGCATCTCCCTGAAACAGTGACATCAGTATCTTGGCTATTATTGTATATTTGCTTAGTGGGGGAAACTTTAAAAAGTTTCCTTTATTAAAAATAAAATTGTTCAAAAACTGGCATAAATTTTCAAAAGCCATAATGGTGAGAATTGTTCGGTAAGAGGTCATTACAGGGAGGCGCCTGTGGCTCAGTGAGTAGGGCGCCGGCCCCATATACCGAGGGTGGCGGGTTCAAACCCAGCCCCGGCCAAACTGCAACAAAAAATAGCCGGGCGTTGTGGTGGGCGCCTGTAGTCCCAGCTACTTGGGAGGCTGAGGCAGAAGAATCGCCTAAGCCCAGGAGTTGGAGGTTGCTGGAGCGACTCCGCTGCACTCTACCGAGGGCGAAAAAGTGAGACTCTGTCTCTACAAAAAAAAAAAAAAAAAAAGAGGTCATTACAGAGTAAGTTTGTACTGGGCTTATAATGTCCTCCATGGTCCTGCCTTTCCATCGCTGGCCAGCTCCTCGGTCCCACCATCTGCCCTGTCTCGTGCTTGTTCTCATTACTGCGTTCTTCATACTCACACGTCCTCGCTGCTTCAGACCTGGGTTTTCTCTGCTTAGAATACCCACTTTCCCTCCTATGCACATACAGTGGGTTTCAGGGCTCACTGAAGAATCTCAACCTTTACAAACCTCAGCATTTTAGAGGAGGAGGCCAGTGGACCTGCTCCAACTCTACCCTGGAAGGGCACGTTATCCTTACAGTCCTTGTGAGAAAACAGCTGCCTTCTGCCCTGGAGAAAGAAACTATCTCTACCTCCCAAGGCAGCTTGGCATATCAACATTTCTGAACAGCTAGTCTGGAACAAAATACCTGTTAGTGCCTCTGTTGGGAAAGTGCCTGTGACATGGGAGAGACCCACAGAGAATTGTCTCCCAGTGGCTGCTGCCCTTGGCACATTGTCTTAAAATTATCTGTAAGTATTTGGTTGGTGACCTTATTTAGGGAAGAAATTATATCCTTTTTCATCTTTTTATCCCCATCATCAAGTATGGCGCTTGCCACAGAGACTCAATGTGTTTATAAAATAAATGAATAAATAAAGACCTTTATAAATATGCAGAACATGGGAGACCTATTCATATACAAATTATTTTATATAGAAAAAATTCATTAACCTACATTAAACACAACTGGATTTTAAATGCCAGACAGGCCATAGACAACTGGCTTATTTCCCATGATCGGGACTCTATTACACTTGAAAAAAATTCTTACTATATATTGATAATATCAAATTCAACACTTATTATATGCCAACCACTGAGTTAATGCTTTATAAATAATGCTTCCATATGTGTCAGTAAACTACCCTGTGAATAGTATTATTACTGTCTTCTAGTGGGAACAGAGACAGAGAGAGACTGACATGGAAAGCTGAAGTGACTTGTTCAGAGTCATACAGGTAGTCAGTGGTGGTGCTGGAATGCAAACCTAGGCAGTTTGACTCTGAAGATTGTGTTTTGATGGCTTAAATTATTCAGCTTCCCACAGGATTTCCCCAAGGAAAATATCTCAGGATTCTGCCAGTGTCCATCCTGGAATCTGGACAGATCCCGTCTTTCTAAGCTGTGGAATATCCAGTTCCCTGATTCTACAAGATCCCTCTAGGAGTGAGTTAAGACACATTTATTGTAGAATGCTAGTTTATCTTAAGGGGAAAATATAGATAGTTGTATATAATGTTCAGGTTTTTAAAGGTCTTAGATCTACTTTCATTCTTTTCCGTGATCTGATGGTTTGTTTTAGGACAATTTAACCATTCTATTTTATAATAAGCACAGAATCAATTTAATGAGACATAACATTTCCTTTTAACAGGAATCAATATCTACCATTTCCACTTTGACGTATCAGTTATGTATCTGTTATCTTTAGAAAATGTGGAATGTGCTCTGTGATTTTATTTTATTGTGTGTGTGAGACTGTAGGCTTAATATACTCTGTGCTGTCAGGTTGGCTGGTCTATTCAGTGATGTTTCCAACGGCTGTGACTTGGATTCCTTTAGCAATATGTCTTTTTCTCCACTTGCTCAGAAGCCTTTCTCAGAGAATTTACATGACCTTTGGTCTTGTTTCTGATGAGCAGACGTGTAATCTAGATTTTATTTCTTGAAGTTATTTTCTTCTGTACAGCTTTATATAAGTATTGTTGTAAGCTTTGCAGTCCCCTGCAGAACTCTACCATTCTATAGACAGGAATAAACCGGGGCAAAATACTGATATGTGTAGATTTTCTTAAAAAAACACTCGTCTTCATTTTTTGCTACTAATTTGTACAAGTCCTAAATCTTTTCTGTTTTCCAACTGTCACATGTTGTTGGCTATTGAGCTTAAGTTTTGGTTCAAACAGGAGAATATTCTGTGGGCACTGAGTTTCCTAACCTCCAGTTCTGCAGAGCTGCGTGCTGCACTGCCGCAGGCCCAGCAGAGGGAGCCCAAGTTCATGAACAAATCTCAGAAGCTGTTTTGCTGACTCAGATCTAGGAATTCTTTTTCCAAAGGTGGAGGGGTGAGGGAAGTGAGACTGTGTGTGTGTGTGTGTCTGTGTGTGTGTGTGTGAGAGAGAGAAGAACAAAGAAACAATACAAAGAGTTAGCCACTCAAATTTTAAGATATACTTCAAATGTGGGAAATTTATTATATCTTTGAAAGAAAAGTGACAAAAATGATGGAGAGAAGAAATATTTGATTTTCAGATCCAGGAAGGTACTTGAATGCTCTACACATAAAACTACTTTTTAATCCCCCCTTACTTTTCCAGTTATTCTGTTCTCCCTTTGAAACTTTTCAGATTGAATTCTTCAACATTTACATTTTCTTGTGATGTCTATATTTAGGGAAATTTCCCAGTGAAAGTGTTTTTTATTCCCTCCCTTAGTCCATAACCTCACAGGCCCACATGTTCTATGTGCATCTGTATCTGAGGTAGAAGCTTCTGGAAGCTATTTAAGTTTAGGTGAATGTTTATTCGATAGATTAATCAATTAGGCCACCAACTGTCCAAACAGCAATTATTGAACTTTCAGTATTCTATGAGGGGTGTGTGTGTGTGTGTGTGTGTGTGTGTGTATGGAGAGGGAGTTTGCAGTAAGGAGAGAGAACCAAAGCTACTTTCTGTCCTTAGTGAACTGACGTGTATTTGAGTAAATCAATGCGTTTGGTTAACTATGAGCCATGGAGGGACTGAACAAAGCAGCAGCTGAAGTGTCCGCACAGTGAACCAGAAGCGGGTGTCGGGGAAGAGATCCTTGTGGCTGGAAGAGCCTGGACGGCGTCAGGGGTGATGATACCGTTGGCTGGAAGCTGGCAGGTTTTACCCGGTGTGGGAGCAGAGCAGACGGCTGTGCACGGCGGGTAGGTGGCACAGGTTGCCCTGGAGAAGTTACTGCTCTGTGTGGTCCACGTGCTGCCACCGCGAGAGGGCGCTGCGCACACCAGGCGCGCGGGACTTGGGGGAGGGAGGTGGGGCTTCTGGGCATGCGCAGTGCCAGAGTGCCCTCCAGAGGGACCAAGGTCACCAAGGCCGCGATGCGGCTCTGTGTTACATTGTCAGTCACTCCACTGGGAGGAAGGTGTGAAGAGGGCAAGCGAATCCCGGTCTCAGCCAAAAATAGCGGTGCGATCCTGGACAAGTCCATCAACCTCTTTATGTCTTATTTTCCTCTTTTATAAAAAGGCACAGTAAAAATAGCACCTGTTACATGGAGTTGTGATGGTTAAATGAGATGGATGGTAAGTGCTCAGAAGAGGCCCTGAGCCCTGCGGCTGTCTGCGGCTATTACCATCCAAGAGGGGACGTGCTGCTCAGCAGAGGGTCGCGGCCCACCAGGAAGGTGCAGAAAGTCTCCACCGGGCTGCCAGGAGAGAAGACCGTGGCCATGTCTAGACTACTTTGTCTTTTCCTGGTTGAGGATTTTGAAGTGGATCGTGTGGCTTAATATCATGCTGGTTTAATTCACAATTGCCAAGATACAGAGTTAACTCAAGTGCTCATCAATCCTTGAATGGCTTAACAAACTAACTGTGGCATTTGTATACCATGGAGTACTATTCAGCCATGAGAAAAGACGGAGACTTCACATCTTTTGTGTTTACGTGGATGGTGTTGAAACATTCTTCTTAGGAAAGTATCTCAAGAATGGAAAAAAAAATTGCATCCAATGTACTCAGTATTAATATGAAACCAACATGTAAACAACTACACACCCACAGAAAAGAAAAACACGGGTATAGTCTAGTAAGGGGGAGGGGAGGGGAGGGAAGGGGGGAAGGGAGAGGAGGAAAGGGGGAGGGGAGAGGAAGAAAGGGGGAGGGGAGAGGAGGGGGGATGGGAGGGAAGTGATTGGCATGATCCCACCTGATGTGTGCAATATGAGGGTGGTCAGCGAGTCCCCTGGGTGACGGGCTAAACTGCAACTTGAACTTTACCTTAGAAATGAAAACAATATAACCTAAACATTTGTACCTTCATATCGGTCTGAAACAAATAAAATTTAATTTAAAAACAATTTTTTTGAAAAGTCAAGTAGTGACTGCTAATGGGTACAAAGATTTCTTTGCAGGGCAATGAAAACATTCTAAAATTAGATCAAGGCAATATTTATACAACTTGGTGACTATACTAAAAGCTATTCTACAATTTAAGTTGGTGAATTATGTGGATATATGTACAAGGCAAAAAAAAAAAAAGGCTGAGTGACTGAGGTAAACAAGATAGCTTGACTTCCGCGTTCTCAGTGAGAAACCAAGTTGTGCTTCAGTAAGAGTAGTGTTCATGTGGGAACCGAGTGCTGTGGTGTTTCTGCATTTCCCAGCTGTTTTTGAACCATGGAAGGAATAGAAGCCCCGTGAGGGCAAAGGCCACATCTGCCTTGCTCACTCTTCTTTTTCCTGGGCCTGGCTTTACTCACATTTCACATGAATGAGGTAATGATGGAATGAACGCACAGTTTAGAGGATGGAGCCTGTCTCCCTACAACCCTGTTGGCCATCTGTCCCTGACATATGGAGCAGGTGTTACTATGGAATGTCCTGAGGGATGTCAGACATCTTCTCTGATGGTTTACCATTGCCCTCAGGTGAAATCACTTATGTTTTAGATAACTTTATAGTTTAAAAATACTTTCTCATACATTGTATAATTTCTGACAGCATTCATATGAATTAATATTTCTTCCAATGGATAGGTTCGGTCACTGAGTCTCAGTAGAGTTAAGTGACTGCTTCAGTGTTACATGCAAATTATCACAGACTTTGGACTTAATCTGAGGTCCCTTGATTATGAGAACAAAGGATGTTCTTCTTTTTTTTATGTCACTGTACTTTTTAATATCTGACTTGAAAGCCTCATGATTTATATTTACTCCTTCAGGGAAAGTGGGATCTCTCTAAACTTCTGACATTGGTATATATTGGTGAGATTAGGGAGGGTTATCACGGAAGACACCAGCAGCTATAGGAGCTGAGCAGAGCCTTGTGGTGAGGAGAGGGGGGAACTTCCTGGGGTAGTTCACAGAGTGTGTGATGCGTGCCTTGGAAGTGGAGGGCCTGGAGGGGTTGCTTCACCTGAGGTTCTGAACAATGGCAGTTAAGAGTGCAGAAAACAGACAAGACAGAAATGAGGAATTAGAAGACTTACACTGAGCATTAAACATCTTCACAGCGTTAGGTGGGGTTGGTCATGCCGTGGAGTCAGCTGAAAATCTAAGGCTGAGTAACTAGTAGGATAGGATTTTATCCGACAGCATGGACTTCAGGAATGGAGAGTTTGGAAAGACTGTATTTTTTTTTTAATCTCTCATCTTCTTTCTTGGTTTGGAGAAGAGCCTTCATTAAATATTCTAGTAACATTCACCATCTCCCCTGCCAGTGTTTGCATTGTGGTCTGAAGCATGCCTGGAAGTGGATGTGTCCTAACAAATTTACCACCATTTCTAGTCTAAATTTCCTACATCATGAAATTACTAAATGGACTCTTTAAAGAGAAGAGTCTATTTAATGAGACCCATTTAATGAGACCGTTGAAATGTGCAGCGCTATCTCCATTTAGGTCCTCAGTAATTGCAAACATAATTGAACCCAATTAAATTTGTGGGTGCATCTGTTATGTGACTTATCATACATGGCCCCATTTTAGATTTTTTTTATGACTCCCCAGTTATATCATGGAGTAAATTTTTATTCCTTAAAGTATCTAGCATGGTGCTTTGCTTCCAGTAGATGTCTAATAGATGTTTGCAACATAGTTTGGGAGTTAAACCCTTTCACTTTTACAGAAATGCAAGGTGGTAACATTGTGGGGCAGAAGGAGAAACAAGACCCTCTAACTGTGGATATTTGGCCTGCCAGGTCCTCATTTGTGACCCTTTATTCATAAAGTAGAGGTTAATTCTATTTCATTTTAAAGCAGCATTCATACTAACTGATATAAAAATGATGTGAATTAAATCATAGTAGGAATGCAAAAAATGAAAATAGAAGTTGATACGTGGTGCAATGATTATGCTTGCCTTTTCCGTATTCCCAATGCTTTCTGTGGTTGGTGTGTGTGTGTGTGTGTGTTTCAGTTAGCCAAAGCAATTTTTAAGTATGCACTGGTGAGAGGATTGGGAATGCTTCAGGGAAATCTCCTTCATGTTTGTTTTATTTTTTTAATACTCATTCTTATTGTATTTGATAGAATTAGTAATTTCAATTCCTGTCATGCAAGAGTTTCTTCCAAAAAAATTTTACTTACATTTAGAAAACATTATATAAGTAATTACAATTTTGTGTATGTATTAGAATTGGGGGATAGCTTTTTTTAAAAAAAAGAATTCTGTAATAATAACTTCCTATAAGTACAGATCAATGCCCAAAGAGTAAATAATTCATTAAATGTCTAGAAAAATATTAAATTAGATCTTTATTAAAAAAAAATCACCTCCAGAAGGATTAGGGATTTAACTGTCAAATGCAAATTTTAGTTAAAAAGTACTGTCAGAAAGTAGTTGGTTAAAAATACAAATGAAAATATTTTAGATCTAGGTAAGGAAGAATATTCCTTAAATAATGCCTAAAATATGTTAACTATAAAAGAAAAGACATAAATTTTATTATATTAAAATTAAGAATTTCAGTTTGTTAAGTGACCACTTAAAGAAAATGAAAAGTTATGGCAGACTAGTTCACAATTTGTATGACTCACAAAGGACTGGAGTCAAGAACACAAAAATTATCTCAGGAATCAGTAAGAAAAATAAGCAAAAGTCCTACATGAACATTTCATAACAGGAGGAAACTGATACGACCAACAAACCTATGAATAAGTGTTTATTACATCTCATCACACCCACTAGTGATCACGGAAACCCAAGTAGAGACGGTAATACAGCATCATTGTACACGCTCCTGTTTGGGAAAAATGGAAAAGCCTGGTAGTACCAATTTCTGGAGGGGATAGAGATCCAGTGGATGCTCTTAGCTGGTTGGAATGCAAGTTGGTATAATCAATTTAAAAATATTGAACATTTTGGAAAAATTGAATATTCTTATACTCTTCAGCTCCCAAATTTTATTCCTAGGTATCCAATGAAACTTTTGTACAACAAGAAATGTGTATTGCTGTATGAAGAATAGCCAGAAAACAACCCGAATGGGCATCAGCAGGAGAGTGGATGAATAAACTGTGTTGTGGTCACAATAAAATATGACACAGTAGTGAAATGAGTGAAGTTGAGCCTGCGAATAGGGACAAATCTTAGCAATATCATACTGAGCAAAAGAAAAGTTCTAAAAATTGCATGTAATGATGTCATTTTATAAAGTTAAAACAACTAAAATATCCTTTTAAATATGCATAGATAAAATTGTTCAGTACAACAAGGAAGTCAAGGGAATGAGGAGCACCAGGTGGGTGGAGGAGGATGAGGTGGGGTATGGTTATTGTTTCAGGTTTGAAGACTGAGAGGGACATCATGTGAGGTCACCAGATAGTTGCATGTGGGTTGTGCTCAGAGCCTTAGTATTTGTTTTGGGTGGGGAAATTTGTATGTTCTTATTATGTTATTAAAAATGGATGAATAAATAAAAGTGGGTTATACAGTTACTAATGATGAGAGCATTTTGTGAACCAAGGGTTGTTATTAATCCAATTCCACACACTTGAGATAGCAAGAAAAAGAAAAAGATAAAACAGCCCCTCAAATAAAAGAATGTCAAGGAAATGCACTTTAAGAGTTGACATGGCAGGCTATATTTTGTTACTATTTTTTAATATCATTTGCCAATGATTTTTTTATATGTTACATAAAATACTTAAAATAATCTGGAAATGAGTTTTTTAAATCTATAACATGTAAAAAGAAACAAAAATTATTCCACTAATTTTCTTTGTACTCATTAAATTATATCTTACTTATTTTCTAAAGAAAATTCCTAAAAATTAAGGCACTATCTGAAACCAATTTTTTTCTTTTGTTTTAATTAAATCATAGCTGTGTACATTAATGCAGTCATGGGGGTACAATGTGCTGGTTTTATATACAATTTGAAATATTTCCATCAAACTGGTTAACATGGCCTTCATGGCATTTTCTTAGTTATTGTGTTAAGACATTTCTACATTTAGTAAGTTTCACACGTACCCTTGTATATTGAAATATTTAAAATGTTGAATTTTTTTATACACAATGTTATGAAATTTAAATAGTTCTAGTCACATGAACATAGCATAAATTAACATTTTATCTATAAACATAGTGGAATAAATGTTAACTGAACCATAATGAAGACAAATTCAAGTTAGATCAACAAAATATGGTTAAACAAGGGTTTAACAAAACTATAAAATGAAGCAAAATGTTGGAAAATATTTAAATATTTCTAGTATGAAAAGTTTATAATCATGAAAGCAATGTAAACGATCACGAAGGGAAATACTGATGGACAAAAATTAGAATGTTGAACCTTTAAATAATCAGGCTAAATGCACACATCTGTTGGAACCATGTGGCGTCTCAGGCTGAATACTACGGTCAGTATGTGGAATTTCAGATGTAAATACCTAATTTCCTAAAACACATTTCCTAAACAGAGTTTGTTTTTTTTAATATTTAGAAAACAAAATTGGAAACATCCTAGAAGAGCAGGATTAAATCTATTGTACATTATTGCAAATGCAACATACTACAGATATAACGGGGGACGATACCAGATCCAAACAAACTCAAGAACTGGTCAATAAAACCGTAGACATTTCAGCTTACAGAAGCAACTAGCAGCCTTTAGAATTTGGAAATCCTGTTTTGTAATAAAACCCAGAGAGTTATTCACTTCTGCATTAGTTTGCCAGGGTAGTGATAACGAAATACTACAGATGACCAACATTATAAAAGCAGAAATTTATCTTCTCAATATTCTTGAAGATAGAAATTCAAGATCCAGGCAGATGTGGCTTTCCTTGAGGCCTCTCTCCTTGACTGCAGATGACGGTTCTCCCCATGCGGGCATCTCTGCTGTACCCCCCTTTCTAGGGACACTTGTCATATTGGGTGAGGACCCTACACCAACTGCATCGTTTTTTTTTTTTTTTTTTGAGACAGAGTTTCACTTTGTTGTCCTTGGTAGAGTGCTGTGCTGTCAAAGCTCACAGTAACCTCAAACTCTTGAGCTTTAAGTGATTCCCTTGCCTCAGCCTCCCAAGAAGCTGGGACTACAGCTTCCCTTCCACCACAATGACTGGCTATTTTTTTATTGCAGGTGTCATTGTTATTTAGCAGGCCTGGGCCAGGTTTGAACCCGCCAGCCCTGGTGTATGTGACCAGTGCCCTAACCACTGAGCTATGGGCACTAAGCCACCAACAGCATCATTTTAACTTAATTACCCCTTTATATCCCTTATCACAGAATAAGGCTGTATTCTGAAGTCCCAGGTATTGGGACTTCAACATACAAATTTTGGGCAAACAGAGTTTTACCCATGGCATAATTTTCTGTGGCTGTGATTTCCATGACTTAGTTCTCATAATGCCGTTTTCAGGTCTTGTTCTAGGCCCTGGGACACAGTCTGAATATCACGATCTATAAAAGCAAGGAGGACCCCAAATAAGAGCAAAAATTTTTGATATTAAATTTGAAAACTCCATTATCTCCAAATCTTGTCATTTTTATCAAGGACTAGAGGTTTCCCCCTTAATTGTTTGGGAAAATTTACTGTTGGATGAATAAATCCCTGCCCCACACCCTCCAGAGTCTAGAGTTTACTGTGTGGACCTGAGCAGGAGAGTACAGCTTCCCAGCAGAAGGACTCCTGTAATTGGGGGCATCTGTCATTGTGACCATTGCTGTGGGCTGGTAGGTGGAACCCCTGTGCTTCCTCTGTCCACAGGTCTTATTTAATGCTTGAGCTGAGTCTTCTCTGACTGTAGCCCGTGGGCTTCTTGCATCTTGTGGAAGCTGACTGCCTGTCTCCTGTGCGGTGCTATTCAGGTCCTTTAGAGTGAAATTTGGGTAAACCACAAGTGCACATTTGGAGTCCAGTAGTCCCAAGCACACTCTCCTAATCTGGAGAAAGCCTGATGAAAGTTATTTTCATTTTTTCTAGTAGTAGATGAAAGAACTAACATTTCTTTAAAATGTTACTTTCCTAGATTAGCTAATGATTCCTTCTTCTGTCTGAATTATTTTCTTATTTTCTGTTACTCCCTTGATTCTCCCTTCCCTGGGAGGTTGGATCACAGGATACAGGGAACATCAGGGTCAAGGGATTTTACTGAGATTGAGCCAGCTGGACCCCGGTGTGGGGCTCCCGTAGGCATGAGAACATCCTGCAGTCCCCTGCACGGTGGTGACCAAGGTTGGGGAGGAAGCTGTGTGTCTGTGTGTCTGGGCGGATGCTGCTGCGGATAAATGGAGTCGGAGCGTCAGATTGACTCCTGACCTCCTGCACCTTGGCACAATTCCGCTCACTCCATGTGGTAGAAGCCAAACCCCTGGGGAAGCCAGAGCTGGGTGGGCAGGTGAGGGTGGATGTGGGGCTGGGAGGGGCTGTATCTTTCCACTTACTGAGGTGACACGTCCATCACAGTTACAGAAACACAAACAGGGCGCTGTAGATTCCATATAGCATTTTAGTTTAGATACAATAATGGCCTCTGTTAGTAAGGACTGAAAAAGATTGAGGTGCATCATGGCTTGACCCAAGGCTAGAGGTCTCCGAACGGCACAAACCTTGGCGTACGTCTTGGAGCACACAGCGGCACATGGAGGAACCAAGCGCAGTGGGGAATGAGGCATCTTGGTGATCGGCGGGTGAACAGGACCAAGGCAGGCCTCGAGAAGAGACTTACGCAATTTCGGCACAAAAGGGGACCCGACTCTTGGTTGTTTTCATTTGTAGAATGTTTTGGTCAGAGTGAGCTTATCGTTTCTCTTCTAGATTTATAATTAAAACTAAAATGGAAATTAGCCAAAGTGTAGGGGAAGAATTACTCAAAGGAGGCCAGTATTTTGAGAAAATGTGCACAAATAAAGGTATTATATTTGAAAAATTTGCATTGGCTTAAATGACCAGACTCACGTTGTAATTTAATCCATAATTAAATCAGCCCTGCTTTTAGTTAGATGAGGCCTTGGAATTGGAATATGGCCCAGATAAGAGCTATGACAAAAAAATTACTAGTCAAAATAAAGTTCTTGGAGGAATCTTTGGAGCCTCTTAGAATTATGAATCATACCAGGAAAAGCGACCTTTATAAATACAACAGTGAGCCTCCCCTGATTATGCCTGGTAGTTTTAAGTAATGGCTTAAAAGCACAAGCTTTGGACTGGAGCAGACTCTGGTTCAAAGAATGGCTCTGTAATTAGGAGCCACGTGAGTCTGGGCAGGGTGCGTTGCCTTTCTTTGAAATGGGAGTATGAGCACAACTGCACAGTCTAGCTGTGGAAACTCAATCTGATCACATAATTCACCTGCCTGGCACATTGTTACCAGCCCGACCTGATATTTTAGCATGATATCAAATGTTGTTCTTCCTTGGTTAAATACAATAAATTCAATTATAGATACAGTTTATGCATTTCTAAGCAATTTCATTTTGTTACACATTAGGAATCATTGATACATGATAAAAGGTTTCATATGGGAATGAGTCACAAAGTGTGGCAAAAAAAAAAAAAACTACCATGAAAAGATGGTGAATAAAAGAATAAATGTTTTAAATAATAATCTTTATAGCTTCTTACGGAAAATAGGAAAAAGAGAAGATGACTTTATAGCCTCTGGTAGATACTGATGATGGTATGAAAATCATAAAGACTACAGTAATTTGTTTTCTAGTTTGTAGCATTCTTATTTCAGTCACCCAGGAGATTTTAAACTAAAATAAAAATATAAGGCTGGGCGTGGTGGCTCAAGCCTGTCTGAAATCCTAGCACTCTGGGAGGCTGAGGCAGGTGGATTGCCTGAGTTCAGGAGTTTGAGATCAGCCTGAACAAGAGTGAGACTTTCGTTTCTAAAAATAGCTCGCCATTGTGGCAGGTGCCCCAGTCCCAGTAACTTGGGAGGCTGAGGCAAGAGATTTGCTTGAACCCAAGAGTTTGAGGTTGCTGTGAGCTATGACACTGCAGCAGTCTACTGAGGGTGACAAGGTAAGACTCTGTCTCAGGAAAAACAAAACCAAACAAATAATAAGCTTTCATATGCTAAGTATGGAAGAGGGGGGGTGTAGTTGTGAATTTGTACTGAGGAAAACAGTACAGAGCCCTTGAGAAATCCAGACATCCTGATGAAGTAACCCTGCTTCAGATCTCCTGCTGGTTTCCTTTCTGAATTCAAATCTTACTGAAGAAAATAATCTGACCTCAGTTTGGTAAGTGGGGATCCTGGACAACATCTCAGGAGAACTTAGACCCAAGGCGACTAGACTAAAATTAACAAGATTAAAATTAAGAAAAGGGGCTTGAAAAATGCTTCAGAAATCATTATTTTACTTTCATTTTTGAGCTAGAATTTGGTTTGTTTAGAAAAATTGAGTGCAGGCTCAACTTAAGACTGGTGGAATTTTCTGATCTTCCCTTTGGTAACTGTCCTGTTTCCCGCCCTCCATTTTGAGGGGATGGCAGTAGCTTTATCAACTCTATAATCGGTCCCCCATTCTCAAATTTCTTTTTTTCCCCCCAAAATACCAGAGATATTTTATACTTTTTGTCCAGACTAGAGAATGACCTGATTTTTTTTTTTTTTTTGCCTTTAATGTTTATTAATTAGTTTTATTACTGGAGGGGCAGACAGAGGGGCATCTTCACAGTGTGTGGATGGGAAAGCCGAAGTCTGTGCTTGATGACCTTGAGAGAGCAGCCCCTTCCCCTTCAGGGATCCTGTCCTGACCTTCCCGACAGAGAGCCGTGGAGAAGGTGATAGTTGTAAAGGCTGGGTATCATTTCTTGGGAGACTCTGTGCTGAAGTCAAAAGGTAGCCTTGATCCTGCGGAAACAGAACACTGCACTGCAGTGAAATCAAGCTCTTTCCAAGCCTCTCCATTGCTGCTGCTGCTCCCGACAGAGAAGCTATTTTAACTTTTAATTTGCTGAAAGGCGAATGAGGCAGCTGTGTTCACAGTGGGCCCTGGGTGAGTGCTGGAGGAACAGCTTCTCTCTGCCTGTACGTTAAAGGGGACACACTAAAGGGAGGTTACTGTTGCTCTGCACTTTCCCATTCGGGGGGCCGCACAGCCGTCCTCCACGGTTCCATTCTGCTTTCTTTTAATTTGCCAAACACATCAGATCTGAGGGCAGATTTTAGGTTTGACAGCGTTGAAATTCCAGCCAGCAATTTGATCCACCCCTTTCCTTCTGCCTCTTGCTCTATCTTCCCAGAAACCAAAAACTAGACAACTTTTTAGACAATGCCTGAATTCAGGATTCTCCTTCGTGCTGCCATTAAATCTTCGTTCTTTTCTTTGTGCTATTCCATTTTATGATAGCATTTTCCTGGACAAACTGGAGCACATTCAGCAAGGACTAAGATCACACCTGTCTTTCCTTAGCTGGGTCCTCTGTCAGTAACGTGGTAAGCGCTGTGTAGGAACTGTTAACGGCCACAGCTTGGACGGTTCCTTCTGACGTTGCCCTCTCAAGGTCTCATCAGAAGGCTGCATTACCTTTCTGCATTATCCCCTTCTGACTTCTGGTGGTTTGGTTTTATTTGGCTATTGATTGATATTACACATCCCTCTTAATGCTAACATTAGATGGTGCTTTATCGGAGCACTTAGTGGAAAGCTGCTGTGTGTAGGTACAAAGTTCATTAAGTAGTTTGAACTACGTGTCTGGGATGGACCATTCGCCAAATGTAGGTTCTAGTGGTGGGACTGACTCGGAATGTTGGTAAGGTGACTCCCGTAACTCCCCTCTGCTGTACCCTTTACATTTGGTGGGTATCATGCATTATTCAGATGAACGCAAGACTCCCCTGTGTACTCAACATAATACATTCTTCATGGCCCATGGTGGTCTAGATAATCTCATTCAGGGGGGTCAATTATTTCCCTTTGGTTATCATTACAAATTTACTTCTGAAAAAATTAGAAATGCAATCATCATCCCT
Organism: Otolemur garnettii; assembly: GCF_000181295.1. NCBI lineage: Eukaryota > Metazoa > Chordata > Mammalia > Primates > Galagidae > Otolemur > Otolemur garnettii. The sequence goes on along the minus strand of NW_003852533.1, from coordinate 1,007,331 downwards.
GTCTGAAATGGACAGGAGAACAAAGCCTTATTAAGAATTTGCTTTTCCCTTGGTGAAATATATTATCAATAATCATTTCAGCCCATAATGCATGTGGTTTGGTGTGATGTATTAATTTGTGCTGATTTAATGGTTTAGAAACTGTTTTCAGTTTGCTCTTTTTGCTTTGGTTTTCTCTTCTGGGGACTTGTGGTAGTCATATCACTTCCACAGATGGGTTGGAGTTATGGTTATCACACTAAGGTCAAATAAAAATTGAAAATCAGAGGCCTAATTCTCCCTGTTGACAACAAAAGAAGAAACTCCCCCCCTTCTTTTTCTTAGAGCATTTACTTTTGAAAACTTGTAATTATAAATACTCTCTCCTCTCCTCGAAACGTACTGCCTTTGAAAACTTGAGAGGCCCAGTGTTAGGTCCTGGAGGACCCAGTAGCCTTTCCCTTTGAAATGTGAACATCAAGGCATACACCATTCTGTTTCCCAGGTTCTGTGATGGAGGTGGGGGAGTCTAACTTGAGCCCACTTGCAAAACTTCCTTCTCTGGTAAAGATACGAGAAATTCATTTCTCACCAGAGAAAGCCACTTCGCTAACACAGATGGTCACCCACTTACCAGGTAAACTTAGGGCAAAGTAGGTATGCTGTCAGGTCCTCTTACTTTAGCGCAAGGAATAACTTGTTTATCTTGAAAACATGTAAAGTGTTCTATTTCTGTCTGGTTCTGTTGTAATCTTTGCCATCTCTAAAACAGAATGCCTGTGGCCATGTTGCTTTTGGGTTTAATGCTTATTCAATAACAAAAAAAATTTTCTTACTATCCTTGTAGATAAGATTTCTGGGTTGAGAGGACTTTGTTTTTAATTACACTTCCTCAACAACAGATATGGACTATTTTGTAAAAAGTAACACTCTGACTCCCTTGTGCCTCTAGTTGTTCTGTGTCTTTCTTTAATCAGCTGTTCAATTCAGAGAGAACTCTGGTGGCTAAAATCACTGAGAATTAATCAGTATTATGCAAAAAAGGAAAACAAGACTGTTTCATTAGCATTTAAAAATTTTTTTTGCAGAAGAACAGCATTGCAGATTCAACTGTGAAAGCTATTATGAAGATAGGATTAGTTAAGTGGCACGTTTGTCACTTTTTTCTTTTAATTATTACTTAATAAATTCTCTCAAGCAATCTATTTTTAGGCTAATTTTATTCTATTAAAGTTATCACTATTCATTTCAAATATCACTCGCTTTCAATTATATTGTTGTAGGATCCTGCAAAATGTTAAACTTGGCATTGCTAACTCAAAGGTGACTTGTGGCACGGGAATGATTTATGCCTGTGGAATTGCAGAGGTCTAAAAATAGGGCTTGATGTTACATTAATATGTACTGCGGTACACAGGCACAATAGGGTTAGAGGAGGATGGAGTTTCATCCCTACTCTCAGTTTCCTTGCTTTTGTCTCCGACTCTGAGCAGCGCCTGTATAATTAGACTTTGCTCATTTGTTACTTGTATCCCACGCTGCCCTCCAGCTCCAGGTGTTCACCAGGAAGGATGTAGTCTGTAAATGGCCATTCTGCACAGCTCCAGTTGCTGCTTTAATTGGAAGTCATCCTTCATAGACCGGACTGGAGCATAGCAGAGCATTGCTGCTAGGTTCTGATGGGGTAAGTGTGGGGGGCTCTGACCTCAGGATGAGATCCAAAATGAAAGTGTCCGGCTAGATTTACAGAAAATATTACAGTTTCCAAGAAGGAGTCTGTGTTAGCAAGAATGCCAGCAGTTCTGGGGCAGCAACATTTCTGAATAAACAGTGAGCAGGATTTTGGTGAATCTTTCCTCTGGTGTGATGCTTCTGATTTCAGCTGTAATGAACGTGAGATGCAGTGTTGAAAGATGCCTTTCTTCAGCCTTTCTGAGTGAACTCTGCTCAGATGAATGGAAGTTATGAAATTGAGCTCACACATCTATTGATGACAGGCTAGAGGTTGCATGAGCATGAGGATGTGCTGTAGAAAGAGAAATAGGGGCGGGTCCCCTCCAGGATGTATATTGGAAGTGTAAGTTTGTCTCCTTGTTGGAAGGACTGCAGGGAACATATTTTATTTATAATATATATTATACATAATATATTATGTTTTAATAACATATTTTATACATAATATATTTTAGGACTGTTGTCATAATGTATTTTACCTTTTTCTTTGAGGTGATGAGGAAACTGAGTTCAGAGTGCAACCTTGTATTATAATAAAGTATTGTTCAGATTTTGGAGGTAGCTCTGGAGTTCCATAAAGCCATGGTGATTTAGAACTCTTCCAACTCTGTTGTTCAATAGATAGTTCAGCTCTTGGAGCTTACTGGAAAAGATCTCAGCAATAATTTTACATTCTGTGAAGGCTTCTGTGTTGCTGTGCTGTGACGATGGGAGCACATTGTGCTCATCACCAGCTGCCAATTTAAATACACGCTGGGCAGAGTAATCCAATTTTCAGGAAGTGTTAAGTTGATCTTAATAAATGTTGAGGTTTAATTTAATTGTGACATTTAAGTTATATTTTGCGAAGAAAATTACCTCATGCATTCACAACATAAACTGTTGAAAAGTCAAATTACTGTAGCCCAGTTTTAAAAAACAGACTCAGAAAATATTTCAAAAATAGCAATAGTTTTTACCTGAACCCAGCCCATTCCACTTTAGTCCCAAATAGTAGCCCAAAATAATCTCCCCTGATCACTTCCTTTAAGCCCAAAGACAATACATGTCAGCAAAGGGGGACAAAGCATTAGCATAATGACAGCAGGAAGAAGGTGACTGCTGCAGCTGGGGTGTGAGTTGTGGGTGGGAAGCAGCCTGCTCCCACCTCTCTCCACCTGCTCCCACCTACTCTCCACCTGCTCCCACCTGCTCTCCACCTGCTCTCCACCTGCTGTCCACCTGCTCTCCACCTGCTCTCCACCTGCTCTCCCCTGCTCCCACCTGCTGTCCACTGGCTCCCACCTGCTCTACACCTGCTGTCTACTTGCTCTCCACCTGCTCCCACCATTCTCCATCTGCTCCCCACCTGCTCCCACCTCTCTCCACCTGCTCCCACCTGCTGTCCACCGGCTCCGACCTGCTCTCCACCTGTTCCCACCTGCTGTCCACCTGCTCTCCACCTGCTCTCCACCTGCTCCCACCATTCTCCACCTGCTCCCCACCTACTCCCACCTCTCTCTACCTACTTCCACCTGCTCCCACCTCTCTCCATCTGCTCTCCACCTGCTCCCCACCTGCTCCCCACCTGCTCCTACCTCTCTCTACCTGCTCTCCACCTGCTCCCACCTCTCTCTACCTGCTCTCCACCTGCTCCCACCTCTCTCTACCTGCTCTCCACCTGCTCCCACCTCTCTCCACCTGCTCCCACTTCTCTCCATCTGCTCTCCACCTGCTCCCACCTCTCTCCAGCTGCTCCCACCTCTCTCTACCTGCTCCCACCTG
>NW_003852533.1:998812-1003696 GCF_000181295.1 Otolemur garnettii | reverse complement strand
CCACCTGCTCCCACCTCTCTCCACCTGCTCCCACCTCACTCCACCTGCTCCCACCTGCTCCCACCTCTCTCCACCTCAGCTTCCTACCTCGATGGACTCCTGCTTGTCCCACACAACCCGAGAGCAACATTACTTCTCTTCTGCCAGTCTTTCCCTAACCTCCTGTACCACCCACGGGCAGAACGAATTACTCTCTCACCATCCTGTTAATATTTTATTAGCTATATATGCATTTTAGAATTTCTCTATTTTTACATTTTCCTCCTGCCTTTGATTGTGATTGAGGACAGGAATGATTCTTTCTCATTTCAATCTACCATTGGCTAATGCTAAACTTAGTATTAGATGTGAAGTTGGTACACAATGAACATTTAGTAAAATTTACAAAAATTGAAAGAGCTCTTTAAGAGATTTGAGAAATGGTCCGTGATCACTGTGGTGTAGCAGAACTCACTGTGCAGGTGGTGACGGGACTCACCCTCTGATGGACTGCCCACTGTCCTGCAGCCCACCAGGTGCAGAGCTTCCTGGGAATCTACCTGCATCCTATGGAGCTTTGTGTTTCAGAATTAGACCTATGTGGGGGCTTTCTCAATCTAGGGAAATTTGATTGTCAAGAACTGCATGATGAGTGTGTGTCTCTAGGTAAATGCAAATGCCCTTACATGTGTATCTCCAACTAGGTTCAAATTCATGAGAAGCATGATTATGGATCAGAACTGTGCCTATAGGCTCATTAAGGAGATGGTCTGATAATTTAGTATCATCCATGGCACTATGTGGGTTAAATCCATTCATCAGGTGTGTTTTGGCTCTTGGGGATCTCAGATGGGCACTGGCTATTAGTCAAGGAACTTAATCCATGGCACGCTTGCTCCTAAGATGCTCTGATTTTTGAGGGATTGCTTAGTATCCTCAGAACTTCTATTGGGTGCTGGTTCATTCTGGAGCACTCTTGAAAACTCATTATTACCAGATAATGTGCTGCCAACCTGGGCCATTTTGCATTTTGAGTGAGATTTCATTGCGTTGCTGTTTCTTGGATTGGAAATTAAATTTATAATGAAGGTAGTGAAGTGCCAAGTTCGTGCATCTGTACCTGAAATGTCTGCACGTATCGGTATGTTTTAAGCCAACACAATTCAACAGTATTCTATAGGCAAACTGGATGTGTCATATCAGACTGATTAGGACCTCTCTTTTGGTCCTATTCTCTACCATTTGAACTTCTAGGCCTCAGTTCAGATCAGGCCGCAGTCTTTGTTTGGAAGTCTGTGTTCCACATCTTTGTTTAGAGTCTATGTTTGACTAGTTTGGAGCTAGTTTAATTGAAATCTCAGATCAAATTGTATAAATGTTATTTACAGCCACTTTTCATGTACAGCATGTGGAGGCAAATTTCTATCTCCAATTCTCTGCCCTGAAATTTCAATCCTTTAGTATAAAACTTTTCCTGGAAGTAAGGAAATAAAACCAAGAGGGCCTCTGAATATAGTGATTTCAAAGACTTTGCTCTGGAAACACACAATTGACCTTTTGAGTTCTCCTAGAGTTTTAATGACTCTTAATACACAATCTAGTCTTCTTGTTTCCCATCCAGAGAAGACTGGAAGAGGAAGCTTTAAAGTGTGTGTTTGTGTGTAGATGCTGTAACAAAGAGGACATGTTCGTGGTGGGCACAGTGACAGCAAAGTGGAATAATCAGAAGTTCTACCTTGAGTAGTAACAAGGACAAATGGGAAAATATCTGTATTGATATAATCTCTGAGACATTAAGAAAATGTTCAGTATTTTCTATTTTAATAGAATATTTACATCCAGAATTTGTTCCCATTTTATAAACATTTATCGATTAAAACATAGTCTAAATGAAAAAAAATTGGTAGCTAAAAGGAGGCAGCCTGATACAAGGAAAACACAGGACTTGGGGTGGGATTGAGTTTGCATTCCAGATCCTCCTCTCAGACTTCAGTGATATGAGAGCTTCTCCATCCTGTGCATGCTGGTTTCTGGTCTGTAAAGTGAAGGTGGCACTTCACTGCCATGCAGGGCTGCTGTGGGGCTGGGGGGAGAGAGAGAGAGAAGCCAGGAAGCCCAGGCATGTGGCTGCCTCTGAATGTATTATTTGCTTCCTCATGTGCTTGGTGAAATATATTTATTAAATAAATTCACCTTATTCTTAGTAAGATTTCACTGAGTTTCTGTTTCCTTGATTGGAAATTAAATTTATAATGTACATTTCAGATGATCACTGGTCAAAAGGCTGCAGGTGCCCCTTGGTACTGAAGTGCCAACATGGTCTGAGGTTCGGAATACTATTTGTTTTCTAGCTTTGTGAGGTTTCTGGGATGTTACGACTCTCTGTGAAGAAGGGAAGATAAATTTTATTTATTGTCAGTGCTACTGAAGTTAAGAAGACGGGTCACATTTTTGTGTTAAATGCACTTTTAATATAGTTTGAATAATGCTTCTGGGTTGTGTTGCAGTTCACTTTTTTTCATTTTCTCTTAGGTGGTTCTTGTCCTTATTATATATCTTATTGATCTGGAGGATGTTCTAGAGACTCACACTATTGATTAGGCAGAATGTTTCTGTATTTTGTGACCTGTCAGTGTTTACTTCCTGTGTCATCATTACTACTAGGATCAAACGGAAAGTGCCTTTCTGTCATCAAATTTTCTATGATATGTATGGAATTAAGTAATTTTATGAGCACTACCTAATTCCCTTCAATTTATCTAAAATATGCATGAGCACTGTAACCTCAAGTGATCTTATGGTTTATTAGATTTATTAGGCAAAATTTAAATATGTAAATATAATTTATAAGCTTCCCCCAGGTGTCTACTTAGGCTTTAATTTCTGCCAGGACAAGTAAATCCAGTAAAATATACATAGGTCTTTAAGTCATAGTACTATCTCTGAATGTTAATTGGTCAAATATGAATTCATATTTTTGTACACTTTTAATTTTAAGATCACATCTTGACCATAAAGAGATGATTCTTAAGATTTTGGGAGTAATTTCATAAGCCAGGACTAATTTTGCTGCAAGTGTCAGAGAACTCCAATTCAAACTTGCTTAACAAAAGGAGAATTTTTTTTTTATTAAATCATAGCTGTGTACATTAATGCAATTATGGGGTACAATGTGCTGGTTTTATATACAATTTGAAATATTTTCATCAAACTGGTTAACATAGCCTCACCACATTTTCTTAGTTATTGTGTTAAGACATTTATATTCTACACTTAGTAAGTTTCCCTTGTGTCCTTGTAAGATGCATCATAGGTGTGGTCCCACCAATTACCCTCCCTCCACCCATGCTCCCTTCTCTCCTCCCCTCTTTCTCCCCTTTCCCTTTCTTCTTGGGCTATAGTTTGGTTATAGCTCTCATATGAAAGCTATAAATTGGTTTCATAGTAGGGCTGAGTACAGGGGATACTTTTTCTTCCATTCTTGAGATACTTTGCTAAGAAGAATATGTTCCATCCATGTAATCATGAAAGAGGTAAAGTCTCCATCTTTTTTAAGGCTGCATAATATTCCATGGTGTACATATACCACAATTTATTAATCTATTCAACAAAAGGAGAATTAATCAGTTCAAGTAGGTTGGAATAATACTGAAGTAGATTTCAGAACTGGAGAAAGAGATGTAAAAACTAGAGGCTTGATGAATGGAACCAAAGATTCAGCGATAGAAAGAAAGGTATCTCCTCTTTTTGCCTGCTTTATTACCTGTTTGTTTATTTTTTTCATATATTCATTCTATTTTAGAATTATTTTTGTGTGGTGAGGAACATGCCCAGTGCAGCCCATGCCTGGCAACTCCAGTTAAAAGCAGCTTCTTATGGGGAAAGGGGAGAGGGAGGGGAGGGGATGGAGGTGGGTGGGTGGAGGGAGGGTTATTGGTGGGATCACGCCTATGATTTATCCTACAAGGGTACATGTGAATCTTACTAAATGTAGAATATAAATGTCTTAACACAACAACTAAGAAAATGACATGAAGGCTGTGTTAACCAGTTGGATGAAAGTATTCCAAATTGTATGTAGAAACAACCCTCTGTACCCCATGGTAGTATTAATGAACACAGCTATGACTTAATAAAAATAAAAAATTAAAAAAAATTAAAAAAAAAGCAGCTTCTTTCTCTTCACATCCGTTTGTTATTGTTGGGGAAGGCTCTAAATGGCAGCCTTGGTCATTTGCCCAGGGGGCGAGTGGGAAAGCTTGCTAACCGTGGACGGGTTAACCTCTGCCATGCATTCTTGAACACTGCTGAAGCTCTGATGAGTGCTATAGTTCTCTCTAGGAGAGTCTCCAAGCACAAATGCATCGAATCATTTGCATACATTTCAGGAAGTTGTGGACTTAAAAACCCCTGTGAAAAAATGTTAAAGCAAAACCATTCATCATCGAAACCAAATTTTGGCAGATATATTTTCACTTCCAACATAGTAAACTCTTGCTGATAAATAGATATATTCAAAAATACGTATTTGTCCCATAGAATCCAAGGAAATGTCTCCTTAAAATATAAGAGAATGTAAAGACTTTGGTTATCTGGGGGATCGATTTCTCAATCTTACACCTTTAAATTTTGATGACAAAGCAGCTTCCAAGCATAGTGAACAAGCTGAGCAGAGCCAGAACTTTCATGCTGATTATTTGATTTGCCACACGGAAGAAAAGAGAGAACTCTTAAGGGATACCTGTGTCTCCCAGCCAGGTTCTTCCATGAAGGAGCACACGGGGCATATGTGACTGGAGGGTTCCGAAGAGGGTCACTGAGAGGAGGTGAGACCCGCCTGGACCGCACAGGGTCCTTGTGCTTGGCCTCCGATCTTCACTCTTGCCTTTTCAGAGCCCCCCCCCC
>NW_003852533.1:985383-998116 GCF_000181295.1 Otolemur garnettii | reverse complement strand
TGTGCATTATGACCCCCTGCCGTTCAGGACCAGGTCTGGTGGACCCCCCCTCCCGTGTGCATTATGACCCCCTGCTGTTCAGGACCAGGTCTGGTGGACCCCCTCCCGTGTGCATCGTGACCCCCGCCATTCAGGACCAGGTCTGGTGGACCCCCCTCCCCCCGCCATTCAGGACCAGGTCTGGTGGACCCCCCTCCCATGTGCATCGTGACCCCTGCCATTCAGGATCAGGTCTGTATTGTTCACTTGGTGTCAAATGCCGTGTCTAGGACATAATTCTTGATAAGTGCGTTTTGACCAATCAGCAAAGACATGGAAAGAGAATTGTGGAATTAGAAACAGCTATACCAGTCAACTACAGAGGTTAGGACTGGCGTGCATGTGGTGAACAGGAGACATGTGATGTGCGGAGTCAGAGAGATAACACAAGAAGCCCACCAAACAGGGTTGCAACCCAGGGCTGGGAGTGGTGTGACTCAGGCACATGTCCCCGAGGACACACATAGGCACATGGGCTGCTGCTCACCAGCCCGGAGCAGGTCGGTGTGATGTTGGGGAAGTGTGAACACCAGGGCTATGCAGTGACTGGGAAAGGGATGGCACATTGTATGAGTGCCCAGTGAGCCACACACTGCGTGGAAGTGACTTACTCGTTCCTGTGTTTCAACACTAGCTTCCCTGGAAGATTCAGCTTCATTTGTAATACTAAGTTATGATTATCAAAATATTGGATATTGCTTTGTATGCTTTTGGTTTTTCATTAAATAATTTAAAGACAACATTTTGTCATTCATCTTATTCCGGGAATAAAAGGGGAGACTCAGTTGTAATTGGGATTTATAATCCTGGGCACCCCCTTAATAAACACTTTCCAGCTAAGATTCCTCTGCTTTTTCAGCTACTGTTCTGTGTTTGTTGTCTCTGAGGAGTGTCACGGTGTGACAGCCTACTGTCTTTATGTCTTAGCTTTTTAAAACATTTTTAGGGTTTCCTTTTGGCTCAAGTGCAGTTAGAGCCATGCTCCTTCACCTGTCCTGTCTCCTCCCTGGTGCTCATGTGATTTTTGTGTTTGTGTTATTTATTTTTTTTAATTTGAATGGTAACTATGTACATTAATGCACTTCTGGGGTACAGTGTGGGGTTTTCACACAATCCGAAATACTTCCATCAAACTGGTTAACATAGCCTTCATGTCATTTTCTTAGTTATTGTTTTAAAACGTTCACATTCTACTCTTATGTGTTTGTGTTATTTGAAGTGTGTGAATACTTTGCTTTTGAAGGAACACCTCTCCATCTCAGCATCATCCCAGACCCATGTTGGGAGGTCGGTTGTGCTTAAAGATTAAGAGCCCCAAAGCAGCTAAGATTCCTCAATAAAAGAACCAGCAGCCACCCCTCTGCTTCTCTTGACAGGGGCTCCCACTTCTTATCAGAGATGCCAGTTTTATGGTCCTGGGAAGTGGTAATGGGAATAAGGGGTAGGAAAGATACGGCAGTACCGAGAGATGTTTTATGGGTCTTTGCGCCAGACCCGTATACTCCTTTTGCTCCAGACTCGATCGCTCCTTTGCTTGCTGCTAAGCAGACGGGGCCCTTCTCATCCTTCATGTTTCCTCTTCAATTGTGGTGTCACGTCCTCGGAGAGGGATCCGAGGCCGGCCAGGTCACAAAGACTGATTCAAACTTGAGGCCTGGAGGAAAAGCGTTCTTTCACTTTGAGCAGTGTTAGTTCTCTTCTGTATCATAAAGCCAGGAAGGAAGCAAGGGAGGAGTACGTATGAGCTGCACAGTGTATGATGGGGATTTAGACAGATTCCCAGAACTGCCTGTATTCTTCAGAGGCTTGTTCAAAGTTCCGTAGAATCAGCAGAGCGTCCCTTCAGGTAAAGAGCACTTGGTGCCTTCTGACCGTTTTTAGGCTCGTCTGGAAACTTGGCGGAGTAACTCACGGGGCTCCCTTATTAAGGGAATCTCGCTGTAGCTGTGCTGCTCAGTTTCTTGGTGGCCGTATTTACGTTACATTCATTGCCGAGCCATCTGGTCTTCCAGGTCAGTGCACTGGGCCTGACCGTATTCGAGACCTTTCCTAACCACCCTCTTTATTCTGTGCCTCAGGGTCATGTTTATGTCCCTCATAATAATTTATTTGTTTAACTGTTTAGTGACTGTCTTCCCCATAAGATGTTCTCTTCAGCAGGTGGCAGCTATGTCCCTTCTCCCACTTGCAAGCTCAGTGCCTGGCACAGGGCCTGGCACTCAGAGACTCCCTGCCCTCCTCTGATAGTGTCATCCGTAGGGTGCTGTTATAGCTGTGTGTATCATGAGGTAGGACAGTTTTCTAAAATGATGTAAACTCGATCACTACATCCCTTTGATTCCCTTGCAAGGCTGTGTGTGAGTGGCCCGGTGCCTGGGATCTGGGGATGGGCAAACAGTATGGCCATACAATTACAAATGTCCTTCCTAACATTTGGAAACCTGGACAACTAAGAAGAATTTGTCACTGTCTGATGTTTTCTATCTTTCCTTCTCATCCCTGCACTTATTATGACCTAATTTCTTCTGGCAGTGTGGCAGATATTCTAAGTAATACAGCACCAGAGTTCAGTGAACCAGCTGTAGTTGCACTGTCTGTGTTCTTGTCTTGCCCTGGTCCTGGCCTTTTGAGTTATGTGATTTTTGATGGTCTCTCCGTTTCTTTGATTTTAGTTTCTTCATTTGTATAATGAAGTGTAAAATAGAGTGTACCCTATAACGTTCCTTGAGGAGTTGTGATTGTGCCGTGCAGGAGATTCAGAGCACCCTGCCGTCCTTCCCCCTCACACCACACGACGGAGTAAGGCAGTTTAAAGTGACAGCAAAGCCACTGTGTGGCTTGCCCTGAAATGACACATTTGAAATCCATGTAGTGCCGTGTATTTTTCTAAGTTTTGGAAAGTGGGTTTTTTTCCTTTAAAAAAATTGGACAGTGTTCACTTAATTGTTGATTTAGTTGAAATTCTTAGACTGAAAGAACTTAAGCCAAACCATAAAGTTATGAATATATGCTATTATGTTGTATAATTTATTTTAGGCTATTAGGTACCTCATTAGTGCAGTAGCTATCACATCAGTCTCATATTTTAGGCTATGATGTTTCCTATTTTCACTTTTTCAATAAAATGTCTCTAATACAAAAAAGAGAAAATGGACTGATAGGCTTTGTGGGCTTGGCCTTGTGGAGGAAGCTTTCACTGTTAGCCAAAATGAATAAACAAATACATGTGTTAGATCATTCTGGGATAAAATTAAGGATTACATCTGTTCCATTTTCTCTTATATATTCATTTGAAATTTTAGAAAATAAACTCATTTCTCTCTAGAATTATTTCTTAATAAAGAGCCAAGAGCTGCCCTTCTCAGTGAGACAGATATTTTTAAAGTTGGGCAGGATAACCCTGGAAGGATGGGGAAAGTTGGCTCCTAGGGTCTTAGGTATCTGAAGTTACAGAATATCCCCAGGAAGAGTTTTTAAAACACAGAATTTCCTGAATTTATAATGAACGTGGTTGATATACTTGACAGTGGCCACCTGTAGGCTCTGTGCCTTCCAGCCCTGCTGAACTTGCCCAAAGCAAGTTTAAATCTTCTCTTTCAGACTTACCTTCTGAGCAAATTTACAGTTTTTTCAAGGACATTTGCCTTTTTATTTTGTAGCTAAATCTTGCTTTCAATTCAACATGGAATTATTCAATTTTATCACTTATCTAATTTGTTCGGCTTGCTACTGAATAATTTTGGTTCTTTAAAAAAAGTATCCACCCTCAAAGTGTGAATGGGTGGTCCTTCGAGGACACTACAAAGTGTGATACAGGCTTTGGCAAGGCTTTCGAAGGTGGAGTTCTGAAACTGTCCTGAGTGGATGGCACCAGCCTGGAGTAAGTGCAGCTCTGTAAGACTATCACTTTGAGGGGAGTGATATTTATTTGGATGTATACATTCTAGTGGTTAATGTTTTTATAGCTAAAATTTATAGAGACCCCATGGAATCTTATTAACTCTTTTTAGATATATAACCGTTTTGAAGTCAAAATTCATTTGGATGGGTGAATTCTATCAGTTAAAAATACCCCTTACCAGGGTCCATACACAGTCTCTCTTTGTCATTGCTGTACCTTTCCAATAAGCACTTATCAATCTAATTACGCAAATTTGAAATCTTCATTTCCAATATTACTATTACCTTGACAAACCCACAGAATATGCAGGAGAGTAGCTTATGTTGAAGACATGTAACCTTCAGCCTTGGTTTCCTATCACAATGCACTGCTGAAAAAGGTCCTGTAAAGCCATTAATATTTTCCCAGAAGAATAATACTGTTGGGAGATGCGCTTCTAACCATTAACCAAAGAGCAGATTGGATTAGGGATGGAGCAGTAATGCATTATAATGGATTATGGGAACAGCTAAATTTCTTGTAATAGTTTAAAATAATGAAGTTGTTTACTAGTCCTATAAAATATCCACAAACATCCTAGACATATTGATTATAAAAAGGTTATCAGTGGACTACAAAGTCCTTATATAGCAAACACAACTTCTATTGATGTGTAAATTTGATTGGAAACTGTCTGACAATACAAAGGGGGTAATTATTCATTTAATTACAGTAGTGGGGAGATGGTTTGCCTGAGTTTTAAACATTATGCTCTTTTTTCATTGACAGGACCTCCCTTTGCAGTTGGAAATGTAAAAGCAAATATTGTATCATTGACCTCAAGGCCACCTTCTAATCGTCTGTTAATAGATGTTCAATACATTTGTTAATGGGGTTGATTGATAAATTGATTGATTTCTTCAAGAAATATATATTGTACGTGTACCATGTTCCAGTTCTGTTTTAGACATTTGGGCCATTAGAAATTGGAGGGGAAGAGCAGGAGTCAGTAATGAAGGCTGAGAAGGAGCAGAACAGAAAACCAGAGAGGCTGGTGTTCTGGGGGTCAAGTGAGGAAGATGTTTCGGGGAGTTTGGGTGATTGTTGCTGTCAAGTATAACGGATGCTAAGAACTGACTGTGGCATTTATGGAAGTGGGGCATCCTTTGTGACCTTGATGGGAGTGGTTTTGGCAGGAAGAAAGCCCTGACTGCAGAGAATGGGAGGCTAGAAACTGGAGTCTGAGTTTAAACACATTAGTTGGAGGCAGTTTGATGAGGAGAAATGAAGTGACAGGAGATGACGGTATGGGGGTAGGGAGGAAAGAAGGTTGGTATTTAGGAAAGAGAAATCACAGCATATTTATGTGTTTGGGGTAGAGATTTAGGAGAAGGGCTGTCTGCTCATGTAAGGGGAGACAGAATGGGGCTGGGCCAATGTTCTCAAATTGGCAAAGGGGCTGGGGTCTAGGCACAAATGGGGATTTTATCCAAATCATTGAGAAATGGTAGAGTATACAGGCATAGATTCCAATAGGTAGCTTGATTTAACACTGTGTGCTATTTATTCTTTTGAAAATAAATTTAAATGTTCAAAGGGTCAGTGTCACACCAAATAATGATTAGCTGGGAACAGTTTGTCACTCCACTGGCTATTCTGATGGTCATTAGAATGCTTTACTCTTCTTCAGAAACTCAGTAGAACACTTCATAACAAATCTGCAAAGGGCACTTTAAAATTTGGAGCTGGTGTGCGACAGTTCTGAGGCACTGTTGTGATTGAGCTTGCACGTTACCTGCAGGCTGACCAGTCCTTGATGCTGGAGGATCCTCACCTAGGTGTGGCTGTTAATTTAGGACTTTCAAGTAATTGCACTGGCGATAAAGTAAGGAAAAAAAGATGGCAAATAGCTGTGTGTGATCGGGTTGGAGTGCTGGGTCAGACTCCCAACCGAGCCGTCAGTTGCGATGTTCTAGCTGTCTCTACGGCAGCTTTGTGGGTACCTTGGTGGCTCTCCTCTCCTGACCTGCTAGTGGTGGGAAGATTGTAAGATACGTGGCATAAACACAGAGGCCTGAATCAGAAGAGATGTTACATAATGCATTTCCATGAGTTATGTAAGTATATACATTATGTTAGAGAGGCAAATATTAATATTAACATTTAGTACTAAGTTAATAATTAACACGGTGTGCAAAGCCTGAGCCAGGCTCTGTAGTGATATTAAATAATGTCAAATGGAATTCACTCCCTGGAGTGAAAGTAAAAAATGTAGATAAAAATGCTAGAGTTGCTCAGAGAGAGAATAAAATCACTGTGGACTGGAATAGCTGCAGAATACGTCGTTCGTGAAAAAGGGAGGACTTGGATTGGACTTCAAGCTAAGGCTTTGTCTCAGTGCCTGAGATGAGAGGATGTAGCTGTTCCTGAAAAATGCTTGGTACAGATTAGCACTTAACAAATGCCTGTTTGACTGAGTTTGCTACGTAATGATTCAAATATTTTGTTCAGATTCTCTGAAAGTGGAAAAACAGTGGAAAATAGGCATAAATATCTGTATGTTATACGAGATAAAAATCCCGCTTTGCCAGCATTATTCAGTCTTAATTTGTGGAAGTCTAACTCTGGCCCAGCCTGGCTAACCTCAGAAGGATTGATGAAATGTTTTAACAGAAATGGCAGATCTGTGGAAAGATCGGAGCAACCAAAGAGCAGATAGCTTGGCTCATTCATCTTGATCTCGCTGGGGATATTCTCCCTGGAAAATGAATGCTGTAATTTGGATTACACACTCTTTAGAAAAAATGTTTGTCATGTTCAGGAAGAATGGAAAGTGAATAATCAAATGGCTGTGGGAAGGAGGGCGAGACCAGAAACAGACCAGTTCTTAGTTGACACTCAGGCTGCAGCACTGGGATTGAAGGCGACTCTATTTCCATCTCCAACGATTCCTTAATTGTCAAAGGAAAGTGTCTCATTCAGTCTTGAGGCTAGCTCTTTCTTTCCAAATCAGCAGACGACTCCAAGTGATGCTGTTTTTTCTAGAAACCTCACGATTCTTCAAACTGCAAAAGCAGGCTTCTATCTTTCCAAAGTACAAATGTATTTTCTTTGACTTTGCAGCATAATTTCGATATGTGGCAGAGTTTGAAAATTTCCTGTTAGATTATGGATGTGTCAATGACTGCCAGGAGATTCTGTTCAGAGTCCAGTTGCCTATATAGCTCATCACTGATCTGTAGGAGAAGCTTTTCAGTTCAGACCATTAATTGAAATTCTTGAAGAAGGTCCCCGAGAGTTTAACTCTACCAGACTAGAGGCTAGAAATGCATTTTAAAATCATTTTGGAATTTTGAATTGTTGTGGAATCCAGTGGAAAGTTTATCCACTGGAAAAGCCAAGATCTGAATGTGAGTTGAAACCAAGGGCGACTAATGTAAAGGAAAGCCAGCAGTCACTGCGGTGGCCTGAGGGAGCTGTGTGTGCATCACAATTTTTAGTGGCCTGAGGGAGCTGTGTGTGCATCACAGTTTTTAGTGGCCTGAGAGAGCTGTGTGTGCATCACAGTTTTTAGGCAGTCTTTGAGGACTCATAATGTCTAGGTGGCAAAGAACGCATCAAAGATGACATGTAAATGTTATCTAACTTCATTTAGGGCGTAGGATTCAATAGTCAGTAAGGTGTTGTGGGTCTATGGACGTCTCCGTGGTTAAAGACCCTGTTAAGGGGATAAAGCGATTGATGGTGGTGAGATGAATGATATTTTCGTAAGCGAAAGCTCACTCAAATACGTTTCTGGCAGCTGCTGGTCTTGACAACCTGCAAAAATGGTGGCCTTCCCCTGTCCCTCTAATCTGTTGACTTGTCAGCAATTATCTGTTTCATTTCTGTGGTTTTTCAAAAGATCATTCAGATGCTTCTGTGATCCCTGCGTATTTAAAAGATAGGACCAGGTAAACAGACATATAGATTCCGTTGGCCTAAAGGGACTTTCTCTCTTCTTTCTCTCTCCCTCCTCTTTCATCCCCCCCCCTCATGAGTGTGTGCAGTGGGGGAGCTGAATTTAGACTCTAGTTAAGTCCTGGTGCTCTTCATATCCTGTTTGGCTCCTCCTAAGGCAATCAACTGACACAACCAATTACTGAGATGAAAAAATCAGCCCTGAGTCCTTGGGCTCTGCCAGGGTTCTTCTATTTAGGGTAATGCTGGAAATCATAGGATGTAGATGGTTCACAAAACTGAGGCTTAAAACATCCTGGAAATTATGTGTAGCAGGTGGAGTAAGAAACGGTCCCTGGAACACAACTAATCTTTCTATTTGCTCCTTTCCCGAGGTCGCTTTTCCCTGACAGTCCCCAGTCGATTCTCAATCACTTTTTTTAAAAAAGAATATAGGTTCATTGAGTAGTAAATGACAATTAAGTTTTTAATCTCCACTAACTGGCTTTCACATGTTAATACAAGGGAATAGTTGTGGTGCAAGGCTTTGGTGTTAATTTATAGTCATCTCAGGATGGCCTGGAATTTGTTTTGGCCTATGGATATCTGTTACCTTTAGGATTAAGGAAAAAACTCATTGCTGTTATTCCTCCTTTGGATAAAGGAAAAGAGGAAGCTATAATGTATTATAGAAAAAGAGAGAGACAGAGAGAGAGAGAGAGAGAGAGAGACAGAGAGAGACAGAGAGAATGAATGTATAGCAGGTATCTCCGCAGGCCGCATCTGCCTGTGTTTTTCCCAGGATGCAAAACAATAAAAATTTGACACTCCTAGAGAATATCTTGAAGGGTGGCAACTTCCCCAAACATTTCTTGACTTCCAATTTTACTTATAACTATCCCCGATGCTTTTAATTTACCTTGATGCTAAGTATTCCTATGCCACAATCCTTCCTCTGTAGGGAGAATTCTCATGTAGCCTCAGTTCCTCACTTTCGGTGTTTTTCTGAACCGGTCCCCAGCGCCATTTTCCATGGCTCAGGCAGACTCAGCAGAGCGGCCTTTTGGGACAATCCTCCTTTCTTTTCACGCAGTGCAGTGCACCCTCCCGGGCTCCAGGGCCCAGGCAGAGCCCGCTACCCACAGCCTTCCCAGGCCCAAGACCAACACTGCCTTCTGTGTCTGTCTGAGAAGGGGACCGGCGGCACCCAAAGAGACACTGTGTGCTGCTCTTGCCTGGGGACAGGTCTTTTTGTTTTTATTTTTTTGACCAGTTACTTGAACTGTGCTTTAGTTTGTTAATTGATTTGCCATATTTTTTTCCTACTGAGTTTTGGAGAATACACACCCTCTTCTCTCTCTCTCTCTCTCTCTCTCTCTCACACACACACACACACACACATACATATATACATAAAAAAGTGGGAAGGAAAAAGGAACATGAAATTATTAGGGGATTGTGGACAAACAGGACTCATGACTAAAACAAATGGAGTATAGAGTTTCTGTCTTCTTTCCTTCATTAACAAAACTGTTAATGACACATATTTGAAACATCAATATCATAAATTTGGCTCAAGCTCAGGAATTATCTTGGATTCTTCTTCTTCCTTTATTCCGGGGAGGTAGGGCAGCCAAATGATTTGTTGCACAAACATACTTATTGAAAAAGAAAGCGCTGCTGGCAGGGCAGGGCACTGGGGGACAGAAGTCAGGCCGCCTCCAGCATCCAGGACGTGTGGCCGCTCCGTGCACACCTCCATGAACGTGCCTTCCCAGCAGGCCGTGAATGCATTTATCTGTCTCCCCCACCTGCTGCTGTCTAGAGGCACCACCATCTCTGCCCTCTGCTGTCACAACCACATCTGATGGCTCCACTTTGATTTTTAACCTCTTATGATTCATTTCCTAGGCAGTGGGCAGAATAATCTCTTACAAACAAATGAGAACTCTTAATTCCCTTGCTCAGACATCCTCCAGCGTTTCACGTTGTCTTCAGGAGGAAGTGCCCTCTACTTCCCCGGCTTACACCTCCCCTCCCTGGTAGATGACCCCTTGTCAGCCCGCCCAGGGTCCATTCAATGGGGGCTTCCCTCCCTTCAGCGTGGGAAGCTCACGCCTGGGCAGGGAGCTTGCATTTCCTCCTCTCTTTGCCTGGAATGCTTGTCCCCAGGTCTCTGATTCTCGTCACTTCCGCTGAACACTCTCATGGTGCCTCTGTCTTCACCTGCCCCTGTCCCTCCAGTCACCTTACGCTTCTTCATTGCCCTTCGTACTGTCTGAAACCGACTTACGCATCCACTTTTTATTGTGGCATAATATTCGCAACATAAAACGTACCTGTGTTTGCCCTTTTTGCAGTGTTCAGTCCAGTGATGTTAAACACCGTCGCATTGCTGTGTAACTGTCACCACCGTCCACCTTCAGAACTGCTGTGTCTTCCCAAACTGAAACTCTATTCCCGTTAAACACTAACTTCCCGTTTTCCCTCCTCCCAGCCCTGGCAATCTCCATTCTACCTCCCATCTCTGTGAATAAATTTGACTACTCTATGCACGTAAGAAGTGGAATCAGACTGTATTTTTTCTTTTTGTGCTTGGCTTATTTCACCTAGCACACTGCCGTCAAGGTCGACCCAAGATGTAGCATGTCTCAGAATGTCCTTCCTTTTTAGGGCTGGATAATACTCCACCCCGTGTACGTGTCACGTTCTGCTTATCCTTATCTGTCAGTGGATACTTGGGCTGGTCTCACCTTTTGGCTGCTGTGAATGTAGGTGCACAGGCATCTGGTCAAGTCCTTGCTTTGACTATTTTGGGCACTACCCAGAAGAACGCCTGCCAGTCACGCGGCAGTTCTGTACAGGACTGTCCTCTTGGCAGCAGTTCTGTGCAGGACCGTCCCCTCGGCAGGCGTGCCGCTCGGCGTTCCTGCCAGCCATGAGAAGGCTTTCAGTTCCTCTGCATCCTTACCAACACGTACCATTTTCTTTCTTCTTGTTCTTTTCATTTTTCTTTTCCTTTTAGCCACACTTGCTGGCTCTCTTGCTGTGGTTTTGATCTGGATTTCCGTAATGATTGTGCTTCTTGGCCATCTGTGTGTCTGCTTTGGAGAAACGTCTACTCAGGCTCTCTCAGATCAGATTTGCTGTTGTTGAGTTGCAGGAGTTCTTTCCATCTTCTGGATGTTATTTTCTTATCAGATATACAATTTGCAAACACTTTCTCCTGTTCTCTGAGTGGCCTTTTTACTCTGTTGATAATATGCTTTGATGCACAAAAGTTTTTATCTTTGCGGAAATCCAGATTATCTATTTTTTCTTCTGTTGTCTCTGCTTTTGATGTCACATCCAAGCAATCATTGCCAAATCCAGTGTTCTCTCATTAGTCTTAGGGTTTCAGCTCTTGCTGTAAGTCTTTGATCCATTTTGAGTTAATTTTTGTGTCGGGTGCAGGTTCTTTTTCATTTCTGTATTTCCAGTAAAATCTGCATTCCTTCATCCCCTCTCCTGTCCTTTAATTGGAAATTGGCATACAGTAAAATACAGGACAAGTGAATTTAATAAGACTTATCTTACCTTAGAAATATCTAAGCCAGTAATGGCCACTTTTCAAAATCATAAAATCTTGGGCCCACATCAGAATTTGCTTGTTTATTTAAATTATATCAGTCACCTTCTGGGCCAACTTTTATTTCTTTTGTAAACGTGGCCTAGAAGTTATACTCTGGGAAGCATGGTTAAGTAGACTTAATTTATCTCAGTCCAACAAGATGGGGACAAATCTAACATGACCTGATATAACACTGAAAACTCTGATTCCACGGAAGGCGGAGTGGGGCAGTGAGCTCAGAATAGTCCTTTCATTCTTTAGGTTTCACAGCAGGTGTCTCCTCCCTTCCATCTTGGCCAGTTTCTCTGTTTAACCCGGGAAATCACGTCCTTTCCTTCATTCTTAGCCTTTGAAGCATTGAACTAAAATCAGCTTCTGGATGACAGGGAGGCCGCAGCACCTGGTCACCAGGTTCTCTCTCCTGCTGAGGGTGAGGGTGGGTGGGCGGAGGTGGTGGGCTCTCCCTTGGGGATGGCTTAGCAGGTGTAGTGCTTTTCAGGAAGGTAGCAAGTCTGGACCAAATGGTTTATTTATTCTTTTCATCATTAGGGAAAAAAACAAATAAAAGCCCAGTTGTTCACCCTCATGACTGCGTGGCGACTGGGGCTGCCGCTCTCTGCCGCTCTCTGCCGCTGTCCAGCATCAGGGAGGATGTCGTGTAGCACGTCACGAGCCTGGGAAGGACCAAAGTTTAAAATTCGAAGTGTGGTTTCTCTGAATATGTGCCACTTCCATAGCCCCATAAAAGAGAAAAGTCATTGTAAGCTGGGGGCCTGCGTACATGTCTGTGTGTGTCTGAGGACTCTGCCACTTCTGTGTCCTGGCTCTACCTCTGGGCACAAGTGTTCATGACGGGCCAAGCACGAGGCCTCTAACCAGGATAAAAGCCCAGCAGCAGTACAGGGACCTTGTCTTTCACTATTCTTTCCCCACCTTTTGAGTCACAAAATTTCCCTTCTTACAGAAGCAGTTGCAGACCCAAGTCCAAACATTGCTCTTAGGTTTTAGCAAATATTTTCAACTCTGCATTAGTAAATATGCTGTGAGACCCTCCCGCTCCGAGTGTGACCCTGCACTGCTCGGATCCATGAGACTCTCCTGCTCCGAGTGTGACCCTGCACTGCTCAGCCCACGAGGCCCTCCCACTCTGAGTGCGACCCTGCAGTGCTCAGATCTATGAGACCCTCCCACTCTGAGTGTGACTCTGCACTGCTCAGATCCACGAGACCCTCCCACTCCGAGTGTGACCCTGCACTGCTCAGATC
>NW_003852533.1:956903-984721 GCF_000181295.1 Otolemur garnettii | reverse complement strand
GAGTGTGACCCTGCACTGCTCAGATCTGCGAGACCCTCCCACTCTGAGTGTGACCCTGCACTGCTCGGATCTGCAAGACCTTCCCACTCCGAGTGTGACCCTGCACTGCTCGGATCTGCAAGACCTTCCCACTCCGAGTGCGACCCTGCACTGCTCGGATCTGTGAGACCCTCCCTATCTGAGTGTGACCCTGCACTGCTTGGTTCTGCATGGTTTGTGTCACAGCCTGCCTTTGTGTGGCTCTGTTATAGTCAGAGAAGAGCAAATGGAAAAATGCTAATGGTTGTCATAATTGAGCTCATTATTTAAACAAGGAGTAGATAAGTTATTAGGTATTTAAGTATTAAGCATGTAATTGGGAAATGGTTTTTGTGCTCTCAAGAAAGCTCTCCTGTAAACTTGAATTTGAAAATTCTAGGAAGGGAAGGGAATATAAATAGGTGAGAGAAGATACTGGAAAAATGTAACCCAGTTGCAGGGCGATTCTGTCTCTCTTTGCATACCCATTACAGATGCTGATGAAAGGCTGGCCTTTTTTTTTTTTTTTTTTTAAATGTACTGTGTACTGTTACTTAAGCCATAAATCTCTTGAATTTAGAATTCAGTTTAAAAACACCCTGGGAATACTGATGCATCTCTTCTTATGTGTGTGTTTTGAAACACACACACACAAAGAGAATAAGGCATTCTCTAAGCAACAGTCAGCAGCGGGCAAGAATTCAAATTAGATGATAAAATATATACAAAGCCTTATAAGTGCTAAGGTTACTAACCTGGTGGAAGTGTGCTAGATATTTTAATGACAGAGAAAATCTGTCAAGATGCCAGTATACTAAAGATGCTCCCGCACTGGGTTCTAGACTACTCAGCTAGCCACCGATACAGAAAAGGGGATATTTAAAAATATGAGACATATTTCTCTGTCTCATATTAAAACTTTGAGAGTTAAACCAAAGTTGTTAATGGCAGAATAAAATTTTATTTGTAAAAGATGGTCATGTCTTTGCAGTCAAACATGATTTGTGTTTGTAACTATTGAAGTATTGCTCAGGCTGACATTGATGAAAACTCACCTCTATTTTGTTTTGATGGTGGGAGGGAGAGAGGTTTTATTGGTAACAGAGGTAAACAGTAAAACCTGATGTGGTTTACACCCAGAGAAATGCAACTGCGTGTTGACTAGGTGGTGTCTGGTAAGAGTTTTTTTAAATTGTAGATTAATATCAGGACATATACAGTTAGGTCCCATTGTTTACATTTGTTAGGTAAAGTCCAGGTGCAGTTGGGCCCTTCACCCAGGAGGTGTGCCATGTCCAGGAAACATTTTTCTACTTTGTGGAAAATCCTTTTTCTACGAGAACGCCCTTCTTTTTTTTTTTAGTATATGTGCTGCCGACGCGAGCACATTTTTTTTTTTTTAAGTTTCAGATTAATGTGAAGGTCCAAATGGGTTCCTGTGTTCACAGTAAGGTCCCTGTTGTACTTGTGCCCCTCACCCAGGATGTGTGCCCGTTAGGTGAGAGCACTCCTGTCCCCTCCCTCCGCCTCCCTCCTTCTCCCTTTTCCCAGCTTGGGGAGAATGCTCTTTTAATAGTGGGAATGCAGAAAAAAAAAGAAGTCACTACCGTTCTGAAAGTTGCAGAAACTCTAACAATGCACTTTCCACCCAAAGCAATGACTCAGATCAGATCAGATCAGCCACATCAGATCCTTCCAGATTCATTATCAGATCAGATTGCTCCTTCAGTTATAATCCTATTAATGAAACAAAAAAAATAACACACTTTACTCCCCAGTGCCTGGATTTAGAAGTTTGGCAGATGTTTATTGAGGCAACAGGGCTCCTGGTTAAGAGCCTGGATCCAGGTCTCAGTTCTCCCGTTTCCTGGCTGTGAGATCTTGGGCAAATTTCTGTTTTTGCATTTGTTTCCTCAGCTGTGAGAGGAACTTAATGTAGCATCTGTTCTTGAAGGGTTGTCGCAAAGATTAAATAGCAAAAAATACTGTAGAATATTGTAGACCCACAGCCACTGTTTTATGTGTTGACTGTTTTTTTTAGCGAGTGATTAAATTATACAAATAATTCTTAGAGGCTCTATTTTAAATTTTTATTGAATATCCTTCAGTGTTCAATTGAGCGGGTCTACTGTGATGCGTTGCTGACTGGTTAGTATTTCAGTACGTGATGTGATTATTGTCTTCTCTGGTTGGCTTCGTATCCTACGTGGAGAGACCCCATGCATGCTGATTTTGGGCACTCCTTGGAGACTGAGAAATTGTGCTTCCCGGATAAACCTCCGCACTTGCTAAGCTGCATGTGGGCAGGGCTGTGTCCTGCATGTTGGGGTAGCCCCAGCGCCTCACTGTCTCGAGCCAGGTTGGGGACTCAGCAGTGCCCAGTGTCGCTGCATCAGCAAGCACTGCCCATGTGCCCTGCCCTGTGGAAAGTAACACAAACGAGATGTGATCTTTATACACAAAAAATAAGCTGCCACCACCGGAGCTGATGGGAGCAGCCACATAATCAGAATCTCAGGCCACAGGAAAAGAAAACTCGAGTCTGCTCACGGCTCTGCTCCTCACATGCTAAGGAAAAATTAGTTCACCTTTCTTAGACTTGATTTTTTTTCTACCTGTGAAAATCTTGTGTTATATAGATTTTTAACGATAAAATGAACTACAATAATTGTGAAGGTGGCTTCAAAAGTTAAAGTAATTGCAAAGATATTACTACAATTCTACAAGAAGAAGTGATATTTAGGCTAATCTTTTAATTCAAGATCAAATTGAGCACTTGTCAGAGGCTTAGGAGGGAGCTTTATTTCTTCAACTGGTTGTATAGATTATGTGAATTTTGTAACATAAATATGCTACGTGTGGTGTATAGTCATACAAAGTGGGAATCGTGGTTTTGTAAATTATGAAACTGAAGGCCAAAGACATTCAAGGATTTAATAGATCTCTGTTGAACAATGTGTAGATTTTAGAATTTTGTGAAGTTCCCAGAGGGTCAGGTTGGAGAAGCCTAATCAGCAGTATACATTTACTCCTGGGCTTATGAGTCCTTGGCCCATTTTTAATTCCTTCTTCCTGTTCAGAGAATAATTCCATTTTGTGCATGATTGTGTGGTAGAAAAGAATTGTTACCAGCAGAAAGTTCAGTGTGGTGGGTGGAATTTTAAGATAGTTCCTAGGGTTCCTGCTCTCTGTACACCTTACATGATTCTCTGCCTTCAAACATGGTCTTCTGTGAAAAGGGGAATGATCCTTGGTGAGCCTGACCTAATCAGGCAAGCCTTTCAAAGAGACTAACTTCTTCCTAGAGAAGAACATTCCCAGTGAATGGGATTTTCCCCCCTTTTTTGACACGAGATAGAATCTTGGTTGCTTGCTTTGAAGGTGGAGGGGGCCACAGGGCAAGGAATGTGGCTGGCTTCCAGGAGCCCAGCTGCCTCTGCTGACAGCCCCTATGAATGGGGACCACAGTTCTGCAGATCCAAGGAATTGAGTTCTGTCCCCACGGCATGGTCTGGAGAGAGGACCCGGGCTCCGGATGACAATGCAATCTGGATGACCCTTTCATTTTAGCTGGTGGGACTGACATGGAGAAACCAGTCTCTGCCTGGACTCCTGGCCTGTAGAGCTTTGAGCTGATGAATTGGTTTGTGGTAGTTTGTGATGTGGCAGCAGAAAAGTTAAAAAGAGTGAAGGAGTGAAGGGACTGGCTTTGCCTTTAGTGAGACGTTTCATCTGATAAGTGAACGGGTTGGATGAGATTAACATGAATATTGTGGATTATTTTGAGCCAGAAATATTGACTTTAGATCATGGATTTAGTAACAACACTCTTAAATTTTTATGGAGTCAAGTGTTGCCTATCCTTGGTGTATCAGGAATATTAAATAATTTAACATTAATTGATACAGTATAGGAAGTCAGATAATTAAGTTTGTGAATTCATCCTAGAAAAAGTCCTCCGTACCTCACTGCTGACTCTCACTCCAGTCCCCTTCCAGGCACTCCCCTGGGTAAGCCACACCTGTGCCCAGTCCACCCTGAAAGGCTCTTCCTAGCGCGAGTTCATGAACTTAATCGTCAGACTGTGTACAGTGGCCACTCCAGAAAAAAGAGTTCTAAACTGCTGGACTGGGTGCTGGTGTAGGTGCGCGGCTCACTCAGGGCAGCACTGGGAAAGGCCACAGAGATGTTCAGTATGCGACATGGAGCCCTGGTTCCAGGACGACTCGCAAACTTCTTGGTCTGACCTCGTACATTTGATCTGGGGAGAAGTGCGTGTGTGGGAGAGAGAGACAGTTGAGACTAACAGACATTCAGATGTGTCTGGGTGTTTGGGACCAGTGATTTCTCTGGGCATCTTTGCCTAGATAGGTGTCTCTGGAGGAAAGAGTCTTACGGGAGAGGCATTAGCGTGCGGCTCTTGCAGAGAGGGCAGTTGCCAGTGATGATGTGGCATCATGAACACATTATGACTCCAAGGGTGACGTATGAGCCCTACAAAGAGAAAGGCTACAGTTGAAAGCCAAGGCATTACTTCTAAGAAAAATTTGCAGAACATAGACATAAGCTCGGCTATGTGGATCTGCAGGAAACGGAGTGAAGCAAGGTGGAGGATTTTAGTGTTTCTCCCTCTTGTTGTGAGGTCCGTGGCCTTGCTGCGGCAACATAAGGCACAGATAACGATGGAGGTGCCCAGAGCAGCCCTGTCGGAGCTGAAGGAGACTGAGACTTGTTTGTGAAGAGGGACAGGCCGGAGGGTGAACGCGATTGGAATGTGAGTGGAGAGCACGTAGCAACTTAGGAAGGCATTGACGTGGAAGTCCTTACGACATAGAAGTAGAATGCTTCTGTGTTTTGAGGTCCCGTGATACAGAAGTAGAGGTGTTAAAATACAGCTTTGGAACTCGGAATGAGGTTTGCCTTGAAGATTTTGATAATCAACATAGTGATACCAGTTGAATGCTTGTATGTAGCTGAGGTCATCTTAGGAGACTCTGGAAGATACTGATTGTGACAGCATCTGGAGGAGAGTTGGGACAGAGTGATATCCTGCCAGCCAAGGGAGAAGAGAGATTTGATACCTTCGTAACACTTCCTGCGTGCTTTATAATACCCGTTGCATAGTCCTGGAGGGATTTGATGATCTAGTCATTAAAAGAAATTTCTTCTCGAAATCAGCCCCACTTAATGCTGATACTGGTTCCTTCACCACCAATATTACTTTCCTTTTAAAAATCCGGAAGAAGTAACCAAGCGTTTCCTCTTTTCTCATTAAACAATCATTACTTGCTAATTTAAGAAGGAACTTTAATTTTTAATTTGCTTTTATGTGAGAGAAAGCTTATGCAATGACTTTGAGCCAAAATATCAGTGAATATTTCTTTGTCAATTAATGGAAACAGAATTCAGCACCCTCATTAAACCATGGTCATATGTTTTTCAGCTTCTGAAACCACTAGTGTCAAATTAATTGAGAGAAGTGTCTCTACACTGTTGATTTTAAGGAGAGACCTAATCAAGTCAGCCAACAATAATTCTCCGGGTTGGTAATTAATGACTTTAATAATTTATCTAGTGTTGAATAATTCCTTTTATGGTTAATGGATCCATAAATAATTATCTAGGATTAGAAGAATATGCAATATTTTTATTTATATGAAACATCCCGGAAAATTAATCAGCTAAACCTAGACTAATGAGGGACCTAAAATTCACTGAGGCTTCATTTTTTTTAGATTCCCACTTGTGAGTTCTTTTCTCCTTTTCAGAGGCCCTGGTTTTATATTATTGGACTTTGATGCTACTTTGAGCAGCTGTTTACATCTTCAGGGCCTTCAGAGAAGCTACACTATCTGAATACTCGCCACGATGATTCTTACGGGGCTAAGGAATAAATCGTGTCCTTATTCCTATGCTCTGTGTACACAACAATAGGATTGTTGGCTAACCCTGTTGTACAAATAATTTAGTGGAAGTGATTGTTTTAGTTGTCCTTTTGGTGGGTAGAAGTGTGTTTAAATACAGCGTGAGATGGGGTGAGAAATGCTCTTGGAAGATTCTTGGTCATTACACACCAGCTGTGTGTGATCTGTAACCTTAGCAGAGAGGAATCTAGGGGAGTGACGAGAAGACTATTAGATTTTATTGGGGCATATACTTTGAAAACCCTAAAGAAAACTTCAAGAGGCAGAAAAAAAAATAGGTAGTTATCCCAACTGTGTTGTCAATAGTCTTATGACTTTGCAGAAATGTGTGGCAGAAAAGTGATTTTCAAAAAAGCTTTTGCACTGGAAATATTTATTTTTAATCAATTTCTATTTATTAAGTCTCCCTGGGAGACTCTATTTATTAAGACTCCCTGAGAGTCTCAGGGAGTCTTAAGTCTCCCTGAGTCACCCTCCATGCTAATAAAACCTGAAGATAATTTGGGGGCTTTATCCTGAGAGACTCTAAACTTTAGACTTTTTCTTTTTTCTTTTCCTATCTCTCCACGTAGGCTTGTCGGATCTTTCAGAGTTTTGCAAATTGTTCCAGACATGCTCAAATATGAAGAAGCAGGAAAGTCTGATCCTAGCTGATTTAAAATATAACAACAGACAAAATTCACTTCCGTTTCGAGATACAGAGTTTAAATCAGTTTTATCTACGAAGTCGAGCATTAAAGATGTTATCACCGAGGGGAGTTGTGATGAGCCCAGAGAGCTGGGTTTTGTTTTTTCCTTTCTGTGCTAGTGGACAGCTGTGAACATTTGCAAGTCACCTAACTGGTGTGAATTTTAGTTTAGGGTATATAAAATAATAGAGTGCGTAATGAAGAGAGAATGCTTCTGAAAATGTTTTCTGTCTACACACAACAAATCAAGTTTAAAACCATACAATTGAAGTTAGTCATGATGAGCAATGGAATAATCAGAAAGTGGTGATAATTTTATTGGTAGCTCATGTGAGTGTTTTTGGTCAGTAATTTTTTTTTTTTTATCTTAATAGATAGGGCCTCTGTCACCCAGGCTGGAGTGCAGTGGTATGTGTGATTATACATCACTGCAGCCTCAGACTCTTGGGCTCAAGTGATCCTCCTGCCTCAGCCTCCCAAGTAGCTAGGACTATAGACCCATGCCATCACACTTGACTGATTTTTTTTTTAATTTATTTCTTATAGCATAACTGTGGACATTAATGCAATCATGGGGGTACAGTGTGCTGTTTTCATATACATTTTGAAATATTCTCATCAAACTGGTTAACATAACCTTCATGTCATTTTCTTAGTTATTGAGTTAAGACATTCATACACCTGGGTGATTTTTAATTTTTTTTTTTGTAGGGCTGGGATCTCACTATGTTGCTCATGCTGGTCTTGAGCTCTGGGCCTGAAGCAATCCTCTCATACCTTGGCCCCCCAAGGTGCTGGGATTACATCCAGGAGCCACCACACCCAGCTTTTATCTTTAAATAATTTAATGGATTAATAAGCCTGCAAAAGTGAAAACAAAAGCTTTTATTGGTAATTGACTATAAAACACATATATATGTGAGTGCTTGTGTGTGTGCATAGAAATATATGACCTGCTAGTTAGGGTAGGCTAAACTGCTCTAACGAGTAGTCACCACATGGTTAAATAGTAGTCTAGGGTCTGCAAAATAAAAGAAGTGTAATGAGGAGAGAATGCTTCTGAACATTCAATGTTTGTGTCTGGCTGGCGGCTTTGAGGAGCAGAGCTGAAATGGCCATTCTAGTTATGAGAAGAGAGGGGTCTAATGTGGGTCCAGTGATGTCATTCAAGGAATGGTGGAATTTGCATGTGTTGGTGTCACCCAGACTCCATTGTTAAGAGCTTAGACACAGGGTCACACCAGCCGCAGGGAATCTGTGGTTGTATGCCCTCAAGCTTGGCCTCCATGTCCCACCTACAAATTTATCCCTATCAGAGAACACTCATTTTCAGTGGGTAGGCAGTATGCTCATATGCCCAAGGTAATGGCCACTGCCTTTGCTTACTTCTCTGTTAATGGAATACATAGTACATGGAGCAGATTACATCTGAAATGATGTATCATGTGAATAGTGTTGGGACATAGTATCAAGTACTCAAGTAATAGCTGTTACTATGTACACAGTCATTTAATGATAATTAACAGGAGTGTTGTATTCTCGTACAGTGCTTAGAATCTGAAAATGTCATAATGCTATGTCCATCTTTCATCTGTGACAAGTTTCCTGTAGTCATTAAATATTTAAAATTCATGTAGATAAAAGGATTCTGGACTGCTAGATGTGAATACTGCTTTTGTTAGCTGGCTTCGTGCTGCCTGCTGTGAAAATAAATGGATGATTGAAGGATGTGGCTTCAGAAGAAAGAGTAAAATAGGCTTTCTTATTTTCAAGGCATTGTATCTTGTTGTATCTTGTCAGCTTTGAAAAAAACTTTAAAATGTGTAATGTTGCTGCAAATGTTCCAAAGTTAATAAATTTATCCCTACTTGATAATTTTTATAAATTATGTATTAGCTCATAAGACATGTCACTTCCCCCCAAATTAAATTGCATTAGAGATTAGAATTTGGGGCATTTGGAAAAAATCCTTCCTTTTAAATGAACCCTTTAATTTCAAGATTAAGCAAGATTAATTGGAATTTTTGCAATGTGAAACTAAATTACTTAATGATGTATGCCGGTAAAACTCTGTGGCTGTGATATCCTGCCGGCTGGAACGCAGTAGTGCCTGGGGTCTGTGCCCCACCCGGGCACGGAGTCTTCAAATCAATCTCAACTTTCCCAGACAGTATCTTTCTCCTTGTATGTATGTCAACTCTAGCAAGGAAAAGGATAATAACACATATGAAACTTAAATTTTTGTTACATAAATTGTTTTATATTTAGTAAGAAATAGGTGTAGTTCAGTTACTATTTAATGCTGTGTAGGCAGGTCGATCAGCTGAGAGCGAGCTCACGCCCAGACCTCACGATCAGCACACGTACATGTAGGTTTAAACTAACACGCACTCACAGTGGCCCTGTGTATGTGGGAGGGCTGTCGCAGCTCATTAGCTCTCTGGCCACTGGATGAAAGGGTTCATTTTTGTCCATGTACTTCTGGTGTAGGACAATCTGGGTGTTGTCTGAGTCCACCTGGTTCCGGGCCTGCCACTTTATCATGGCAGGTAACTAAAACTGTCCTGGGCACCTATTCTGTAATCAGAAATGCATCCAGCAAATGACAAAAAATAGGGAGGTGCTCACCTGAAGTTTGCAGTTAACTAAACCTGCAGTCAAACCTGGGCTCTGCCACTTGCTGGCTGCGCTACCATACCGTACAAATTACCTTCTCTGAACGTGGGTTTTCTCTTCGGTGTAATTACACCACCTCACAGGCCCGACATGAAGACTAAATGGGGGAAGAGAAGACGTGTAAATGCGTGGGGGACGGAGGGAGCAGGACCCCAGTGACAGTGCCGTGTCCAGGGAGCATCGGATGTGGCCCCTGCAGTTCCAGTCTCTGTCCCTGGCCTGGCTCCTGGCCCTGGTCTCTGCTGCCTGCTTTCGATTTCTGTATTACCACGGAATGCGCGCAGTACTTCCCGGTACCAGAAGCAATATTTTAGTTTTATTCATTTTGGTGTTTACTCTGTCCTCTGTGCTCATTGTGGAGAAGGGGTTTTGAAGGTCCCACTGGCCTCAGAAAGGAGCAAAACCTTTTTTTCAGGTATACGGTCTTGCTCTTAGCAGCCAGTAACTGTCTTCACCCTGATTTCTCTCTCTAACTAAATCGTCCTCATCTTGAGTGAAAGTCAGCTGTTAGGTGACGGGGACCTGCTCGTTTTCACTTTGCCCCGCCCTGTTTCCGTCATTCAGCATTTTAATCTTTAGAGTGGGCCGTTTTCTGTGTTTGAGGGCACAGACGCCCTTGCCCAGGGCCTCACGCCCGTTTTACGTTTTAGCGTCCCCGTCTCTCTCCGGAGATTCAGATTTGTCAAAGCCGGAATATTCAGACAATAGTCTGACAAAGGAGTGCCTAAAACGTAATGAAAGAGCTTTAGTCTCCTTGCCTGTCAGATACTATAAATCCTCATAAATATCAGGCTAGATCCGATCACAGTACGTTCTTAATAAAACACGAAGAGCTCGTGTGCCTGGGCGTCACCGCGTTCCCCCACCCTCTCAAGCTCACTTTTCCTAATCCTTCCCATCTCATTGCTGCCACTGTCACATACCTGGTTGTTCAACCCAAATGTCTAGAAGTCAGCCTTCCTCCATATATTCATTCCATTGGCCAGTTGTGGCATCACGTCACCATGGGAATAAAACAGCCAGGACATGGATTAGAAGCACCTGCTTGCAAGACGTGGGCTTCCCATAGGTGCTGGGAAAGCTCCGGGTAACCTCCACTGTGGCCTTTTGTTGAAGCATTAACAGGTGTGGGGCCACGTACTAGGATCACACTTAATGGTCACTACGTGCTCTTTCCCCAGGGGCTTGACTCCCACCCTGTGCACCATAAATGTTCAAGGTACAACACTTGCTTGGTAATGAGCGACTGATCGTAACTCATTAATGCATGCAGTTGCTTGAGGGGTTGTCTCTGGGCTGCAAAACAGCTCCACGTCCCGGAGATTGTCCCGCTCCCAATGCTTCCCTCGAGACCTGGTGACCACTTGTACAAACCTGGTGCTCAGTCTCCTATAGTCGTGATTAACCCTGTACTTAAAACATGCCCCACTTCTGTCTCCTGTCTTTCTCTGATGGTCTCAAAGTCAACATCATGTTTTTTTTTTTTTTTTTTTTTTTGAGATAGAGTCGTATTATGTCGCCCTCGGTAGAGTGCTGTGGCGTCACAGCTCACAGCCATCTCAAACTCTTGGGCTTAAGTGATCCTCTTGCCTCAGCCTCTCATCTTTCTTTATAATCTTCCCTTGGATCATTTCCCACCAGTCTGTTCTCTATGGAGTAACATTTCAGAAACCTAAGTTAGATCACCTTACTCTCCTGCTGAACTCCCCCACAGCTTCCCAAGTCGCCTAGAGGAAAATCCCTCTCCTTATTCAGGCTTGTGACGTCCACGGGGTGCTTCTCCTGCCTCCTCTCTCTGGCCACATGCTACACTCCCCCTGGATCTTCAAAGATCATTTCCTTCTTGACATACAAATGCCGCTCCCTTCTCCCGTGGCGGGTCCTGCTGTGGCTTTAGTTTCCCATAGTGGGTATCACCCTCAGTCACTGGGCTCCAGCCTCCCGGAAGGAGCCCTGTTCCCTTCCCCACGGCATCCTGGCATCTGAGCTGTGTCTGTCCACAGTAGACTTAATGCGTAATTACTGGGACCTCCCCCCTTCCAGTTTGCATCTTCACATTAATTATGCAAGGGCATTCAGATTTGGTGGGTTGTACCAATTTATTTCACGTGTTGAAATTTCTGTTGAAATCTGGTGGGGTTGAAGCATTCATGGTTTATAACCAGAAGCTGGTCAATCAGACTGTACTAAACCAGACACTGTCCCTGCAGTTATGAAGAGGAGAAACAAAAAACAGAAAGTAAATAATAAAGAGAGTACTGGCACCTTGCGACACACCACAGTGACACTTGGGGCTTTTTAGCCTTTAGGAAGTGAGGTGTTCAGAGTCCAAGGCAGTTAGGGGATTTTCTTTTCAATTGGGAAACTGAGATGCTATTTTTGTTTTTGGATTGCAAATGACTTCTGATTTGGACTCTATCATCCTTAACTCATTGGATGATTCCATTGTTTTTTTTTTTTTTTCGCTTTAAGTGTAGCCGTAACTACCAGAGACTAGAGAATAAAGCTACACCACTCTCTCCATCAGCGAGGCAGGGATTCAGTATAAACTCCCCAGGCGAAGAGCAGGTACCAGTGGTTTTTGGGTTTCTGTGAAATGAAGTGGAAGTGAAGGACCAGGTAGGTTGTTAATGATATTTGCTTTGGTGGTTATTGCTCTTAGCTGGTCTACTTTAAGCGTATTTTTTTCGGTATGTATTTGGTGAGTTGGGCAGCATATTATTTCTCTCATACACACTTTTTTGGTCTGTTTAGAAATCATTGTGTCCTTTGAGGTTTGCTTAAAAAATTGCCGTTTGTGTCAGCGTTGGAAAGAGATTAAGACTGCTCTGCAAACCTTTGCTGTTATCATACCTAATTCAATACACCTTTTAACCTCAGATTCCCCAATAATGTTCTCAAAATAAAGTGAAATAAAGCCATAAATATCTTTAAAAAGAAACTGCCTTCTGTATATTTGGAATTTCCTCTAGAGCAGTGGTTCTCTAATGCCACAACCCTTTAATACAGTTCCTCATGTTGTGGTGACCCCCAACCTTAAAATTACTTTCATTGCTACTTCATAACTGTAGTTTTGCTACTGTTATGAATTGTAAATATCTGATATGCAGGATGGTCTTAGGCGACCCCTGTGAAAGGGTTGTTCGACCCCCAAAGGGGTAGCTGCTCTAGTTCATTGCTGAGAGCTGGTCTCTGATGACTCATGAAAGAATAAATGAATGGCGAATTAATACCACTTTCAAGACTAACAAGTGAGTGAGGGGAGCATATAAATTCTTCAGGAATAAGGGCACCTTGCAACATTGCCAATGTTAGGAAGAACTTTACACGTGTGCACTGACAGGACAAGCATTGTATTTAATCCTAATAAAGGCATATTTACTTTAAAATGGGTCAGCAAACCTTTGCAAGTCAGTGGTGAATACCAAGGGTGTGGGTGTTGGAACCGAGGCAGTGCACGTAGTCCCTGTTGGTGTCGTTCTTGTCGTGTGGATGAACTAAAATTTGAACTCCCCGAGGGACCAGCTGAGTCCTGAGTATCAATATGTAATATTACCTGTTTCCTTTTTCCCAAATATAAAAAAACAGGACTTTGGACTTCACATACACCTGTAAGGACCTTGCTTACATGTTACCGGGTACTGAGGAGCAGCTCGACACGTGTTAGCTGGATCGTGAGAAGGGGAAGCATTTCTTGGTTGCTGTCCCCGTGCCCTTGGGAATTGTCTGTCTATCAGAGTACAATCTGAGCATCCTCCTCACCTGTGTAGCTTCTGAAAGTGGCCATTTGCCCAAGAGGTGCTAAAGCCCCGGGAAGCTGTGTCCGGGCGCTCCTAACTTTGGAGATGTATCAGGTATGTGCAGGGAGAAGGATTAGAGGCCATCCCTGTCCCCTTCCACGCATAATAAGAGCACCAGATTAGTGATTTTCAGAAAATAAACAAAACATATCTTTAAAGAAATCTCTGTGTTGATTCTTTGCTGTCCCTATGCCATTAGGGATTTGCCATTACGGTCACAGATAAAGCAGAAAGGGTAACAGGCTGTCGTGAAGCAATAAGGAGTCAGCCCAGAGGGTGAGGGACCAGCGTGGAGCCTGGAGGCCGTTTAACCAGGGTGTCCACAGATCACATAAACTAATCCTCACTGTGAACATTGCAGCACAAAATCACCCTGCTTCTTTTGGCTTTGACTGAGGCTCCGAAGCTGGCTTTGTGCATTTCTAGAGTACGTGCTTTGTGATGTCCTTACCTGAGCAACTTTAAACTTAGAAAATTTGTGACACTCAGGCTTTAATGGTTCTGAGTGGGCATTGAAGTTGGTAACGCCGATGCGTTCAATTAGTAGAAATTCATTATTTCTGCTCTTAAGTGATTGCCCATGATCATTAATATTTCTGATGGATGCAATCAGGGAGATGGCTGGTTCTCATTCCCCAGTGATTCTTGACAATGGCCGGGCAGTATAGACTGTCTGAAATCCTTTCTAAGATAATATTTGGCTTGGTGAAGGAGAAATTCTCTAAATTGATTTTTTGAATAATATTTTGAGACTTTAAATTTTTCCATTTCCATATTCTAACAGAAAGTGAGTCCATCTGATGATTTCACTGACATGATGTATGAGCCCCCAACGTAACTGCTGTCAGCCCTGTTCTAAGCAGGCAGGTGCAAGACACGAGAATTGCTCTTTGGGTACCAGCAGGAGAAATAGCTTAGCTTCACTATTTTTCAGCTTTTTAAAAGAGAGGAGTGAGGTTATAAAAAGAGAAGGAATCCCTCTCATCTCTTTCTCTCACAGTCCCGCCCTACAACTTTGTCAGTGCTGAGATGCCGCGGTGGCTGAATTTCCTGGGTAACTGACTCTGTGCATGGGGACTGAAGCCAGGCCACGGAGAGCTGAAGCCAGCGTGTGGATGTGTGTGGGGGTATCTGTAGTTTTAAATTTCTGGAAGGTTAAGTTTATAGGTCTAGTTCCTGCCTTTCATGTATCTATGAAAACCTTCATCATAATGTTTCCTGCATCAAAAAATAAAAATATAGGGCCCTGGAAACCATTTTTTTAAGTGAAATGTCACAAGAATGGAGGGAGAAACCCCTGTACTCAGTTCCAAATGGGGACTAATGGATCAACACTTCAGGGCACATATGGATGTAAATCTCAATAAAAACTGTGCTGGGGGGGATGGGAAGGGGAGGGCAAGGTCACACCCACTGGGTATAGTACACTTTATCTGGGGGAAGGGCACACCTATAACTTTAACTCAATCTGTACAAAAACAAAATATGTAAGAAAAAAAGCCTGTACCCTCTAATATTCTAAAATAAAACAAATACACGGGTCTGTTCTGACTTGCTTCAGAGTTTGTATTTTTATGGTGAAGTTGGCAAGTAAGCCTTATTTTTTTTCTATTTTTGTAAAAGGAATTGTAGACCAGTGGCTGTAGAATTGAGTTATTGTGGAACTGTGGAAAGGAATTTGTAGAATTGAAGATCTGAGACTTATAATCTCCTCCCCCAAAGAAAGCAAAAAGTAAAAGCGAAAATTATTAAAAAGGAAAAAAAAGGCAAGTAATAAAGACTCACCGCCAAGTTGAAATAAATCATTTAAATAATATAAAAATGCAAATATAATTGTAAAGTCCGATGTTTTATTAGGTTTTCTAGTGATATCTAGATATTTAAAAGGCACCTGAATATTTCTGAACATTTCTTTTGATATTGTAAGGAGAGTCATGCTTTGTCTGCCACTTTACTATTTAAAAAAAATTGAATGTTTTGGAGAAGAAGGGTTATCTAAGCCTTTTATTTGGATGGGGAATTCTGTTTTTATTTTTCAGTTGCTAATTCTCAGTTACTAATCCTTTCCCTCTGAAAAAAATTACTGTTCCTAGCAACACAGAAATGACAGGGCTTATCTGCAGCTTCTCCTGCGCGCACTAGTGCCCTCCAGATTACACTGACATTAATAACTGTAACCAGCTTTTAATAAAGTGGTGAGGCCCTGGAGGCTATTGGTGTGTTTTGTAACTGGCTTGCAAGGAAAAAACCCTTTATTTTTCTTTTGTTATTTTGTGGATGATAAGGCTGAGCCCAGGTGGAATGCACATGGAGAAGTCAGAGTTCTCCTTCCACCCTCGCTAATCACTGACACACACATGCGCACACACACGCGTGCACCATTGGAGATTTTATCAGCATACGTAATGCTTCCTGGCTGGTTGAACTGCCTGATTTTAAAGATTGACCACATCTGAGGATCCTGTGTATGATACATAGTAAGAATAAATATGAAACAGTTTATTTTAGGCTCTGGGCCCATCCCCAGAGACTGTTGTTGTCACTTTTTTTTAGTCTCAATACTGATTTTGCAAGGCTGGGTATGATTTGGAATTTTCAACTGCATATATTTCAATATTGTTATGGTGTTTTCATCGGTGAGATAAAGGAGGAAAATGAGAACCCAGAGGTTCTCCACTGTGATCAGTGATCCTTTGTTCACAGAACTTTAACCGGCAGCAGGTTGCTGAATGTTTGACTTTTGTGGTTTAGAAATGCCTGGTCCTGTTCATTCCTCATACAAGTATTGTTGACATTTGGACAGGTATTTGGTACTGAGGTTTTTCCTGGAAGTGAGCTATATCACCTTAATGAACTCTTTCTTAGTAAAATATATAAGTTGCATTATTACATTCTGATTCTATGCAAAGCTTGTACTCATTATGAAAATAGCTTACAGAAAATGCTTGTACCATAGCTGTGTTTTGGAACTAAATTCCTTGGAGGAAAAACAAGTCTGAATGATTTTAATCTTGAGGGAATGTAGTGTTAAACTATAACAAAAACAGCTGTCTAAAGTTAGGAATTATGTGTGCGCATGAGTCTGTATTGTTAGTCAAAATAGTAAAATTAATATTGATGAGTTAGGAAGATATTTACAACAGAAGCTGGACCTCTAGTTTATAAAATGCTGCAAATTCAATGCAGACTCAACGTGAGGATTGTCTGTAATTCCCTGTGTTCCTGTAGTGAATTATTGGAAGTTGTGTGGATTACATGAAAAGTAGGCTCCTTTGAAAGTGAATATTGATGACCATTTTGTTACAGGTTTGCAGACATACAGTGAAATAATGTGCATCTTTATTTACTAGGGAATATAACACAGTCATATAAGTTACTGTTTAGAAAAATTATGTTATATTTGTAGTAAATAGAATACCTAATGATTCTATTGAAGAGAAATATGCAGGGTGCCCCTAAGGTCATCATATGGAGGAAAATTAACAAAGCCATATATATTTTATATTTTTAATATTCATATGTGGAGAAATATTTTATAAAATTTTGTAATGACTATTTTGTAAATAAAGGTACATTTAGCTACAATTTCTCATTTTCCCTATGTATGTATGGCGACCTTTGGGATATCCTATAGTGTAATTTGGATAGTTTTATTACTTTAATATATTTAGGGGATATATATTGAATTCCATTACATGCACATGGTAGTGAAATATTGCACCATAACACAGTCTGTCTCAAAACTTTTGTAGAGACTTGTGTATAATGGTGAAGTCTGGGTGTTGGATGCCCCCATCACCTGAATAGTAGATGTCATTCCCAGTAGGTAATGGTGGATGTGGTTCCCAGTAGGTAATAGTGGACGTGGTTCCCAGTAGGTAATAGTGGACGTGATTCCTGGCAGGTAATGGTGGACGTGGTTCCCTGCAGGTAATGGTGGACGTGGTTCCCAGCAGGTAATGGTGGACGTGGTTCCCGGTAGGTAATGGTGGACGTGGTTCCCAGTAGGTAATAATGGATATTGCTCCCAGTAGGTAATAGTGGACGTGGCTCCCAGTAGATAATAGCGGACATGGTTCCCAATAGGTAATGGTGGATGTGGTTCCCAGTAGGTAGTGGTGGACATGGTTCCCGGTAGGTAACGGTGGACGTGGTTTCCAGTAGGTAATAGTGGATGTGGTTCCCAGTAGGTAACGGTAGACGTGGTTCCCGGTAGGCAATGGTGGATGTGGTTCCCAGCAGGTAATGGTGGAGGTGGTTCCCGGTAGGTAACGGTGGATGTGGTTCCCGGTAGGTAACGGTGGACGTGGTTCCCAGCTGGTAATGGTGGACGTGGTTCCCAGCAGGTAATGGTGGACGTGGTTCCCGGTTGGTAACGGTGGATGTGGTTCCCGGTAGGTAATGGTGGACGTGGTTCCCGGCAGGTAACGGTGGACGTGGTTCCCGGCAGGTAACGGTGGACGTGGTTCCCAGTAGGTAATGGTGGATGTGGTTCCCAGTAGGTAATGGTGGGCATCATTCCCAGTAGGTAATAATGGGTGTTATTCCTGATAGATAATCTTCTACCCTTTGACCCTGCTGCCATCCCCACTTTTTAGTCTCCAGGGTCCATTTCTTTGAATAATCATTTTAGGATTTTGCATTCCTTCTGTTGAATCCACCAAAGGCAAATCTGAAATCCAGAGTCTGACAGGTTGGGGGGGTTACATATTTGCTTTTATGCTCCTTTTATTGTTTCTGGCTCCCTGCTAGCTCTGGGCACCTTCTTAACTCTGCGCTGGAGAAAATGGTTCTAAGGAGCCTGGGCAGGTTGCCTACTGTCTGACAACTACAGGTTTCCATACATAGGGAATTTTTTTTTTGTATACCTATTAAATGATACAATGTGGCAAAGTAGTTCCACGTGTTCTAAAAGCCCACACAGTAAAAGTAACTTTTCTCCCAGAAATTAAAAAACAATGGCCTTCACAACTGTTAAGTAAAGTTCTTAATAAATTTAAAGAGTATGAACTTTTAGCGCAGACACAGATTTAGTACTCCTGTTTTGTCACTTGTTAGCTATTTGACCTTTAGTAAGTTTAAAAAATTTCCTCTGAGCCTCCATTTCCCCATCTCTAAAATGGTCATGCCGCATAAATCGCGTAAGTGTTGTTGTAAGGAACTCATAGATGGGTACTATTACGTACCCAGCATTGTTTCAGGAAAAGTGAAAGTGAACAAGTAATAGCTCATTTTTGTTTTCTAGAATTGTTTCCTTTTTATTTATTTATTTTTTGCCCTAAAACATTTGGATCACCTAGTGTATGTTTTTGTTTGTATCCTGCCACTTTCTGTATCACAAGATAATTGGATTCCCAGTAAGTTCTATTCTTACTGTATTTAGGAAGTATTTTGAAACTTCTAAGATCACTTATAAAATAACTATCAATTCAATTATAATGATTATTTGAAATTTCCCATTTTGTGCTGTGCATGACCAGAAGAAGGTATTAGTAAAATCCTTTCCTTCTCCTCCCAACTGTTTATAGCCAGGACAACCTTCATGCTTAAGGACTACAGTGAAACCGAGTAACCAGGGCCGTGTGGCAGGGAGAATAGTGGCTCCCCAAAGACAGTATGTTTGAATCTTTAGAGCCTGGGACTATCTTACCTCACGTAGCAAAGGATGTGATCAGAAGGGCTGGCGCTGGGCTGAAAGATCTTACTGGGTCATCTAGGAGGGTCCTCTAGTCACAGGTCCTTCAAAGCAAAAAGTCTACCTGCTAGATCAGAGAGATAAGACAGAAAAAGAAGAAAGAAAAATGGGAAATGTGAGAAGGACTCCATCATTTTCCTTGGGTTTGAAGATAAAAAGGGCCCATGAGCCAAGGAATGTGGTGGCCTTTAAAAACAGGGGACGTCCTTTGGCTTACGGTCAGCAGGAAAATGGGAGCCTCCCTTGTTCAACTGCAAGAAACAGAATTTTGTCAACACCACAAATGAGCGAGAAATGGATTCTCCCCTGGAGCCTCCAGAAAGGAACTCAGCCTGTCAACTCCTTAATCTTAGTCTGATGAGATGCTTATTGTACTTTGGACCTACAGAACTATCAGGTGAGACATTTGTATTGTTCTAGGTCACTAAGTTTCGCCTCTCCCCACACCATTCCCAGCAGATTGAGACAAGGAAGTAGGGGTTGGACCTGCTTAGATGCAACTCAGGGTGGAAAGAGGCCCGACTGGCCTGGCCCGGACCCTCTGCTGCTGAACCGTGGAGCGGCAGAGTCAGTAGGCCTTTCAGGTCACAAGGAAACCTCGTATCCTATTCCAGAAATTAGTCTTACTCTTATCCCCCATCAGGTTTCCCAAACTGGATGTAAGAAGCTTGAGTTTTCCCTAGAGGAGAGAGCGCATAATTGAGAGAGTGAGTGAACATTTTGAGAGGGTAGATTTGATCTTGAACATGAGAAGTCTCACCTGATTCTGATTAACATGCCAAGTAGGGGCTTTTAGGTTTTGCCTTCTCTTTTTCTTTTTCTTTTTCATTTTCTGAGCCTCCCTGGGACCTCTTGGTGTCCTATCTTTCCCCACTCCCACTGCCCTCACACTTACTAGAACGTTTAGTCCTAGGCAGAATGGGAGTCCCCTGTATTCACCCATCTGTCTTCACAAGTTGGAGAGTTGTCTGGTCTGACACCTGTGGGTGCTCTGTGACTGCTGAGCGAATGTACGCAAAGCTTCCCGGGGTTTCTTTGGCACCTTATAGCTGTACTCATGGTGCTTCCACTTTCCAACTAATTCTCGTGTCTCATAAATGAGCACCCCCTATGGCAAGCTGATCAAATCATGTTGTGGGGTCACACTGAAAACAGAGCATACTTTTCTCCCTCATGTCATGGGACTGCTCTTCCATGACCCTGCTGTAGCATTGGTAGTTGTGTGTCCCTTAGCGATGGGGATGTGTTTGGAGGAACGCCCTGCTGGGTGACTTTCTCGTGGGAGCGTGTGTGCTGGGTGACTTTCTCGTGGGAACGTGTGTGCTGGGTGACTTTCTCGTGGGAGTGTGTGTGCTCACACAGATCCGACAGCACAGCCCACACCCAGGCTGTGCCGTACAACAGCTGCTGCTCCTCAGCTGCAAACCCACCTGGGATGTTACTTCACTAACACTGTAGGCACCTGTAACACAATGCTAAGTATTTTTGATCTAGACATGTGTAGACATGGAAAAGGTCCAGTAAAAATAGAGTATAAAAGATAAAAGCTGGAACGCCTGTGCAGGGCACTCACCATGAGTGTGGACTGCAGGACTGAAGTTGCTCTGGGTGGGTCAGTGAGCGAGCGGGAGTGAATCTGAGGACCTCAGACATCACTGCGTGCTGCTGTAACCTTTGTAAGCCCTCTACACTTAGGCTGCATTAAATTTATGACAAAATTTTTTCTTAAATTAACCTTAGTTCTCTGTAACTTTTTTTACTTTGTGAACTTTTTACTTTTGCTAACTTTTGACTTTTTTAGTTTAAAACACAAATGCTTTGTACTGTTGCACAAAATTTCCCTTACTTATATCCTTATTCTATAAGCTTTTTTCTATTTAAAAATTTTTAATTTTTTTTTTTTTTAACATAAACACTTACTTTGTCAAAAATGGAGATCTGCGCACACACACGAGGCCCGGCCTCCACAGGGTCGGGCCATCAGTGTCGCTGTTCTCGACCTCCAGCTCTTGTCCAGCTGGACGGTCTTCAGGGGCAGTAACATGCACACAGCCGTGGTCTCCCACAGTAATGCCTCTTCTGGGCCCGGCACAGGGTGACTCTTGTCTGTGATCCCAGCACTCTGGGAGGCCAAGACGGGTGGTTCACTTGAGCTCAGGAGTTCAAGGCCAGACTGAGCAGAGTGAGACCCTGTGTCTAACAATAGCCGGACGTGGTGGTGGGTTCCTACAGTCCCAGCTGCTTGGGAGGCTGAGGCAAGGGGATTGCTTGAGTCCAGGAGTTTGAGGCTGCTGTGAATTATGATGATGCCACTACATTGTACTGAGGGTGACAGAGTGAGACTGTCTCAACCTCCCCCCTCAAATAATGCCTTCTTCTGGAATATGTATGGAAGGACCTACCTGAAGCTATTTTATATCTAACTTTTTTTTTGGAGTAAAAAAGTACACTCTAAAATAATGATAAAAGTTGTAGTAAATGTGCAAACCAGTAACTAGTTTCTGTTACTGTTATGAAGTGCCGCGTAGTGTCTGTAACTGCACAAGCTACACTAGGGCAGAGGCTGGCAGCACCCCCGCACGGAGGTGACCGCGGGGGCATCACAGGTGGTACAACTGCTTCAGCTCTGTTATGATCTGGGGGACGTTCTTCAGGTGTGCAGGGTGCCGTCATGTGGTACATGATGGTGTTTACGACGACATCCCTAGTCAGCTGCCTGTGAGCTTCAATTTGGTGGCTGGTTGGGGAAGAGGAGGAGAGAAGACCTAGTGGAGGTTTCCAGAGGTCTGCACCCTGAGCAGAAACCTCCGCAGTCTGAAACCCATTGTGCAGAGAGGCAGGACCAGACTCCTGGCCCACAGAAACTGTGCGATAATAAATGTATGTAGTTTTAAGTTACTAAGTTTATAGTAATATTGTTTTAAAGCAATAGATAACTAACACAGATCCTCAAAGGCTTTAGATACTATAATTACCAGACACAACATACAAAATATGTTCAATCGAGTTTGAAGAAATAAAGACGGGATTAAAATACACGCAAGGAACAAGAGAATGCGGAACTGATGAAACAAATTTGAAAAATAGATACAGCATCTAAATGAAAAATATCAAAATTGACACTAAAAAGGGGAGGCCTACGGAACAGGCAGGCATGGCTGAAATGGTATCTGCGGCCTCAGAAAAGAGCTGAGAACTACTCAGAATGCACAGACCTCGAGGCTTGCTTTGCTTGAATTCTTTCCCTTAGCCTGCTCCAAGGCTTCTCCTGGGCTCCGCTCAGGTTTCTGGTCCCACTCCTGAACTGGTCTCTGCACGGTGCTCCTTCTTCATAGTGTTTTCCACCTGGTGATGCGTCACTCAGTTTCTGGTCCCACTCCTGAACTGGTCTCCGCCTGGTGCTCCTTCTTCATAGTGTTTTCCACCTGGTGATGCGTCACTCAGGTTTCTGGTCCCACTCCTGAACTGGTCTCCGCCTGGTGCTCCTTCTTCATGGTCTTTTGCACCTGGTGATACGTCACTCATTACCAACTTGGCCTTGTTTGTTTCTCCATCCTCCCCAGCGACTGCTCTTCGTGGCTGGTGCAGCAGCCCCATGCCAGACGATAATCCTTATTCTCAGTAGATGCTCGATAACTACTTCTTGAGTGAAGGAAAGAATGAAGGAGGCACAGAGAGAAAAAAGAAGTGAGAAAACATGGAAGCCAGGCCGCGGCGGTGGAGCCCTGGGTCCTGTCAGACTCACTGTCGCTTGGCTTCTGTGTTTGAGTCCTCTCCCCTCCTGGAAGGTCAGACCTCCAGGGAAGGCCGGGGACGGTGTCAGTCACTGCTGCTTTCCTGGGGCCTAACCCAGTGCCTGGCATATCATCTGTACACACTGCTTAAAAATAACCAGCGACAGTTTAGTACCATCTAATCACAGTTTGGGGAGAAGTAGAGAATGAGGAGGCGGCAACATTGAAAAGCTAATTGGCTGGGAATTTTGCAAACTTGATGAAAGATACTAATTCTTAGCTTTAGGAAAACCTGAGGAATCCCAGGTGAACCAGAGGCCATCGCACCACATTACCATAGACTGTTAAGATCTTACAGTCACCTCAACAGTAAAGACAGATTCCCCACAAAGGAATAAAAGGCATAGCTCATGTCTCAGTTGCAAGAATGGAAGCTGGAAGGCAGTGGAATAATATTTTAAATTACTAAAATAAAACAATTGCCTAGCTGTAATTTTATATCCAACAAGTCAGTCTTTCAAGAATGAAAGCAAAAAAAAAAAAAAAAGAACAAAAGCAAAAAAAGATTTTCAGACAATTAAACAGAGATCTTTATCAACTGTCCCTTCATTAAAGGACATTATGAATAATGCACATAAAAATGATTTCTTGAGGGAGATCTGAATGCACCAGGAAGTGGCAGCTGAAGAAAATCAGAAACTTGTGGTTACGGCTAAACTGACGCCCACTGCATGAATTGTCAGCAGTGTTAGTCTAATTAGCGTGGCGAAAATGTGGAAATTAAATATCGGCAATAGCATACAATTGAGGGTGGAGCATAACAAATGTCTTAAAGTCTTTCTAATTTCTGAAAGTAAGGTTAAGTGATTATGGTTAGTATTAGATTTTACCTTCTTAAGTATGCATAGTAAAAATTTAAGGATAAGACTCAAAGAAAAGGGATCAAGGACATAATTTCCAAATTGGGTGAGGTAAAAAAGTAGAATGAAAAAACTTTTAAAATCAGGCAAGAAAAGAAGACAAAAAGCACAGAAAATGACAGAAAAATATAAAGCACAATAAACAGAGTAAGAATAAACCCAAACAAAATAACAACTTAGATAACAGTTTCAAGAGGTAGGGTCAGCAACGTCAAAATCTGTTTCTTTGAGAAGACTGACAAAATTAGCAAACGTCTAGCAAGATGGATGGAGAGGGAGAGACACAGTCAAGGAGGAGAAA
The DNA here is from genome assembly GCF_000181295.1 of Otolemur garnettii. NCBI lineage: Eukaryota > Metazoa > Chordata > Mammalia > Primates > Galagidae > Otolemur > Otolemur garnettii. The sequence goes on along the minus strand of NW_003852533.1, from coordinate 960,964 downwards.
GAGGCATAAGGAGAAAGGGGCAAGATCAGAAGGAGGTTGGAAATTATTTAGTGGTGATAAATTTGAAAACTTAGACAAAAGTGGAAAAAAATAGAAAATCACTTCCTACAGAATCTCAGAAAGAAATAGAAAACTTGAAAAATTGTACGAGCATTCAAAAAATTAAATCAACTTATAAGAAGAGCATCAGGAATCCAACACCAGGCTGGGACGCTGCGTCCCGGGGAAGGCCATCCGTGCGTTCCAGGGGCAGATAATTTCAGTCTCGCACAGACATATCCAGAGACTCACAGAAGGAGGCGCGGCACAGTCATGACAAAGACCCAGGAAAGGAGCATGAGAGATAAAAACTGTCGCCTTTCTCAAGAATGCAGATCGAAAATGCTAAACAAAATACTGCTAGTCCCTTCCTGATGAGGGGTTAGGAGCCCTCCTGCCCTCTTCTAAGGAGACCTTTGGTCATTACTGTTACACAGGAGGCAGGTGGGTCTTACTTGGCTGGCTGGGGAGCAGCGCTCAGCGTGTTTGAGGTGGTTTCATTTTCATGGCTGAACATTTGCAATCTGCACATTGTCGGGTATCCTTGAGGAAGGGCTGGAGCATGTCTAGGTGTGAGGATCCTCATCAGAGCAGATGCAGGTGCCCAGTGGCTGCCTCTCATCAGCCCCTGGAAGTGGCACGCGGCAGAGAGGGACCTCCAGGACAGCAGGGGTGTTGGGTGGGAGCTGAGGTTTTTTTTTGGGGGGAGGGGAGGCTAAAGATCATGAACTTCCAGGTTCCTCAGAAGCTTAGAATAATTTCTTCTCCCAATACACTCTCATATCACTGGTCAGGCCTCATACAAACACTAGTCGTCCTACAAAATTCATTTCAGTTATTACTTGACACACGGATGGTTGTGGACATCTGGGTCACTTGTGTAAGTCATGTGAGTTTCTGCTTAGTTGCTTTCATATAGTGATATTCTAATCATACTTTCAATTCGAGGGAATGTGGGTTATTATAATAGCATGTTGCTGAACCAAGAATGTTTCAGGGAGGTATCAAGCTAATGTGTGGGTTTTCTTGTGCTACTCAGCTTCAGATATTCACCACCCCTCGAAAGAGAGTTAGAGGAAGCGGATAGAGCAATAAAAAAAGAAAAAGTATTATTTTCATGTTTCAAAAATGTAAGACGTGACATCAGGAGTGAATTTGGACTTTAGGGCAGAAGATAACTTTTCTATATTTGTTAGAAGTACAGATATTGTGGGAACGTATTGAATTCTTTGGTCTTGAGTGGGAAGAGAACCACATAGATAAATTGAAAGCAAGAGTCTGGAGTTTTGCATTTTACTCTGATTCTTACATTTATTCGTCATAGATCCCCACTGACTTTCAAAGGTTTTTGACAGTCACCTGTGATAAGAACAAACTTGGTTAGATGTCGGGTTTATTTGATCATAGAATACCGTTAAGGTTTATTAATTTAATTCCAGTATAGCGTTCCAAGCTTATTTATCCCGAGTGTTAGCTGGCATTTCTTATAAATGCCTATTAAACAAAAAAGCTTGATTTAATCCTATCATAAATTATTTTCTTTCCTGGAGGCATACATAGCCACAGATATAAAGAAACTTCTATTTTACTACCTAAGAGAAATTTAAAAAATATTAATAATAACCTATTCATTCCACTTACATCTGTTGGCCTTCGAGAACAATATCATTCCTGATTCCATGGAATGGCAGGATGTGTCCAGATAGGCAAAGTGTAATCCAATGGACTCACCTAACTGAAAAGTGTTTTCTGAAAAGATGTTTTTATTTTGTATGTGATAGATGTTAATGCTTCTATTCTTTTCTATTTTATTCTAATCTGTCATTTTACTAAAAAAAAAAAAAATGCAGGTTGTGAACCACTACATTGATTTTGGGGGCCCATTAATAGGTCACATGCCACAGTTTGAAAAATGCTATCTAAAATATAATCATGTTGCTAATCTCTTTAGATAACTGTTGATCTGTACTAGTCAAAATCTAGGGGTTGTCACTCGAAATTATTTCTTTCTTTCCCATTTTTCTAGTTTGTCATGGCGGTGGTGGCACCATAGTAACTGTGACCTGCATACCATATAATCATCTTTGATCCATTTAATCCTGCAGTTGAATGTTGAAATTAGTGCTAGTGGAAAGTGAATGTTAAAATATTCATTGTTATCATAGTAGTAAGTTGACTACATGTATGTGGGGATATCTGATGAGCAGGTTCTTTCTATTTCAGGCATTCATTTTTTTATCATTCTGGAATACATGGGTTAAGTGTTGACTGTTGTCTAATTTTGTTTGTGCTACTGTACAAAATGCCAATAACTTTGTGGCTTATAAACAAAGAAGTTTATTTTTTATAGTTCTAAAGGCTGGGAAGTCCAAAATCAAGGTGCTGGTAGATTCAGCCTTGTGGTTTGTGAGTCCTGCTGAGTCTTCACAGGATGGAGTTAGGGAAGGAGCTTTGTGGGGCCTCTTCTACAAGGGTGCTCAACCCGTCCACGAGACTTTCACCCTTAGGACCTAATTACCTCCCAAATGTCCTACCTCCTACTACTATGACATTCTCCATCAGCATTTCACATAAACAAACATTCAGCATAGAGCAATAGTGATCTAGAAAAACATATATGTTTGAGGATACTTTTTATTTTTTAATCTTATTTCGAAGATAAAAATACTGTTTTAAAAATAAGATCCTATGATCAACTCATAAGGTTTTCATGTCTTAAATTGTCACACCATTTTATAATTCTCTATCCCTGATACCACCAATAAATGGAGGTTTGGAAAACAAGGCATTTTAAAATGCTGTGAAGTGTACACAAGTGTTTTATATCGAGAACACAGCTTTATAGAGTGTTGTCTTATGTAAAGTCTCAGCTTTCATATTTCAGGTATCTGGAAGAGCTTTATAAAACAAAGCATTAAGTATGAACTGCTCCATTTTTATTCGAAGTTGATGAGATTGTAGAAGATCCATTTTATGGCCTTTGCTTTAAAATGCAATTCACATTAAAATATACCACCTTCCCTTTCTTTTTAAAAATGAGTTTCAGCTGACTAGCGCTTTCAGTATCTTGTGTCTTATATCCGTTTTCTTCAGGCTGAAGAGATTGAGGTATACTGTCAGATCTTGTGGCCTGAGATTTCAGTATCTTGGAACTTTAATTTTGAAATGTTGCTTTGTTGGCAACACAGTAGGCAAGTCGTTATATTAAATCTAAAGTCGTAATGGTGAAAATATAAACCTTGGCTGTCACACTCACATTTGAGTTTGTGCTCATGTAGACAGCTTTCCACATTTGAGTGGCAGTTGCCGAGCACAGAATCTGTTAGAATATATACCTTTGCTTTTTAGGTTTTGTGTTTGCTTGATTTTGCTGTCCAGAGACATTGCTTTCATCTGCTGCCTGTAAGAGGAGCCCTCGCCATCCTCCGGCACACACGGTTCCATCACACACGCGTGTTGAGAGGCCCTTGTCATCCCCCGGCACACACAGCTCCATCACACATGCGTGTTGAAAGGCCCTGCTTATCCTCCGGCACACATAGCTCCATCACACACATGTGTGGAGAGGCCCTGGTCATCCCCTGGCACATACAGCTGCATCACACATGCGTGTTGAGAGGCCCTTGTCATCCTTTGGCACACACAGCTGCATCACACACGCGTGTGGAGAGGCCCTCGTCATCCCCCGGCACACACAGCTACATCACACACGCGTGTGGAGAGGCCCTTGTCATCCTCTGGCACACACGGCTCCATCACACACGTGTGTGGAGAGGCCCTTGTCATCCTCTGGCACACAAAGCTGTATCACACACGCGTGTTGAGAGGCCCTTGTCATCCTCTGGCACACAAAGCTCTATCACACACGCGTGTTGAGAGGCCCTTGTCATCCTCTGGCACACACGGCTCCATCACACATGTGTGTGGAGAGGCCCTTGTCATCCCCTGGCACACACAGCTCCATCACACACGCGTGTGGAGAGGCCCTGGTCATCCTCTGGTGCACACAGCTCCATCACACA
>NW_003852533.1:938674-956883 GCF_000181295.1 Otolemur garnettii | reverse complement strand
GCGTGTGGAGAGGCCCTGGTCATCCTCTGGTGCACACAGCCGCATCAGACGTGCGTGTTGAGTTTAGATCTGATGTTTCTCCCCTCCAAACTGCTGGCTCTCACTTCTCTTATCTGTGTGGCTAAGGTCTCTGTGATATGTGAGGTCAAACTATAGTAAGTAAAATTATGTATAACAAAAATGAACGTATTACTAGTAACTTACATTCATTCGACTTTAAAAAAAATGTATGAAGCTGTTTTATGTCAATTACAAATCTCATAGGTGGAAACCCAGAGTGAGATCCAGCCATTTGCTTAGACACTCAGCTACTACGTGCTAGAGACAGGACTCAGATTGGAGAATCTCATTCCACTGCGTGGTGTAGCTTTTCACCTTGCCAAAGAATGAGAAAGGGTCAAGTCATCCCTCAGTGTTGTTTAATACGTGGAGTTAGTGGAGCCCATCATGCTGGCATTGTTGATACTCTGCTTTACTTTTTGCTAACCAATAAATATTTCATGTTGGGTCACATTAGTCTCAATTACACAAATGTTTACTTATATATCAGTTGGTTTCTTTTTTTTCTTGAGACAGGAGCTTCAAGCTGTCCCCCTGGGTAGAGTACTATGGCATCATAGCTCACAGTAACCTCCAACTCCTAGGCTCAAGCGAGTCTCCTGCCTCTGCCTCCCAAGTAGCTGGGACCACAGGCACCCACCACAACACCCGGCTATTTTTTTGTTGCAGCTGTCATTGTTGTTTGGCGGGCCTGGGCTGGATTCGAACTCACCACCTTGGGTGGACGTGGCTGGCGTCTTAACCTCTTGAGCCACAGGTGCTGAGCCTATCGGTTGGTTTCATTTCAGAGTTAGTAAAACACCATTTCTTACATTCGTGTAATAATCTTCTGTGCTCTGTAACTTCATCTATTTAGGATCTTTTCGCTTTTTGTATGTGTAAAGGTGCTTTTTACTTGCAAAATTACAAGGAAAGAACCCCTAAGATCATTGTACATATATATATACACATTTTCAGAGCAGCAACTTAACTTTAAGGCCAAACAAGTAAAAATCTACTACTGAAAAAGCACTAACCCGGGTTATAGTGAATAGACAAGAAACTTGGAGAAAGGAAAATGATTGCTTGGGAAAATATACTAAAATGCTTTCAAAATGTTGATTTGGCTGACAATGAAATAAGTTAACTCTCATTTTGGAAGTCTTTATGTACCCTTAGTAATTGGTTTACCAGTCCTAGGAGATTACATTTTGAATGTCTGTAATATTTTGACTTAATGTTCAGTTCAGAAATTTCTGTGCAAAACAACAACAGCAAAAACCCCCAAGCACAAGCCTTTCAATTTTTTCTCCCCACACCTTTTACTTTTTCTTCTTTTTTTCTTTTTTCTGAGACAGAGACTCAGTATGTCGCCCTCAGTAGAGTGCTGTGGTGTCACAGCTCACAGCAACTTCCAACTCCTGAGCTCAAGCGATTCTCTTCCCTCAGCCTCCCTAGTAGCTGGGACTGTAGGCACCACCATAATGCCCAGCTATTTTTGGCTGCAGTTGTCATTGTTGTTTGGCAGGCCGAGGCTGGATTAGAACCCGCCAGCTCTGGTGTATGTGGCCAGCATCCTAGCTGCTGAGCTATAGGCACCCAGCCCCCTTTTACTTCTTAAATGACCCAAGGCCCCCCGTTTAACTTAATTTATGATGGTTACTTCCTGTTCTTTTGGCTAAGATCAAGTGTAACTTAATTTATGAAAAAAAAGTCAGAATGAACCGATTTCTCCATAAAGTTTCAAGTACTAGTGACCTTAATAACTTACTTTAAAGAAATTATCGCTGCTAAACCTGCACCGTCCATTCATCATGATGTCCAGTTTGTAACTAATATCACCGTAAATCCTGAAGGTTCTCATAAATCTTACATTTTAAAACCACTTTCTGTTTTTATTATTGTGGATAGATAATAGTGGTATGTTTCCATAGGGTGCATGCGATGCTTTGAGACAGGCATATAAAGTGATTATCCTAATCAAATCAGGATAATTGGGGTATTATCACGCAGGCATTTATCACTTCTTGGTGTTGGAAGCATTCCAGTTCCACTCTTTTAGTTATTTTAGCACATACCCTGACTTACTGTTGATTGTACTCACTTTGTTGTGCTATCAAATCTCGTTCCTTCTCTCTAACTATATTTTTGCACCCATTAACCATCTCCACGTTATCGTTCCTTCTCTCTAACTGTATTTTTGCACCCACTAACCATCTCCACGTTATCGTTCCTTCTCTCTAACTGTATTTTTGCACCCACTAACCATCTCCATGTTATCGGCCCTCCAAGTACCCACCCCCACTTTATCCTCCCAGCCTCTGCTAAGCGTCTTACACACTGTCTCAGTGAGACCCATTGTTTTTAATACAAGTGAGAAGACCTGAGATTTGTCTTTCTTCTGCTTGCTTTGTCTTAAACCCTATTTTTGTATTTATTTCTGGCTCAGATCACAAAGTTCTGTAACAATTAGAATTTAGGTAGAACAACTTGCATCATTTTAATGGAATTGATGGAGCCGATCGCCAGTTTAGTGAGGACATACTAACTGCTTATCTGTCGCCAAGTGCTAGGAAGACAAGTGGAGATAAGTAAGCAGAGGACTGTTTAAAATAAAATAATATCTAAAAGTGTCTAATCTCAAACAGCCTGGCATAGTGCTGGGCGCCTGTAGTCCCAGCTACTTGGGAGGAGGAGGCAGGAGAATCGCTTGAGCCCAGGACCTGGAGTTGCTGTGAGCTGTGACACCAGGGCACTCTACCCAGGGCAATAGCTTGAGGCTCTGTCTCAGAAAAAAAAAAAATTAAAGTGTCTAATCTCTAATTGCTTAGAGCACACATGAAAGTCTTCTAGAGAGGGGAGAAGGTGAACCAAAAGGAGATATTGGTTCAAATGTCATTGAGTCACTTCAATTCTTATCTTTAAAACAAGAGTTGGCAAACTATAGCTGGGGCTACTCATAGCTACTTCCTGCTTTTATAAATAAAGTTTTATTGAAACATAGTGTGATCATTAGTTTATGTATAATATAGTGTTACTTTTGTTCTACAAGAACAAACTTAGTGCAACCGAGATCATATGGACTGCAAAACCTCAAATACTAACTATATGTTTCTGAAAAGAAAATACTTTTTGATTTATGTTTTAAATTACATATAAAACTTATTTGCAGGATCACTTCAAGTTTCTGTCTTCTTGTGGACAAGTTGCAGGTGTGCATGGTGCCTGGCTCACTGTGGGCATTGGGGAAGTGAATTACATTGAAGTATTCAATAAGGAGAGACTGTGTATTTTTGAATTTCTCCTAGAATTCTATTTCTTGCCAGAAGCTTACTTAAAGTAAGTAGGAAAATAATTGTTTAAATATCTGTTCCCCCCCCCACCCCGACCTTGCAACTCTTCATGAGGAGAGACTGTGCTTGGTCTATCTCTGTTGTCAGTACCAGCAAGGAATATTGGCTGGTGTGCTTGTGAAGCTGGGTGTGACCAGCTGGGTGGTGTTCTTTACCACAAAATACCAGCATGTGTTTCTGGGTCTGGATGAAGCCCTTTTGCATGGAGCAGGAGGAGGAGGAGTGAGGACCCATCTGTATGGCTCACTGGGCTGAAGACAGGCAAGGACTCTGAACGCATGGATAGGAGAGTGGTAATTAGACTCCTGGCTGTCAGGAAGCCTGCTCTGAAATATTAGAGCAATATCAGAAGCTGATTTAGCAAAAAAGTATTGCTTTTTCCTCCTGTGGTTAATTCAGCAACGCTCAAGATGCTGTTAAGGTGTATTCCCTAGGGGGGAGTGGGCTTTCAGACCTGGGAATGTTGGTGTTTGGAAGTCCTGGAGAACTCGTCCAGACTGGGAGATGGGAAGGGATTCAAGTCTGCTTTCTGTGGCACTGAGGAAAGGGAGGCTTAGATGGTAGTTTAAGGATGCTTAGTAGTCAGATGGCAAAGGGCTAACAACCAGCCCTCCAGAAGGGAAAAAAAGCTCTGATGGGTAGTGTTTGCCCGTTTCCGTGGTGTAAATATGCCCACCACGGCTGATGACTTGACATTACTGCACACCAAGTTGGAAAGATGCACACAGCTGGCTCTCGGGAGGGAGCATGAGTGGGCCTTAGTCCGTGGCTCATTGGAAGTTCTGTATTTTGCTGTGTATCATGCACTGCAGAGTATGATGTGCACCCATGTATTTGGCCAAAACTTTTAGGAAAAAAAATCTTTCATTCTAATATATTGGTATAGTTATTGTTCTCTAGAGTTACACTCTCAAAGCATAAACATAAATAAAAGAATTAAAAACAGTTGTGTAGACATGGAATTAGCACCACAATGTGCATTCTTAATTTCCCCTCAAAAATTAGGGCATTAAAAAGTGTGCATTATACCCAGCAAAATCCAGTAACTTTAGTTCCCGGCTGTGTGGGTTCACTGCCAGGTTAGTGGGAGCTGTGTAATTAACCACTACGTATGGAGGTGACCATGCGTTTTACATTCACAAGGAAGGTGTAGAATTGTGTAATGTTTCAAATCAAGTTTTCATCCGTTTTATCTTTCAACATCTTGGTAAGAGAGGGAATTGTAATTTTCAAAATCCGTGTTTCCCAGAGGCTGGAGGGCATGTCTCAGGAATTTGCTTTGCTCTTCGGTGGTAACCATAAAAGCATCTGGAAATTCCCTCTCTGAAGAAAGGGGCCATCCTGAAGGTGCATGAGTGACATCCTTGAGCAATGCTGCTGTGTGCCCCTCCTGAGGACTTCTGAGGATTTGGTGTAAATATAGTTTTCTCCACTTAACTACTCCTCTATAGTTTGTTGGCAACTGAGCGACTTGGTGGCTGGCCTGCTTCTTCCTGTGACTCTGCTTTGAGTTATTTAGTCTGTGTCATTCCGTCTCTGGACGTCTGCCTCTCCTCTGGTCTCTGTGTGCCCGTGTGTGTAGTCCCAGCTGAAATAGTCACACATCATTGGTGGTGCTGCTGTCCGCTGTGCAGCGCCTCCAGCTGGACAAGAAGGCTGAGGCCTTGGGCCGTGCAAACTCATTTAATTCTCTATTTTATTAGTCTATCACCTGGAAAATTTGCATATTGAGTTTAGTTATAATAAGACTTATAATAATGGAACGAAACTAGTTGGGGGCAAAAGTAGTAATGATTTGATATAACAACATTATGATCAAATGTCGAGCAGTATAAAGAGCGATGGGTGAAGATTCAAATTTGGGAGATGGAATTAGGAGAAAGTGAACTGCTGAGTGAGGATTTTAATTTCCAGTATCTCACGAGTATTGTTGCTGTCTTATAGCTGCTCTTACCAAGGCTATTCAACTCAGACGTTCGAGACACTATTTCCTGATGCGAAGAAATCTCTATCTTCAGATGGTCACGAGAAAGAGAATCATTTGACAAGATTTGCCTCAGAGATCATTTTATCATAATATAGTTTTTTTTTTTTTTTTTAACTTTTAAAGCAGCATGTGGTTGTGTTTTTTGTTACATCTTCTCATGGTATTTTGAAGACTTCCACATCAAGAACTTGTGGGGAGGTTTTATTCAGGAACATTCCAACTGCATGTTTCCATCTTAACCTTTATCCGGACACATCTGGCATTCCAGGGAATCTGGAACTATATTGTCCTCGAAGACCAGTAGATATAGATAGAATGAGTAGGTTATTATCAATATTTTGGAACTCTCTCCTAGGTGGTAAGATGACAGTAATTTTATATTTGTGGCTGTGTATACCTCAAAGAAAATAATTTATTAATGATTTGATTAAGTTAAGTTTTTCTGCGTAATAGACTTTTGTAAAATATGCCAGCTAACACTTTGGATAAATAAGTTTGAAAACCTACATTGGAAATTAAATTAACAAACCTTAACTGTACTCTGTGATCAAATAAACCTGCCATCTAACCCAATTTGTTCTCCCTTACTTCTGAGGTTGTTTCCTCTGCTAACCTGAATATTAGCGGTGGTAATAAATTTTTATTATGTAGGGCTTTATCATTTATAAAACAATGTTACCTACACCATCTAATTTAATCCTCGTGATGATCCTGGAACATAAGCTGAGCTGCTATATTAAGAGAAAATTGAGGCTTAGAGAGGTTATGACTTGCCAAATACTAGGAATAATGCCACTTGTCTACGGAGGCTCCAAACTCCACACCTGCCTTCATTCTCTCCTCCTCCCTCCCCCCTTTTCTGCTTTATGTCCCTGTTACAGACGGCTGAAGAGGCATCCGAATTGACCAGAATCTCTTGATAAGACAGTGTTCATTACCTGTTGATAAGTCAGTATACTTTTTGATGCTTTGGTTTCTGAACTAATTATTATTATAATTTTACTCTCCGAATTTTAAAATGATCTTATTTTTCTGTGTGCGTTTTGGAAGTGTGTTAGCCCAATGAATAAAATAATAGACGTCTGCTTTAAAATTCTTGAGAATTTGTGAGTGGTATGTTGAAATATCAACATCCCCTAATGAACAGAGGCGTAATCTGTCAAATAACCATTAAACCAATACAGATGCCCTCAGCCACATGTTGTTGGTTATTCATGTATTGATCCCGACCTGTGTCTCTGCTTATTAGGGAGGCAGAGTTGTTAGAATGAAGGAGGCCAAATAACAATGGTAGCGACAATATTTGCTCAAACTGGGACTGGATTATACATTGGTGTGAAGATTCTTTACTAATGTGAGGATTGTTTTACAATGAATATGCTCTGCGTAGACAGTAAAAATAAGAGCATTTTGAGCTTCATTTAAAAATATTTTTATCAGTGAGATAACAGTAAACCAGATCCAGAAGAAACATGTTTAAATGTTAGCATCTGGTTTTGTTCTCCTGTAGCACCTGCAGTGATTTATAACCCACACTAAATTAGGTTCTGCATATCGTTTTGTGTAGTCGGTTGAGATAGAAGATTGCAGAAGTTTTGGGTTTTATAGTATCTTTTTTTCCCTTTAATCTTCGTTTCTGATCAGTGAGCCAAGAGCTTCCTAATTGGGTAGCAATAAATCAGCACAGGAACTGACTTATCCTGACTCATTTTTTCCTCGCTCTGATATATAACAAACACGGGAGTAGGTTGAATATTGGGGTCAAATATTATCAGAAGCACACTTTGATCTTTTGCATCCAGTCTTAGTTTTTAAAGTGCAAATTGCAGAATTCTTGCTTTCTGAGTCCATCATCATGGCCGTCAGTGACTCGACCTTCGTGTTCCTGCCTTTCCGAGGCCTCTTCTTTCCCTGGCTGGTTTCTTCCTTTCTAATTTCACTGTTCCTCTTGTTTTCCCTCTGATTCTCTTTGGATCACAGTTCTTACTCTCTGCCAGCTGTCAGATCTCTCGCTCTGGTCTTCCTCGGGCAGGCGGCTGGTCCTCTCTGCTGTCTTTTGTTGATCTGTGTGCAGTGCTGGTGGGGAGGCCTCCTTGCTGTGAGTTAGGCCTGTGTCCTGAATGATAAGCTTCCCTCACATGGTGCTGGGCAGCCATGGTAATATGACTGATTTGGGTAAGGGGAGAGGAAAAAGGAAACATGTTTTGATTCTTCACACATAAGATATTTCTCCATTTTTAAGAACAGAAGCATTTAAAACAGCCCCAGGTTACTATCTGGTATTCCAGCATCCGGTCGGTGTTTTCTAACATGAGTCAGGGCGGAGGTTTGTAGAGCATAATTCTGAATGTGCAATATCTTTTCTCATAAATATTTTTGTTACTTTTGAATATTTTATTTTTGGCTTAAAATTTCAGAATCCACATTACTTTGCTTGCAAAGAGAGGGATAAGCAGCTTTGTCTGTGCGGTAAGGTCTCTCTGGGGAGGACCCTGTGTGCATTGTATGATGAAGGCTGGATCTGCCTCTTGGAAATTATTCCTAGGAGAGCATGAAACTCCTTTTTCTTTTTTCTTTTTATTTCTTGGTCAGGTTCCAACCTAAAGCACATAGTATTTGATGAATAACTAATACAGATAATTAACAGATTAAGAGAATGTGTAAGCCCAAGCATGACCAGAGAAGTTGGGAGGGAGGTTATCAGCATAAAAAACTGTAGAAATGACCAGAGCAGCTGGAGCATGAATGAAATCAATTTAATTTGTAGGAACTCGTATTTCCTTAGAATTATGTTCTTAATTCTTGCTCTGGATGGCTTAGGCTGTGTCCACATGAAGTGGAGAGGATCTGGGCCTTGGATGTCCGCCAGACCCGCTTGGTAGGTTTCCCTATAAAGAAACGCACTGCCGTGCCCGATCGGTGGTTCGTGCTGTGCTTCCTTCTAAAAGGGGTGTTGTCTCTGGTCTCTGGGCCTTAACATATCAGGTACAGGGATTTTAGAAGGCCCAGGAAACACAGATGGAGATGCCTTTCTGCCAAAGTTGAGAGAGAAGCAGAAATCAGTCTGGCCAGCCTGGGTCTCTTTCTCTTCTCACATGGTCTGGAAGCTTGCAAAAGATTGCTTCTTGCCGCCTTTTTCTGTCGTACCTGGGGAAGATTTTCAGCTCAGCTGTTCAACCAGTATTTGGACAGCAGAACCTAAAAAGGATGAGAAAGGCAAAGATGAAAGACTCTCATCTACTTTTTGTGGATGTTTCCAAAACCAGTTGGCCCCCAAGTTGTTTGGCATGTCAAGTGCTGTCTGTTAAAGACTGTTGGTTCACAGACAGGCTGGTAACAGTGGAGCCAGGCCAAGAGGGAAGGGGTCTGAGTGGAAAAATCACTCAGCACCCCTGTGTTTACTAATCTTGTTGGGCCCATGGCTGCCAGGTGTAGCCAGATCGCAGATTATTTAGGCTTTCCTTACTTGTGAGGAATGTGAATGCCTGGCTTTCTTTTAGGCCCAGCATCTGATGCCCTCTGCTCCCTTGTGGTGGTCCCCATCCCAGACTCTGACTGCTGGTGTCCTGGGGACCCATTTTCTCTTATTACTTTGTCTGTAATTATGGAGCTTTTGTCACCCTAAATTGTATAAAAATGATAGCAGCTTTAATATGTTAGTTAAAACGCTTGGATAATTGCCACCATAAAATGCTCCAGGCAATTCAAACAGCAGGAAATAATAGGAGGACTAGAGGAGATTTTGGAATCTGAGTTTTTCTGATATCTCAAGAGAAAAGAAAAATTACAGGTTTCTCAACACCCACTGTTGGTTTTCCTTCTCAGAAAGAGGGTAAGAAGATACAGAAGCTTTGGCTCACCCTGGTATAGGGTTCTCAAACACTCTACGTCTGAAAATATGCATTTCAAAGATTTACAAAAGGTTTATGAATTGTGTAGAACAGTTACAAGCCTCCTGAGTGATTAATAGGAGATTTTTGAATTAAAGAGGATTAAATTTGCTTTAGAATGTTAGAACAAGTGCCACTTGTAACTTTTCTGTACTTTCCTTTGTTTATTTTTTCAAAATAGTTATCATAATTGTTAACGCTGCCTTCAATCTAATGCCAGCAAAGCTTTTACAAATCTTAATAAAATGTCTCAGCATGTGGTTTTAATCAACGCGTAGGGATTTATGGATTTAATATGGGATGGAGCTATCACATTTATGCAAGATATACTTCTTTTCTTTGAAGAACTTAGACTCCTTGCAAAATGCTTAATATACTATGACATATTTCTAAAATTACTGGAAGAGAAACAAGATACCAATAAGTAAAATTTAAAATTATATGTAATTAACTCTTGAGATTCAATTACCATTCTAATTTTTCTTAAAATTTTAAAATTTTGATTATTTTTATCTTAAAATTTCAGATTAATATGAGGGTACAAATGATTAGGTTACATTGTTTACATGTCTTAGGTAAAGTTCAAGTTGCAGTTGGCCCTTCCCCCGGGCATTGGTATATACCCTCCACTGTGCACATCAGGTGAGAGTTTACCAATCTCCCCCTGCCCCCTTTCCATCCTCTCTCCTCCTCCCACTTGAATTTAATTGTGTTTTCCTCTTATGTAAAGGTGTAGTTGTTTAGCTATTGGCTTCATGTGAGAATTGAGGACATTGGGTATCTGCCTTTTCATTCTTGTGATACTTTTCTAAGAAGAATGTGCTTCACCTCCATCCAGGTAAATACAAAAGATGTAAAGTCTCCTGGTTTTATGCCTGACGAGTACTCCGTGGTGTACCTATGCCACGGTTTGTTAATCCATTCAAGGACTGGGGGGCACTTGGGTTGATTCCACATCTTGGCGATTGTGAATTGAGTTGCAGTAAATAGTCTAGTGCAAATGTCCTTATGGTGAAATGATTGTATTTTTCTGGGTAGATATTTCAATAATGGGATTGCAGGATCAAATGGAAGGTGTACTTTTATCTCTGTGAGGGTTCTCCATCCTTCTCTCCACATAGGCAGTATGAATTTGCAGGATCACGTGGAAGGTCTACTTTTATCTCCGTGAGGGTTCTCCATCCTTCTCTCCATATAGGCAGTATGAGTTTGCAGGATCACACGGAAGGTCTACTTTTATCTCCGTGAGGGTTCTCCATCCTTCTCTCCTGAGAGGCAGTATGAGTTTGCAGTCTCACCAGCAGTGTAAAAGTGTTTCCTTCTCTCCATATCCATGTAAGCATCTGCAGCTTTGGGATTTTGTGATGTGAGCTACTCCCACTGGGGTTAGGTGATACCTCATGGTGGTTTTGATTTGCATTTCTCTGATGATAAATATCATTTTGTTGTTGTCATTGTTGAGGCAGAGTCTCTGCTGTCCAGGCTATAGTGCAGTGGTGTCAGCCTGACTCATAGCAACCTCAAATTCTTGGGTTTAAGTGACCCTCTTGCCTCAACCTCCTGGTTGCTGGGACAACAGGTACAGGCCACAATGCCCACTTAATTTTTCCACTTTTAGCAGAGATGGGGTCTTGCTCTTGCTCAGGCGGGTCTCTAACTCCTGAGCTCAAGTGATTTTCCTGCCTCAGCTTCCCAGAGGGCTAGGATGACAGGTGTGAGCCACCACACCAGCCATTAGCTACACTTTTAATTAAATGAAACTATTATTAATCCTTCTGAAATAAATCAAAATACATGCATACAAATATTTTTAAGTAAAATAATATTTTAAATTTCTATTTTAGGATTGAAAATAATCACTTATAAATGTTACTTCTGTCATCATGAGGGGCATCTGTGTCTCTTCTTTTTTTGAAGATAGAATTTTTCTTTTATAAAAAAACTGATGCCTGCAGGAATTACGAAGTTTTGATGAGGAGGACCCTAAGATGGGAGAAAAGACGCTGATGGGTCTGTAATGGGGCAGCTACAAGCAGTGGCTGCACATCGTAGGGTCAGGGGTCCTCAAACTTTATAAATAGGGCCAGTTCACTGTCCCTCAGACCATTGGAGGGCCAGACTGTGGGTCCCAGGCCGAGTCAGCTACTAAGCAGGACAGGCAGCAGTGGCAAAAACACCCAGCGGGCTGGGTAAATGTCCTAGGTGGGCTGTAGTTTGAGGACGCCTGTCGTAGACTGTTCAAGCCTGGGCTGAAGTGGCACAGTTAACCTTGGCAGGAGAGATGGCTGGTGAAGGCTGCCTTGTGGGAAAGGGACAGGCTTTGGGATGATGGATGTGTTAAATCCAGCTGATGATATGCTGGATACATTATAAAAGTGTATAGTAACAGACAAAATATAGGCTCATCACAGAGTGATACATGCTTTGATAGGTAAGACAAAGTAATCTGATGCAGGCACTCAGGGTTCCGGTAAGACAGGGAGACTGTTAGGACCCGAGAAAATGTCCAGCCAGTTGCAGGATTTTAGCCATTAGAACAGGATTCAGGGTAAGACTATTTCAACGGGAGACTAGCCAGAAGAAAGCAAAGTCCCAATTCTGGAAAAGTACATGCTATACGCATGCTACCCAAATAAAAAAAGCCTTGATTGCAGAAATTAGGACTAGTTCCGGTGATCAGAATTTGGGTGCAATCATCTGAATGTGATAAGTTGCCCAGGACACTTACTGGTCTGGTTCTGCCTGAATGTATGTTTTGGGCCGGAAGTGTTCACAGTCTCCCTCTGCAGAATCAGGACTGGCCTGGATGTGGGCAGAGTTGAGCCCTCAAGGGCTTTTGGTTGTGGGGAGACAAGAGGTTGGGAGCAGATGGAACTCCCCAGGAAGGACTCCCCGCTGTCCTGCACACCTGCAGCAGAAGTTGGAGGGAGACATTGTAGAGACTTTTCATTCTTAGCAGTGTTTAAATACATTTCTATATAGTACTGTGGCTACACGGATAAATGAAATGCCTTTTGGAGATCGTTTATAGCTCTGTGATTCTGAAAATAAACATTTAATAATAAAGAGGAATCTATATCATTTGCTTTTCTGTATTGTTGTATTTTAAGCAGTATTGAAATCTTCTTTTAGACTTTACAGCTGAATGAAAAATTGCCTTAAAATGAAGCAGGATGGTCTTTGAAAAAGTTCTTCTAGTCCTGTGAGAAATCTTTATTAAACCATAAAGCTTTATTTAATCTGAGTATAGCAAGAAAACACGATGTTAATAAAAATACTTAAATCTGATATTGTAATGTGCCATATGGTTTGTGTCTCAAGACGATTTTCTACTCATTATCAGGGAGAGGAATCAGTAATAACAGACGATTCAGATGGTGACCTCCAAATTCTGCCTTGAGATTTCCCGTGCATCTAGTCAAAGTTGTTCACCTTACTAGAAAAGCCGTTTTACTAATATGTTAGTGGGAAAAAATATTTTATTTTGACAGCAATACACTCTGATTATCTTTATGTGAAGGTTTCTTCAATCACTTTATGCATAAGGCTTCTTAGATAAATGTCTTCTGACAATTTCTGTGAAGTTACAAAGCTATAGTTTAATAAAACCACCTTGAGTACCTGTGTCATTTCAATAGTTACTTCATGGAGTTTATCAGCCCACGAGAGGGCCAGGTGTGGTGTGCGGAGAATGTGTTTCAGGAGCCGCAGATGTTCAGTTTGAAGATATATATATATGTGTGTGTGTGTGTGTGTGTGTGTGTATTTTTTTTTTAACCTCTTACCAGATCCCTGATCTTGGACAATTTTCCTAACATTCCTGCATTTCCTGACCTGTGAAAGGTGTATGAGACCCTTCCCTCAGAGTGCTGTAGATGTTCAATAAGGAAACAGTTAAAAATTAATACAAGTGACTACGTATTTATAATTTCCTGAGGACATTAATTTTTCTCAGCCTCAGTTTCTGATTTAAACAATTGCCTCCCTTGTCAGATTGTTTTGAGAATTCATGATAAAATCATTCTCAAAGATAAGGTTGTGTCAGACACATTCATTATCTTTTCCTGCTAACAATTCAAATGCTCCAAAATGTCTTTAGATTTCCTAAGCACATGTCCAGGTGAAGTTGTTCTCCTCACCAGAAAGGTCACGTTAGAAGCAGAATAATTATTTGGGAGATTGCGGTGAAGCTCTCCTGCACCTGCCCTCTCCTCTCTCTGTCCTGTGTGGGCCGCCCTCCACCTGTGGTCAGCCTCTCAGCCCCCTTTGCGGGGCTTCCTTTTGTTCCTGTAAGTACTGGTGTATTAAGTTCATAGTGCTGCCATAACAAAGTACAAAACACTTGACAATGGAAATAACAAGGTGTACCATGACACAGTCTAGAGGCCAGAGTCCCACATCCAGGGTCTGCACAGATGTGTTCTCCTGGGGTCTCCGGAGGGGAGCCCTCTCTGCTGCTTCTGGTCTCTAGCACTACTTGGTTCCTCAGCTTCTCATCACACAGCTTCTTTCCATGTGTATTTTTTTGTTTGTTTGTTTTTAAGACAGAGTCTCACTGTGTTGCCCTGGGTAGGGTGCCCTGGTGTCACGGCAACCTCAAACTCCTGGGCTCAAGTGATCTCTTGCTTCAGCCTCCCAAGTAGCTGGGACTATAGGTGCCCACCACAATGCCTGCCTAGTTTTTCTATTTTTAGTAGAGATGGGGTCTTACTCTTGCTCAGGCTGGTCTCAAACTCCTGAGCTTAAGCAATCCACCTGCCTCGGCCTCCCAGAGTTCTGAGACTACAGGGGTCCGCCCCTGCACCCGGCCCCTTCCCGTCTGTCTTTTGTTACCTTCTGTTTGCACGAGTCTGTCTCCATGTCCAAATTTCCCCTTTCTGTAAGGAAATTCCTGTTGGACTAAGGCTTATCCTACTGATGAGTGAGTGAGTTTGCGTTCTGAGCTATTGAGGGTTAGGACGTCAACATACTTTTGGGTGAGAGGACACAGTTAAACGTATTAACACTGTTCTCAAAGATTCTGACTTCTCTCTCTTTGGGGTCCTTTCTCTCTCCTTAAGTGATCTTGATCTGCTTGGTAACTTTCAGGACAACATGAAAAGAACGTGGTCTTTGGAGTCAGACTGTCTTACATTGGACCCTGCCTACATTTCACTTTCTAGGGAGTTGCGCAATGTAAGCCGCATAGATGTTTATTTCTGCAGGCCTCAGGGTGGGTATAATACAGGCCACACCCCCCGGTGTGTTTCACTTCAGCCTGCTTAGTTTACTAGGTTAAAATAAACACCCAGAAGCCACCCTGAGGTGGAACAGGAATCAGACAATTACCAACTGCAAGAATGTTGCTCAAACACTCAGCGGCACTGGCGTTACCTGGGAGATTTTCGAAAATGCAAATTCCTGGGCCTCACTACAGCCTGCTGAACCAGAATCTCCAGGGCTGTGCTCAGGGATCTGCCTTCAGTTCTGCAGGTGATTCTTCTGTGTGCCACAGGGATCCCTGTGCACATCTGCCTCGGTGATCACAACGGGGCTGATGAATTCATTGCACGAACGCACCTGCCTCTCAGGACTGTTGGGGAGGCAGGTGGGAGAGCCCTCTCTCCCCTGCAGTTCCCCTCCCTTGACTTTTAGCAGGATTTCCAGGCACACTTATTTCAAAGGCAGCGTTGATACTGAGGTGATGTAACATTAATTTTATCGGAGTTACCTTTAAAAGTCCTATTCTAAGCTCCATTTGGCAACTGATCTCTCTCAACATTGCTTAATGCCCCGCTCTCCACCACCGAGTCCCTGCTTTACCGTGCTTGTCCAGAGTGAGTAAGAGCCCAGTAACATGTCTTTTTTTTTTTGAGGAATATGTTATGCACATCAGCCTCCTATTATCCTCTCCACGGACATGTGCGACATAAATTACAGTGATTTATTAGGAATGAAGAACCTCTTCTAGTGCCCTTACTCAGCGGTTTCATGGAGTGCTCTGTAAGTAGGAAAACATTTGTCATTTTTGGACAGATTCAGAATAAATAAAACAGAGAACTAGTGTGAAGTGCCTAGAGTGTAACGCCAAATGCTATGAGCATGAACTTTGTATGTCATTACACGCTGGTGGGCGGGTGCCTCTGTGCCTGCACCTTAGTGACTCTGAGTCTGCGTTTCCCCTGCATTTGAGATACTGGTGTCTCAAATCCAGGGTAGGGCCTAGAGTTTTTTTTTTGTGTGGGGATCACTTGTAGCAAAGACAGAAACTGTAACCCTGGTTTTTAAAAGGTAAAGAGGTAGATGTTGCCAAAGAGCGAGGTGATGACGTACTGTCAGGTCAGCACTCGCGGGGTGGGCAGCCGCTGCGGAGGCTTGGGAGGCATCCAGTTTGTTCCTGAGAATTTTATGACTGTCATGTATAACGTGGGTTATTTCCATTTCTTTAAAAAATCAGGACTTGAATTGTACTCTTCGTGGAAAAGGGGAATGGGGGGAACGTGTGTTTCCTTCCTGGGGACCAATATGCTGCACTTTCTCCCAGAACATTTGTAAGTGCTCAAACACAGCGAAGGCTGTGGTCTTTCACTTTCCCCTTCCTTTGGGTATGTCTAGAAGCTTTTTAAAAATTGTAGACAGGCATCTCTTGGTATGAGGCAGGGATGGGGATCGGGTCCAGGACACCCCACAGCTATCCAAATCTGCGGATACTGAAGTCTGTTATATAAAATGCTGTAGTATTTTTGTATAAATTACGTGTGTTCTCCTGTATTCCTCAAGTGATTACTACATTACTCATATACCTACTACAATGTTAAAGTTATGCAAAGGGTTATTTTGCATTTGTATTAGTATTTTTATTGTCTTGTTATTTTTAATTTTTTCTGAATATTTTCAATCTGCCATCGCCTGCAGATGCAGAGGGCTGATGGTCAGCTTAAGGTCACGTGATGTTTCCAGAGCCACAAGGGCAGTGCAGTTGTCACCACCATCAAGAAAGTTAATGTATCTGTCATCCCACGTAATGACTCACTTCTTTTTTAGTGGTAAGAACATCTAAAATCTACTATTCTTGGAAAAATTCCCTAATGCAATACAATATTATTAACTATAGTTCTCACGTTGTATTTTAGATCTCCAGACTAGTTTAGTCTGTGTGTTTGATAGTTTGTCTCTTCATTCCCTCCACCTCCTCTCACCTCAGTAACCGCTATTTTTTATTCTCTATTTCTGAGTATTTGACATTTTAAAAAAGCACTTCATGTATAGGTGAGATCCTGCAGTAGAGATGTTTTCTTACATACCAATGGAACAAGAAAAGTGACTAAAGTAGATATTTATCAATGTAGATATGGGTGAACTTATTTATTTCTATAACATTTATTGAATAACTACTATGTAACTGGGTCTGGGGGTATATTGATCATTAAGATATGTTGTTCCTCCAAAAAGATTTTAATGTATTTCAGCAGAGGAGATTATTAAATCATAATTTATTACAGTCACTTACATTTATCCCTGATCGATTATGCTTAAGGTGACATGATGCTAATTGCCACATGATTGCTAATTATGGCTCTATCTATAGCACTGGTTCTCAACCTGTGGGTCGAGGCCCCTTTGTAACAATGAAAATACATCGCGGGATTAGGAAGGTTGAGAACCACTGATCTATAAAGTGGTTACTTTTAAATTTGGGTGTGCATTACAGTTTGATATGCACATTCTCTTGGTGATATTTTAAAAGTGGAGATGGGCTGCCCCGTCTCTGGTGCGTTTCATTCTTTTAAATCTGTAGTGGGTATTGTGTTTGTATATATTTGTGAAGGACAGTGTAGGTCGTTCTGATGCCTGCACAGTTCATGTCTCTGCTTTAAGTGCTTAGAAGCAGGCATGATATGTATCATTTACTTCAAGGATGAATTAAGAATTATATAATTTTTTTTTTTTTGGAGACAGAGTCTCAAGCCATTGCCCTCAGTAGAGTGCATGGTGTAACAGATCACAGCAACCTCAAACTCTTAGACTTAAGCGATTCTCTTGCCTCAGCTTCCCAAGTAGCTGTGGCTACAGGCTCCTGCCACAAGGCCTGGCTATTTTCTTGTTATTGTTGTCATTGTTGTTTAGCCCGTGCCAAGTTCAAACCCACCAGCCTCAGTGTATGTGGCTGGCCCCCTAACCACTGAGCAATGAGAGCCACCCAAGAAATATATAATTTTTAAAAAGTTAGGAATTTGCCTGAAACTTTGAGGCAGAGCTCAAGTGAGAACAATTTAACAGCAGTTTTGGCAGGTGGAGTCTAAACCTGCCTTGTGGGTTGGGGGCTCCGTTGCTGGTGTTTTTTCATCCCTGTTGGCTTGTGCTTACTGGTTTGAATGACGCTCACCCTGCGCAGACCGGCACTGTTTGTGAGCACAGATGGAGAAGGAACAGCGAGTTCACTGCAAAGCCCACACATGGGAACCAGCAGAAGGATGCAGGGCGGAGCCAGGCGCTGAGCAGAACTGACGCTGGCCTGGTCATTGAGGAATGCGCCTGACTCTCACGGTACATAAGGACACACAGAGCAAATCTATTAGGAGTTCATCCAGATTTACCTTATTTATTGCCATTAAATTACATAATAAACACCTTCCAGACACTCATTAAAATAAAAATAACTCACAGTGTAGCAGAATCGGAATACACAGACACCTCAGTGGGGACCCTGTGTTTCTCCTAAGATCAGAAG
Source organism: Otolemur garnettii (assembly GCF_000181295.1). Classification (NCBI taxonomy): domain Eukaryota; kingdom Metazoa; phylum Chordata; class Mammalia; order Primates; family Galagidae; genus Otolemur; species Otolemur garnettii. The sequence continues at coordinate 938,904 of NW_003852533.1, read as the reverse complement.
TAACTGCGTCAACAGGGCGGAGACAGTTGACTGGCCTTCCTTTCTAACCAGTGAAGTCTCCAGAGAGTAACATCGGGAGACTTCTACGAAAACAGAATTACTGCCTCTGGGGGCACAAGTTCTTCAATTTCAGTGTTTGATAAGTACTTTGGTTTTGATATTGATTTCCTAGTTTTGTGCTATATCCTGAAAGGAACATAATATATAATCATTGCTAGACATTCTCTGTT
>NW_003852533.1:933588-938264 GCF_000181295.1 Otolemur garnettii | reverse complement strand
TGGGGGCATGGGGCGGGTGGCCCTGCAGACCCACGAGCGGGCAGTGGGGGCACGGGGCGGGCGGCCCTGCAGACCCACGAGCGGGCAGTGGGGGCACGGGGCGGGCGGCCCTGCAGACCCACGAGCGGGCAGTGGGGGCACGGGGTGGGCGGCCTGCAGACCTGTGAGTGGGCAGTGGGGGCATGGGGCAGGTGGCCTGCTCCAGCAGCTTCCCTGCTCTGGAACAGCTTGGGAGGGGTTTCTCTTCTGCTGACCTGGAGAGCTTTCATCTGTCTGGAAGCCGTAGAATGTCCTCTTGTTCTCTCAAGCCTCTTGTTCTACCCAGACTGTTTGAAAATTGACTCATTCTCTTCTTACTGCTTTAAGCATAAAGGCCAAATTTAATGACATCACCTGTGAGGCCCCAGGGCAGTGTCTCCTAATCAGGGTGCTCTTGTCCCCAAGAAGATGTTTGGCCAACCCTGGAGACCTGATGAGGGTGGGGAAGGGGTGCTCTTGGGGTCCAGTGGGCAGAGGCCAGGAAACTGCTAAACACCCTACACTATTCAGGACAGGTCACCACAACAGAGAATTGTTGACCCCAAATGTCAGTGATGCTGAAGTCCAGCATGCTTGGAGGGGTGTCTAACCCATGGCCAGCGGGCCACATGCTGACGATTTGAGTACTCTTTTGCTTATCTGTGGTGTTGGATATCATTAAAAAATATATGCAAGGACCTTTTTTTGTGTTCATCAGCTTTCATTAGTGTTTATGTATTTAATGCAGGGTCCAAGGCAAATCTTAATCTTTCAATTTTCAGCAGGGTAGAAAAAATGTTGGTCACCCCGGGGCTAAAGGCTCTGGCCCCTGCTGGCCTCACCAGCTTCATTTTCAGCGACCTCCCCTCACACTCTGCTCTCCCAGGCATGCTGGTCCCTTCCTATTCTGTGCAGAACCTCTGCTCCTTTATATTAGAGCTTTTCTGTTTGTGGCTCTCCCTGCATGGACCCTCTTCCCACTTCTTTGTCTTGCCTAGGAGGAGTTAACTCTAAACCTGTGAGAACTCAGCTGATAGCACTCCTCAAAGAAGCTTTCTGTACCTCTGTGAGGTTAGACCCCTTCCTCTTAGAGCACCATGCACCTGCCCTTCTGTGAGGTTAGACCCCCTTCCTCTTAGAGGACTATGCATCCATACCTCTGTGAGGTTACACCCCTTCCTCTTAGAGCACCATGCATTCTGCGTCTGGGACCTTATCAGCATTTCTAATTAAATAATTGACTGTGTAATTAGTTGTTCATATCTCACCTTTCCCATTAGGATAGAATTTTCAGCAGGGCAGGGGCTATTCATTGCGGTGTCCTCAGTGGAAGGCACAGTTCTCTGCCCTTGATAGTCACTCAACACTTATCTCTTCAATGAATGCGTCATTGAGTAAGATAACATGTCTGATGGTGATTTACAGAGAATTAGACCTGTAATTATTTTTGACACATAGTGAGATGACTTCTCTCCTCTAAATGTATAATGGATTTCTACTTAAACCAGTATCTGATGTTAATCACATGTGGTTTTATACGTATGTGGGTGTAGTAGTTAATAGGCAGAGTAGAATGTGGATGGGATTATTTTGATACAACAAATGTAAAGTCACCTTTTTAAAAATTTCCATTCCATGTTCTCTTTTTTCTACTCTCTCACCTCAGTTATACATGACTTTCAATTTCTCCTTTATTTTTGCATTATTTGGTTTAAAAAAATTAATGAATATTGCTTTTATAATAAAGGTGATTAAAAGTTTAAAATTATATTGAAGGTAGACTGGATTCTAAGATTATATAATCGAATTCCCTAAACTATAATTTTATAGGAGTTTAAAAATATTAACATAATCTACTAGCGACTATGGAGAAATCTGTGAGAAATTAAACTGAAGATTAAGAATGTAGTTTGGAGGAGGGAACAAGGGATCACACTGCATTCTGCTCAGCTCCTCTGTTCAACACCACTCAGTCAGGCACAGTCAGTGTAACTGTGCTGCTCACACAGAGCACAGGTGTATGTCCTCTTGATTTTTCAGATGGAAAACAGACTGAATATCCTTATTAAATTGATTAATCTATTTATTACCCGAAACAAATTAGAATGAGTATTGCAGCTAAAGGGACTAATATGACAGTTTGAGTTATAGACCATAATATAAGAGGGTGTCCCAAAAGTCACCCCTAAGGTCCCTGTACACAGGGAGAAAGGGAAATTGGAGCTACATGTACAAGATATTCATGACAGAATTTTACACAATATTTACAAAATCTTCTGTACATGTCGGCTGCCTCTTTGTACACTTTCCTCATGAATATTTTCAGCGATGAGCAAACTTTTGTTTAGGCAACAGGGCTTTTGGGATCTGATCAAATGCAGGAAAGATGTATGAAATTATAAAGAGAGAACCTCTTTCTTAAGGGTTATGTACTGTTTCAGTGATTGACGTCAAAGGAAAGCTTTTTCTTTTCTTTGAGACAGAGTCTCTGTTACCCAGGCTAGACTGCCGTGGAGTCAGCCTAGCTCAGGGCAACCTTAAACTCCTGGGTTTAATCGATCCTCCTGCTTCAGCCTCTTGAATAGCTGGGACTACATATGCCCACCACAGTGTTGGACTAATTTTTCTATTTTTAGCAGAGATGGGGTTTTGATGTTGCTCAGGTTGGTCTTGAACTGCTTGCTGACCTCTATGGATCCTCCCAACTTGGCTGCCCAGAACGCTGGGATTACAGGAGTGAGCCACCGTGCCCAGCCAAATGAAAGCCCTTTTTAACCATTTTCTATTTCTTGATCTTAGGGTTTTGGGAATTCTTAATTCATGGACATTTAGCCTTCAGGAATATATGTATGATCATGAAAAACCCCATAAAGTGAGCAGGCATGTGGCCGCATTTCTTAAGGAGACACAGGAGGGGTGATATTTCTGCCAGAGGGTAATGTACCATGCAATTCCAGCCTTTGAAAAGCAAGAGTAACAGTTTCAGCTGAGTCCTGCTCCAGCATGGTGTGGAATAATGTTCCTAGAGCCTGTCTGAGCTGAGCTCAGTCTTGCTCCAGGATGGGGTGGAATAATGTTCCGTCTGAGCCAGCTGTGTGTGGGCCTTCACGGACAGCTCCTGCAGGGCAGACCCTTAGCTGGGGGAGAGAAGAGATTGAGGTTTGCATCATAAATTTTTATGTACTTTCTCAATCCCCTGAGGGTAGAATAATAATCATAAAAAAGTCCATGAGGAAATTCTCATCATTGCTGTGGGGAAGGATCTATTCTTAGGTGAGAGTACTGCTTCCTCTTCTGGTTTTATTTTTTTAGATAAACAGAAGACTATGGGGCCCTTCACCCACTCCCCTCTTTGCTTGATTAACACAGAGTGAGAGGAGCTGACGACACCCTCGGTGCCCAGAAATACAGGTGGCTCTAGGCAGGTTTGCTGTTTTTACCCTGTTTAAAAAGGGAGCGCAGATTTTATTATTGCATGAAGAAGTCTTCTGTGAGGGTTTCTTTTCTTTTTGTTTGAATATTGCTGTGGAATTGAAACAACGAAGAAATTCAGACAGATAATATGATTACCAACACATTTCATGCTGGATGGTCCTGATGTTGTAAACACTTCCTATTAATCCGAATAGGAATAATACTAAAATTATTAATAGCGTGACAGATATGTTTGTTAGTATAAACATAATGCGTTTTGCTCCTTACAGCCTTTTCACATATGTTTGATTTGCAAAATGGTTCTGAGAACTGTTGATGGGGATATTGGCAAAGCTCGATTAAATTCAAATGTGCATGCCAGTTATTGTCAATATGTGTTATGCTGGATTCCAGCAGAGAAATTTGGGGTTGAACGAAACTGGGAAAGGTCATATTACTTAATGGTGTTCGTTCCTGCACCCCTCTCAGCTGGGTGTGCTTCCCTCCCTCGCTGTATCCTCCTGCTTCATATTTTGAATATTATTTTGTTGTTAAAATCATTGAGAGAGATGTTTCCAGTTCACCACTCATCACAGACCTCTTGGACTAATGCTGGCTATCAATTTCCAGGTCGGTACTGTGCCATCCACAGTGCTCTCTAAAAAGCACACTTTCCAGGCAAACTTTCAATGCAATTTAAATTATGGACCATATTTTCCCAGTATGATGATAGAAGGCAAACAGGGCCTAATTAAAATCTCTGCTAACGTTAAGAAGAATTAAGTTTCTGTTTCCTCACAATATTCCTCATTCAATGCTAGCTATATTCTTCTTATCAGATAAGAAACTAAATTGGCCTGGAAAAGGCATCCTGAAAATATTAGAGTGCAGTAAAAGAATAAAAATTTGCAGCAGAGTTGACTAGTAAAGTTGCAGTGCCCAAGTTCTCCAGGTGTGTCTGATTGGCAGTGTGCTTTCTCTGTAGTTTTCTGTGGATTTATCTGGCCTCAAGGGTCTTTGGTTTGGTTTGGTTTTTTGAGACAGAATTTTGCTCTATCACCCAGGCTAGTGCACAGGGTGTCATCATAGCTCACAGTGACCTCAAACTCCTGGGTTCAGTAGATCTCCTGCCTCAGCCTCCCATGTAGCTGGGACACACCACCATGCCTGGCTAGTTTTTGATCTTTAGTAGAGATGGGGTCTCGCTCTTGCTCAAGCTGGTCTAGAACTCCTGACCTGATGCA
>NW_003852533.1:915737-933331 GCF_000181295.1 Otolemur garnettii | reverse complement strand
CTCTTCCTTGGTCTCTGTTCCCAGCCTCCCACTCAGATCACTGTTTGGGGGCCCCGCAGACTCCAGTGTGTCTTTGGCTCCATCTGAGCTTTTTCTTCTCAGCAGCAGATGATGGAAGAGAAGGGGGGTAGGAATGGGCATCGTGGATTCTCCCTATAGGGTAATTTTGTGCCTTACTATTGCTAACATAGACTTTGATGAAATCATGGAATAGGTCATGGTGATTATTCTTTATTTCCATGAGAGGACTGATGGGCCCTCAGTAGGGGGTGAACATGCCCTGTGTTAGTGCTAAGACCGTCTTTCTCTCGGACATCACCGTGGTGATGTTGCCGTGCTTGTCTTGATTCTCTAGAAACTTTTTTGCAGTATGCCTGGTGTGGGGCAGGGTGGAGAGACAGTGGGGGACACCACTTACGTGGTCCTTCCATGTGGCTGTGACAAGGGCTGGACGCTGCATCTCAGTCCACTGTTACTCTAGAGAGACCTCTGTCTAGTCCACACATTTTGGCATTTTCAGGGGAAAAGAATAGTTATCCTGCCAATATGGGATGTCTGGTCATGTGGTCTGGTACTAACACAGCTTCTCGTGTGAATTCAGAGTCCTTAGGCAGAGGCCACGGAAACTACACACTGCTTAGCTTACCAGAGTCGGCAGCTTTGCAAGCAGGTGACCTGCTGATTATTATCTGTACGACCCTAGATGAGTTTACTAACTTCTTAGAAATAGTTTTCTTACCTGTAAAATGGTTATGATCGTACCTCCCTAACAGACACAATATCAGTATTAAAAAGACAATGTATAGGTGAGTCTGTCCAGTACATCAGACTCATGCCAGGTCCGGTCAACTCAACCAACCAGAAACCCCTTCCTGCCATGGGCTGTTTCCTTTACAGATTATAAATCCTGACACAATGATTTGACGTAGCTCATCTGGTTTCATTTAGACTCAAAACATAAAAAAGACTGTTTAAAACCAACTAGTGAAGCTTAAAGTGTTACCTAATTTTAAATTAAAAAACTGAATATGGTGAGAACATTTTTCATTTTCAGCATTTGACACATGTACTATTGATTTTTATTAATTTTCTAATGCAGATCTATTGCTTACGTGCTACATGTACACGTTCCGGCCTATGCTTTAAAAGTGGAAGTGATTATGCTTTGGAAGCCTGCTACCACAGTACGGTTAACAAATGGCAGGGACTCCTCTAGGGATGAGAAGGAGGGTGAACAAAAGCAACAGGAGCCGGGATGGCTCGGACCCCAAGTTGTCCTTTGGGGTGGCTGCACTGGCTGTGACGGCAGGTGTCTCTGCTCCTGCTTAGTAAACAAAGCTGGTTTTACTGGTGTTTGTTCTTGGCTCCCACCTCACAACAGGTGGCCTGTCAGGCTGTGGAGCTGCTGGCTGTCAGGAGCTCCCAGCGCCTTCTGCTGTGATTAAAGAACAGTTCAGAGGGAAGTCAGAACCGAGTTTATGTAGCTGGTGTCAACTTACCTGTAAGCTCCCATAGGTTCTGGGGAACCCCAGCTGCTTTTCTTTTCTGCTGTGTTGACATGTTTGGCCGCAGGGGACGACAGAATTAGCCACGTGGCCAGCATTCCATAGCTGGTGCTGACAACTATCCTGTGATGTCTCTGCGTTGAGCTTTAAGGAGAAAAGCTCTTTCTCCAAGACCTGCCGGTTTCTCCTGCAGACAGAGAGGTGAGGTGTGAATAGGAGGGTGTGGGGACTCGCTCTGCAGGAGCTGAAGAATTATCTTTCAGCTGCTGGTCCAGATAGACTAGGTCCTTGAGCCCAGCTCATCTTGCCGCTGTATAAGAACAGGCTATGTGCATCATTATGAAAGTTTTGAGACAGAAAAATAAAGAAACATAAAATCTGCACTGATGGAAAAGAACGGAGCCTCCCAGCAACTTCGATTACCAAGCGAGTTGAAACTTGCATGGTTGAATCTGAAGGATGTTGCCAACTGTGTTTCTTGGAAGTGAAATGAAGGACCAGTCTGTCTCAGAACTTTTGTAGTGAGCCATGTAAATCCACAGAAGACAAGTAGGCACATTTGATTTTGCATTCATTCCTTGGCACTCAATGTGGTGCTGGGCTGTGGCTCACCACACTCCTGTGCAACTCTGGGTACTAGGTCAATAGGGAAATTTGGGGGGAGTTTTCTCTCTCAGAGTAAAAACACAGGAGCATTGTCTCACTTCAACTGTAACCTGGCCACGTGAAAATTGAGCTTGATTAGTCTGACGTGGGAGCCTCCATCTACTGCAGACGATTTAGCAAGTAAAGACCCACACTGGATAGTCAAAATCCTTTGCCATAGGAGGAGGATGGCTGATTGGGTAAGTAGAATTGGGATTCGCCTGCTGCCCTCAGGAATCTGGAGCAGGTGTTGTGATTCTGCTGAGGGTGCTGGTGGTACAGAAGGAATATACTATGGCAATTAGCCTGTAGGTTTTACAGACAGATACCTGGATAGAATCTCTGCTTTACCGTTTTCTATCTATGACGAATTGAGCAAATTAATGAACCTTGTATAATTCAGTTTCTCTGTCTCTGAGCGGGGAATAGTATCTTTTACACAGAAGATTTAGAATACAGAAATGTACCTTAGACATGGGTTGCCATGTGGTGAAAATGCCACCTAGGAGGTTCTTTTTTGGGTGAAAGGGTTCAAAGCTGTTCCCTTTAAAGCAGGACAACAGTGGTATTCTGAGTAAGACAAAAACTCGTCAGACCGTTTTGGGATTCCTATATGTAAAGTGCCACACAGCTATAAATATCATCAGTCATAACATTAAGCACAAAAGGAAACTAAGAACATTTTCTTGCTTTGTCACAATAAATTTCACTTTCTTAGAAGTTTTAAATTTGCGTAACTTCTCTTGAGGATAAGTTCATTCTATCCAGTTGCTTTTCTCGGAGCTGCTCTGCTGGCTCTCATCAAGTTTCTAGTTTGTTAATTTGTTTGATTGTAAATATTATCCTCTTAGTTCTTATCCTGTTTCTAGGGCAGCACTAAAGAGGTGTGTGTAGAATGTAAATTCTTTGCAACCACACAAATGTAGTTCAAAACAGAAACTTCTATGCAAATTACTGGTCCAGCCTAGAAAATTTACATTTACATATTTTAAATTAGTCTGCTTTCAGTTCAACGATTTTATACTTATAAATATGTGGCAGATGTTGCCTAGCTAAATTTAAAAATTAGAAATAATTATTGTAGAAATAGTGCTTTTATACATGCCATTCTGTAAACCATGCGGGAGTCATTATTTGAAAAGGGAAGAAAATTCTTTGGGAAAAAAATTTGTCTTTGAGCTATTGATTTTTAAGGGAAAAACCCTAAAATTATTATGAAATCAAGTAAGTTAGGCCTATAATTTCAAACTGTGTTCTGATTGATCTCATGCTGTTTGATACTGCCGCATAAGTGATTGCCAGCAGGGTCGAGCGTTTAAATGTAAATTTATAATTTGAAATGCTTTCCTTCATTGAAGCCATTGTGTTTAAGCTCAAAGTCGCCACAATGTTTATTACACTTTTGAAGAGAATAAACCAAATAATAGCATTATCTAGCATAGTCAGAACACAGACCGTCCGGTAGGCCTGGGACCACACACAGGTGGACAAGATGCACGTTGTGGGCCGATGAAGTCAGATCCGTTCGTGAGGCTCACAGGAAGTGCACTCCTGGAGAGGAGCTGGAGCTGGAGAGAGGAAATCTGACTGTTCTATTCTTTTTTGTGTTTTTTTATTTTTATTTCAGGTTAATGTGATGGTACAAACAACTAGCTTACAATTTCTGTGTCTGTTAGGCACAGTCCCTCTTGTAGTTGTGTCCTGCACCAGGAGGTCCGCCGTGTACCCCGACGTTGTTCCCGTCAGGTGGGATGGGGAGGTCTGCCGCGCACCCTGACGTCGTTCCAGTCGGGCGGGAGCTCCCCAGTCCTCTCCCTTCTGTCCTCTCCTCTCCCTTGTTCCTTCACCCCATGAGGTGACTTGCGTTTTTCTCTTATGTTGGGCGTGAATTAGATCATCTACTGGCTTCATAGTAATATTGAGTACATTGGATATATCTGAAGACAAGGCATGTTTCCAGAATTTACCAAGAAACTTGGAAATTCGCATGAGTGAGAGGGAATGAAATCCACTCTGGGTTTGCCTGGTTGTATCTCCTGGTGGTGGGGGGGACCCAGCAGGAGGGTTGGGGACAGACCCCCAAGGGGCTGTCGTTTTCCTTCTTCTGTTCTTCATGTGACTTCTCTGGCTGGACGAGCTTATGTCTAACTAGTCAGGTAAACCTCCTCTGAAGCCATCAGGGGATCACCTTAGCAATCGTCCTAGGTCACAGGTAGTTTATCAGAGGGTTGGAGGAAGGCCATAAACTCATTTTAATTATCCTTTTCTTGGTTAATGTTTATGTTCATCTAAAAAGGATGGTATGCAAATTTCTCCTAATTGTTATATTTTTGGTAAGCTTTTCCTTCTTGGAATGTAAATTATTAATATCCTCCCAAGTTGATTCCTGCGTGTACTGAAGTACACATGCGGTGATAGCAGAGCGGGGTGGCTGTCTGCCCTGTCAGCGTCCTGACTAGAGCTCTTATTTGTCTCTTGTTCCTCTGCAGTACGCACAGTAGGTCCTCAATATTTTTATTTAATATATTTTTCTTTAGGTAAAAACTCTGATCTGCATTTTAATTAAGATGGAACAACCAATTTTTAAAAACCAGAGCTAGAAAATGAAATTTGAATTGTTCTAATTTTTCTTGTAAAAACATATTTGTCATTATTAGATGCCTTTAATGCATCATGTTTAATATTCTCTAGTAAGTATAATAAAGAGTAAGCTAAAACAGATATTTTATGTTATTTTTTACAATAGCAATAGCAAAACAATAACAAGAAAACGTTTTGGCTGAAGTCTGCCCTTTCTGCCTGAACATGGGTGATAGATTTGATGTAGAAGCTGTTTCCTATAAGCGCAAACAGTCTAAGATAACATTTTTTTGGATCCGTGTCACCCTGAGAGAAGGCTGCCAGGGGTCTGTCACCAAGCACAGATCAGAATGGTTTCTCAGGTGGGACCTTGACTTCATCTAGCTGCAAAGTCAGAACAGTCTGCAGCAGCTGTGCGCTAATCTAGCACCAGGCACCTTGAGCACGGTGATCACACAAGCATTTTAAAGGAAGCTATGCCTGGTGATACTCATGTCTCTATCGGGGCAGCCGTTCACCTAACCCGCCCATCAAGGAGCATTCCCTTCCTATCAGCACCGCGCAGTCAGGCCACTCCCGCTGTGGGTCTCAGGCTGCTTTTCCAGTAGTGTAAATCTAGTCTGTGCTCAGAACTTGGGGGGGGGGAGTGCTGAGAGCGTGGGGTGTGCAGATTCTGCTAGTGAGACAGGGTGATCATGGCAAAGTGCAGTGGGTGACGGGGGCGGGAGGACCTGCGTGGTGCAGGGGGGTCCACACGGGAGCCACTCAGAGGGACAGCCACAAGCAGGCCTGTCAAGCAGCAGTGGCCGGACAAGCGGCCCAGATGTTGGGAAACTTCTAATTAAGTCAGACCCAAGAAGACGCTTTGGAACTCATCAAAACTTGTGACTTTTCACAATCGCACCAAACGTCTGTTTAACTCTTCTGTAAACCTTCTTATAAGGTGACTGAGGTTAGTTGCCCTCTGGTGATAAAGAGGGTGGGGGTGCTGTGAAGAAAAAAACCCAGTGAGACATAAACATAATGGGCAGATTTGTTGAGAGTCCTGTGATTTTCCCGACGCCCATTTTTCTGCGTCAGTTTGGCAGCAGGCCAAGTTGAGGGTGTGAGGAGCAGGTGTCGCCCTGACGCTGTCCATCCCCGGTGACCTGGAAGAGCGGCTGTACCAAACGCTGTCATTCCCTCTCCTCTTGTTTTCTGGTGAATCTCTGGAGATCTAGATGACATTCCAGATACACTTCAGCACCTTTCTAGTTATAAAACCTTGGGTTCAAATTCACGGTCCACAGCTCTCTCGTAACCTTGCGCTGTTGTGCAGTCTCCAGTAGAACGGGAGGTCTTGTGTGTCATCTGATTTCATCCAATTTTCCAGTAAAGTGTTTTTGTCTATAAAAAGCATCATATTTTATATCCTAAATGCGTATATAATCACCCAATTAGGTCTTAACTCAAAACCAAATTTATCTCATACAGGAAAATATTTAGAGGTCCAGAACATTTCCTGCATCTTCTACAGTGTAAATGAAGGCGAAGGGTGCTCAGCACAGAGGAAGGTCCGTCTCCTGTCCACGCAGAGCTGCTCACCTCCCCTTACCCTGACCGTCCCCCCACCTGCAACCTTGTCACTGGAAGTAACAGTCCTGGTCATTAGTTTTACTCCTGAGAAACTGGCCCACATGCCGGCACTGGGCTCTGTTGAAGCAGTGACTTCTGGTGGTCTTGGCTTCTTCCTGTCACCTGTGCTGGTGAAGTCCCCTCCTCTCTGTCTCTGCCTCTTTCTGCCGCAGTCTCTCTTTTCCTCCTGGTCAGAATGCCCACCCACAAAGCTGCTTAGAAGGTGTAGTTCTAATACTGTGTAAGGAGAATTTCACGGACTAGATGTCCCCGATAGTATAATCCTGGGGGAGGAAATTGGCACTGATTGTGGTCTGGGTCTGAGGCTGGTGGTGTTGCTCCCCTCATTCATTCACGGGGGGCCCTGGGGCATGAGGCCTGCCTCCGGGGTGTGCTGGTGTCTTCTCAGCACAGCTCCCTGCCCGGTGAATACTTAGTCAGTAGCTTTAGTGGACAAATGAGTAGTCACTCCAATACCTGTCCTGCCTGACAAAGACAGTTAAAGGTACGTTACAGTGGTTCAAATCTATTCACTGGAGAGAAGAAAAAAATACATGGTGTGAACCTTAGACATGTTTATATATCCAGTTCAACAAGAATTACTTGCCCAGGTTACATGAGTGAGGATGGAGTGAATTAATGTATCTAAAGCTTCTGGAAGTATCTGGCCTAGTAATACTCTATAAGGACCAGCTGTTATTTTTATTGTTATTATTATTTTATTAGGAGAGAAAAAATGAATGAGAACGATGGGATTGCCTGATAAGAATGCTTATTAGTTCTTCCTAGAGAAAATAATCCACACAAAACACAATGTTGTGTTTGTCAGAGAAAGGCGTTAACTACAGGATTGCTATTTAAAAATATGAAACTGATCACGTCCCAGGCCTTCTTAAAATCCAGTAAAGGCTTGCAATGACCTTCAGAATGAAGTTTGAAGTCTTTGCATTAAAAAAAATTTCAAAGGAATATGAGGGTACAAACAATTAGGTGACAGTGTTTGCGTTTGTAGGTGGAATCCCTGTTGTAGCTGTGGCCCTCACCTAAGAGGTGTGCCATGTACCCCTACACTGTGCCCATTAGGTGAGGGCAGAAACTCAAAATAGACCTTCCATCTGATCCCACAATCCCATTACTAGGCATCTGCCCAGGAGGAAACAAAATCATTTTATTGTAAGGATATTTGCACCAGGTTGTTTATTGTAACTCACTTTACAATCACCAAGATGTGGAGTCAACCTGAGTGTCCATCAGCCCGTGAATGAATTAATGAACTGTGGCGTATGTATACCATGGAATACTGTGAAGCCATAAAGAGATGGAGACTATATCTTTGGTATTAACCTGGATAGGTTTGGAGAACATTCTCTTTAATAAAGTATCACAAGAATGGAAAAGCAAGAATCCAAAGGATTCAATACTAATATGAAGCCAGTGCCCTCCCACACAGGAGAAATTTGAAGTCTTCAGCGGGACATATAAGGCCCTCCATTATTTGGTGTCTAAACTTCATCTCTCCCAGATTCAGCAGCCCCTCCTCATTCCCAGTCCCTCCCCAAAGCCTGGGCTGTGTGTCTCCCATGTCCTTCCCACAGTACATATAATCCCGAGCTCCTCATGGCCTCCCGCGCTGAGCTGTGTGCACCTGCTTCTCTGTTCATCTCCCAATTAGCCCTTGGTTTATACTCCCTGGCGTTCAGCATAGGAATCAGCAAACTTCTCGTTTTGGTAAATATTTTTGGATTTTCAGCCCAGGCTGTATCTGTTGCAGACACTTAGTTCTGCCATCGTGTCACAAAAGCAGCCGTAGGCAACATGCAGAGGAGTAAGCATGACTGGGTTCCAATAAAGCTTTATTTACAGACCCTAACTTGACGAATTTCTGGTAATCACGTGTCATGGAATAGCCTTCTTTTTTTTTTTTTGAGACGGAGCCTCAAGCTATACCCCTGGGTAGAGTGCCAATGGCATCACGCTCACAGCAACCTCCAACTCCTGGGCTCACGTGAGTCTCCTGCCTCCGCCTCCCAAGTAGCTGGGACTACAGGCGCCCGCCACAACGCCCGGCCATTTTTTGGTTGCAGCCATCTTTGTTGTTTGGCGGGCCCGGGCTGGGGATTCGAACCCGCCACCTTAGGTGTATGTGGCTGGGAATAGCCTTCTTAATTGGATCATCTTATCCGTTTAAAAATGTAGAAATGATTCTTAGTTTGTGGGCCACACGAAACCAGGCTGTAGGACAACTCAGCCTGTGTGATACTTGCCCATCCATGGCCTAGGAAAAAGCTAGAGATGGTGCTCAGTGCATCCAGGGGAAGGGGAAGTGAGTGGCGGAGTGTGTTTCCCTGGGAGTCATTTTCAGACGCAGGGAGACTCCTTACACAGCTGCCTGCTGCCTGTGGTGAAGGCGATTCGACTCTGATGCAGAGTCTAACCGGGTGGATCCTGAACCTCTTAGTGCTCACCTTTGTCCAGAGGGAGCCAACTTGAACGATCACCCTCCCTACGTGCCCACCCACCCAGCCTGCCCCTTCCTGACGACCGGCCTGCCCCTTCCTGACGCCTGGAATGGAAGTCGTCAGCACAACTAACTCAGTCTCTGCAAACACAGGGCCTACTTCTGCCTCTGAGCCTGTGTCTTGCATTTCTCTTTACTTAGAATTCTTTTTTTCGACATAGTGAGCTGTTGTCTCTCAATATTCAGCTCAAAACTACCTACTTTGGAAGTAGCGTCTCCTTTTTTCCAGGTGGCAGTGAAGGTCTGGGGACAGTGGTGCAGTCACGCTCTCTGTGTATTTCTGGGGCTTTGGAAATATCCTAGCACGGCACTTTCACATTGTATTTTAATGCTTCCCTTTCTTGTGTTGCTCTTTGCTGTATGTTCTGGAGTTATTTTTATATGCTGTTGCCAGTATGGAACTTGGCATTGGTAGTCATTTAGTAACAGACTAATCAAATGAAATGTTTTCAGTTGAAGGTAAATTCCCCACATCCTGTTGAGATGCCTTGGTGTCAGTTTAATCTACAATGCCGAGATTATCTTTAAATCTTTACAGTGAGGTAGCCTGAGGGTTGAGCATTGGAAAGAATAAAATTAAAACTGAATGAAAATGTAAGTATTGTCGGGGGGGGGCGGGGTAAAATAAAAAAAAAATGTAAGTATTGTCAAGAACTTGCAAATAATTGGAAACTCAAGAACCAAAAGCATCATGTATTGTGTAAAAGATGAGTTTTAAAACTAAATTTCAAACTTAGCTGAATTGATATCTCTAAATGTGGTAAAAAAATACTATTTTTTTTTTTTTGAGACAGAGTCTCAAGCTGTCACTGTGGGTAGAGTGCTGTGGTGTCACAGCCCACAGCAACCTCAAACTCCTGGGCTCAAGTGACTCTTCTGCCTCAGCCTCCCAAGTAGCAGGGACTACAGGCACCCATGACAACGCCTGGCTATTTTTTGGTTGTTGCAGTTGTCACTGTTGCATTAACTGCCTTGGGCCAGGTTAGAACCCACCAGCCTTGGTACGAGTGGCTGGCGCCCTACCCACTGACCTAATACTGTCTTTAAGTCTTTGCTTGTGTGTGGATAAATGGTGACACTGGTTAACCATATTTGGCATTTTTATTCTTTTCTGGAGAGAGAAATGACAGTGTTAATAATGGAGCTTTCACAGTGAAGTTTAATGGATTTTGACTAACAATTGTGTTGTTCCAGCAAGTTAACTCCTTTTAAAACTATTGTTTGGTGGAGTTTACCTGCAGAGATGAGCGGCATTTTGTAATGCGTGTTAATTATGGTGCCGTTATCATACACGCTTGCATTTTATGCACGCTCAGTTCTCCGCTACTGTGGGAACACTCAGCATCCTATATCATCTCTCTCCCTATTTCCGTGGGGAAATTTCCCACCTTCTCCCACACTGTAAGATTTCAATTGAGATCAATGTTCTGAGTGGATTTCTCCATAAATGCCTTGGGAAATCTCACTAGGAATTGAAAGTATATTGCCATGCAAGGTGGGTAGGACGGCTTCTGGTTTTGGCCACTTATTTCCATTCATTCTGATAGTTATAACACAGGGTAATGAGTTGCAGGGGTAGTTTGGTTGTCATTGTGTTGGTGTCTGAGTGTGGCTGCCTGTCTCCTTACTGAATGAGTCACTTCCTAATTGGAAATCAGTATGTGTTGGTACAGGTGTTTATAAAATATAGGCCATATTAATGTGAGAAACAAGAGCAGTCATGCTTTGGTGAAATTACCTGGCATTTAACTTGGAGAAAGCTGTATTTTTCAGGGAAAAAGTCTTCTTGCAGTGAGAGGACAAAATAGTGATGGCATATAACAGAATGTCTCCAGAACAGAGGAGTTTTAGCAAGTGCCCCAACCTCTGGGCCCTCAGTTAGCTGCCTTAAGTTAACACAGAATATATTCTCTTCTAAATTCTCTGGAGTAGAAACCCTTTAATGACAGGAATTGTGTCGTATATCTTTGTGGATATGCAGTACTTGGCACAACTTATTTTTTAAAATTTCAAATTAATATGGGTATAGCAATGTTTGTATATGTAAGAACACACATTTTCCAAATTGCATTTTTATAAAGAGTTCAGATTCATTAAAAAGTAGTGATTTTAAGGTGTTTTCTTAGAGTAAAATTTTCTAAACATGTGCCACTTCTGTGAGCATTTAATTAAATGGTGGTATCATCTCCGTTCATCGAGAGCCTACAGATTCTTAGCCATTGTTTGCACAGTTACTCAGGTAACATTCAGAACCATGGTCTGAGGTTGTTGTTAACCCTCCCCCTCCAGGAAACTGAGGCTCAGGAAAATTAAACAGCTTGAGTCTCTGTGTGGAAAACTAATAGCATTTGCTTTACAGGGTTTGTGAAGATTAACCGGGATGGATTAAGGTTCTGGTGCGTGGTAAGCCCTCAGGAATTTAGCTGTTATTATGAAGGCCGTGCGGCTGAAAAGTTGCAGAGCTGGGATTAGATCCCTGATTGGTTTCACTCCAGAGCTCTCCCTCTTTCTGTGGCTGCTTTCTCACTCCTCGGCCTCCATGTGTGGTGCAAATCATTATCCTTCCCATTACGATTTCCTGAAGGGCGATGCTGAGATTTTGTCATTTGTACTGTCTACTGCACCCCGAAAACACAATAAGAAATGCTGTTGACAGCTTGCCTGGCTTGGCAGTGACACTGTTTCTGGTTTTGTTCTCTATATGAATGATTGGGAGGATGTGTGATTCTGAGGAGGACCCAGAGGAGCGTGGTTGCCATAGGCCCCCCATTTTATACTAGAAAAGGAGGGTTTTATTTTGTGCCCTAGTAATGTGCCACCTGCATCTTGAGTCTAAATTTTGTCTCCCTGATCCCTGTGTGTAGAAGGCGGTGAGGACACTTAGAACATTCAGGCAGAGCTCACATTTCCTAATTAGCTGTACTACTGTTTCCCAGTTTCATCCTGAAATCTTTCTCGGTGGTTATATCCTTGGGGATTTTTAAAGGTAAGCTTTTTAACTTGAGGGGTAAAAATTTCTTTGTGTTTTGGAGGTGAGAGAATTAAAAAACAATCACTGAGTGTTAGAGAGCTTTCCTGGAAGAGAATTTAAGTAAAAAATGAGCTGTCTGCGCCCTTGAGGTTTCTTGCTAGTCACAAAATGACCCATCGTTTGTCAAAGGTGGCTGTGTCCCTTCACTCGGAGTCCCTGCTGTTGGTCCTGTTTCTCCACATTTGTGCATGTGGAGCTCAAAAACAAACCCAGCACCCAGAGTTCTGCACATGCGCCTTCCTGCCTCAAAGTGTTACTGCTGTGGGCAACACAGTTTTTTCCAAAAATTTTTTGTGTGTTTTATTTTTATTGTGGCAAAATATACACAATATAAAATTTACAGTTTAATTATTTTTAAATGCATAGCTCAGTGTCATTAAGTATGTTCCACCAATACCACCATCCATCTCCAAAACTTTTTCATCTTCCCAAACTGAAATTCTAGCCCCATGAAACACCAACTCTCCATTCTCCTGGCCCTCCAGCTCCAGGAAGACCCCACTTTACTGTCTGTGTCTTTGAGTTGGACTATGCATGTCTGGGTTTTATAACTTGATCATTTCTTGGTTTAAACCGAGGCCCCTTGTCTTCTGTTTTTCCTTGTTGTGGTTATCATCACATTATCTGAATTGATGTTTCCCTGCCAGGGCTGTGCGAGGATGTGATTTTCTTGCAGTAAATATTCTACTCTTTTCCACAGAGTAACCGATCAAATTTCATTATTGCACCATGAGGGCAGGAACTGTTTCTACTTTGCTCAACACTGTATCACCAGTGCCTGGACGTTGTTTGCACTTTGAAGAAAATCAGTGTATATATATTTGTAGCACAAACAAAGGCTTATTTAAACAAATGTTTACTTAAAATTTATTTATACTATGTAGACAACTAGCTAAATTAAGAACTCTGCCTTTTTCTCTCTGGTCTCTCTAAAAATCAGTCATGGTGATACAAACCAAAGGTTACAGGCTTATGTGTCCAAATCATTTGTTTGTTCCTTAATTTATTCATCAGATATTTGCTGAGCACCTGTTAATGTGGAGGTGCTGGCTGTGTAGTGCTGCACCAGATAGGCCTGATTCTTGAACTCGCACAGTCCTAGTCGAGAGCACAAGCCGTACGAAGTGAACACATAGATGGTATTTTAGCTGCAGATTATGAGGGGAAAAAAGATGGAAGGCTCCCAGAAAGATCAAGGATGGAGAAGACAGCTTTCAATTTCATAAGTGGAGACATGACAACTTTTCATATTTGTGAAGACCTGTGTTCTCATGTTGGAACTTGTTTCAAAGACTTGAGGAACTAGGATAGACATTTTTAGAGAACAGATTTTGGTTACAGAATAATTTGCTAATAGAGTGAAATGCACGGCCTTCCTATTAGGAGGCTGTCCCGCCCTATCCCTGGAGCTATCTGGACACAGCCGTGTGGGGCTGTGCACTCTGGCACTGGCAGGCTGGTTCCCAAACCTGGTTGGTCATCAGAATCACCAATTCACGTGGAAAGTTGGAAGTCCACATTTGGTGTTTAACAGCTGGGTTTCATAAAGCCCAGCTGAAACTGACTCTGAGCTGCTGTGTGGTGTATTAGTTATGACAGTCAAAATGAAAAGCATCCGAAGCTGAACGTAATTATAAATTATTTTCAGCTCACAAACACGAAATAAATTACTCAGCCATGTTAGTTATTACACTCTCTGACTGGGCCCAGATATTCTGTCCGGCTGCCACTAGAGTGCTGAACTCAGGCAGTGCCTTCAGGGTTTCCTTTCCTCATTCCTTGTCTCTGGTTGTCCAAAGTATAGAATTAAAATCTGCGATTCCAGCAGGGTCTTTCTTACTATGCGTTCAGATACCCAGTGGAGGAATAGGTATGTTAAAGATTGGGTTAATGTATTCCAGAATAGCTCACAAATATTAGTCAACGATCAGATGCCAAGCCCTTGGGAACAGCTGCTGTGTCCCAGGCACTATTTATGGCAGTGGGTCCCAGCCAGATAGCTAATTTCCATTCCATACACGTACATATATATCCCTACACACACACACACACACACATTTGAGACAGACTCTCACTGTCACCCTGGCTAGAGTGCAGTGGCATCATTATACTCATTGCAACTTCAAACTCCTGGGGAGGCTCAAGCGTACTCCTGCCTCAGCCTCCTGAGTAGCTGGGACTACCATCATGGCAGGCTTATTTAAAAAAAAAAAAACACCCTTTTTTGTAAGGACAGGGTTTGTGTTGCTCAGGCTGACCTTCAACTCTGGGCCTCAAGTCATCCTCCTGCCTTGGCCTTGCAAAGTGCTAGGACTATGGGCCTGAGCCACCATATCCAGCTCTGCTCTGCTTGTGTCACTGAGACCAGTCGGGTAGACTTTGTAAGGTAAAACCTGTTGCCGTTATACCAATTAGTGTAAAAGTGCAATGAGGCAGTTTGACTTTTGACTGTCTCTGTTTGGAGGTGACTGTGCATTATCTCCTAACTTATAACTGAATTGTTATGTTTATACCTTTAATATTCCACAGTGTCTAAATGTAGCTGGGCAAAATTCGAAGCCTGAGTAGGTGAGTGAGGAAGATAAGTTATTAAATGGAACAACTTGACTTCAACACATTCTACTGAAAAGCAGTTTCATATTATTGCAACTCATTAAATGATTCCGTATAACTTACAGTGTAGTGGATGACTCACGCTGTGGTATTAGGTGATTTTTATAACAGAGTTCAGCCCAGCAGAGCCCCCATGCTGAGTGATGATGATATGGGTGGTGTGGAATATCCGGGTGTGGGCTTTGTCTGAGGAATTCGATGTTGTCTGTTGAATTCGACAGATTTACTGTTGATTTAAGCTTCACATGGAACCATTAGCAGCGGGACGTCTTCTCTGCTTTTTCTTGCGGGGTGTTTATTAACGTACTTACTTTCACGATACGTTAACCAGGAAAACCCCGTCCTACTCCATCCTGTGTGAGTTCAAACCTGTTCCCTGCTATGATGAGAGTCTCGTGGTGGTGGTGGGGGAGTGGCAGGCATCGGTCTCTCCTGTGCTGCCGTTCCAGTGAACACCACAAGTTTATGAGCTACGAGGCTTGACTTTGTCTCACTGATTTCCATGCAGTAAAATTCTCCCTCATTCACAGTCTGATAATCCATCCTTCCTGAGCAGCCTGCCCACGGAACTTACTGATTTACTCACGTTTTGCCCACAGACGGCGAATGCTCACTAACAGACTCAGTTCCCATGAAAGCATCTGCGGATAATCGGAACGTTCCCCTTGTAAATCTTCATGATTTTAAATTAAACATGGAACCCTGAATGCCTCTTGGGCAAGAAATTAAACCTCAGCATTGTGTGAGTCTGCGCCGAGGCTCTGTGCTCTCGTTACCAACAGAGTTCAGGGTGTGTTTGTATCATGAGTGCACTTCCATAATTTTCTGAAAAATACCTTTCCTTCCAATATTTAGGTGTAAGTGATCCTTCCCCTCCAACCTTGCAATAACTGCGAAAAGAGAATTTTATTTTCTCTCTTCTGGGTGCATTTTATCATGAATATTCAGCAGTATCATAGAACCCAAACGTGTTTGTCAGTAGAGAGGTTGAAGGTCGAGTTCTCTGTTTTAGATTGGGTTGTTTCCCTTTAAATTTCCCAGCGTTTGCTTCTGTAGAACACTTTGAGGGATACGATGAAGACAGTCTGAGATGGAGTAGTTTAGATACAGTTTCCCTTCTGTAGAGGGTTTTTGTCTACTTTTGTGCTTAGAGAAAAATTCAGAAAGAACATAATCAATGGAAGTTTGCAGGTCCTTAGAAAAACAGGACCTGTCTCTTCCTGACCACGGGCACCTTTGCACCTCATGAAGCATCTACAAAGGGTGAAAAAGCAATATTCTGCTATGGACCGAAACTCTGGTTTACTTTTTGGGGCGGGTGTGTGTGTGTGTGGTGGGGATGCCGAAATATGAGAAAGATGAGGTGTGCGCCTCCCACTGGTTTCCGTGTGGTACATTCACCTGAAGGAAAATTAAGGTGCCCAAAATAAGCATTTTATTACAGACAAAAATGTTTTGCTTTCTACATTTGCTTTAGGAGAAATACAGACTTACCAAACTTTTAATAATGTGACAGACAGTTAACATGTATGCACGGCTCTCCCTGCCCTGGGGTGTACCCAGCGGGTCAGAGTTCTCATCATCCGCACCAGAGCACTTTTACCAATGTCTACTGGATATGACCTAAAATATGAAGGCTTAGAAGTTCTAGATTCCTGCTGTAATATTGAGCAAGCACCGTGAAATGATGAAGAACACCTGAAAATCGTATACCAATAATTGTCATTTACTTAAGGTGAATGTTCTCAGAAGGTCCCTAATTCTGACTATGATGTGTTTATTTAGCTTCAGGTGCTGAGAGCTCAACTGAGCATCTTACAAATGTGGTTGGTTCTGGCTCTGTTTTACAGATGACACCAACATGTTCATTGAAGAGCATAGTGGGGTTGCTGGTATTTTAACTCTTTTTTTTTTTTTTTTGGCCGGGGCTGGGTTTGAACTCACCACCTCCAGCACATGGGAACGGTGCCCTACCCTTTTGAGCCACAGGTACCGCCCTATTTTAACTCTTGTACCATATCTAAGCCCAGGAGCTCACTGGATCCCTTTACTACAATTTTAAATTAATGTTTTCGTATATTTTTCACCCTGGAAAAATATAGGAAAATATAATAATTAATGGTGGATTATATGTTTGTTAGCCACATTTAACAAATGTGTGTTATGAGACTAATTTCATTGGCTGGTTTCCTTATGCTGTTTTTGGCATTGGAGGAACTATTTGGGGGCGTTCAAAATATATTGAATTATTTAAACATACGCTATTTTGCCATGAAGGCATCAGTGTTTTTTATTTTTATTTTTTTTATTTTTTATTTTCAGAAGTGATCCCTCCAATCCCCCTCCTGGCATCAGTGTTTGAAGATGGGAAGGAAGATGAGTTTATTCTATATGGTCAGAAAAATTATTAGAATGAAAATAATCCGTCATGATCTGGGAGTTAGTAGACCACAGTTGAGACCTAAGATATGCTTATTCTTTGAATTTGTACCTATTACAATTTTTAAGAGTATTGGTTTCCTCATCTGCCAAACAAGGAATATAATTCTCTCATTTATAGGAGGATAAAAATGGGTGGAATGACATAATGTATCACTTCTTTTTCTTTTTAATTGATATGGGTATGTAATAGTTGTGTATCTTTATAGAGTACATGTGATATTTTGATATAACCTTATAATATGAATTAATCAAATCAGGGCAATCTGGGTATCTGTCACCTCAGGCATTTATAATTTCTTTGTTTTAGGGAGATAAAGTGGGGATGGTTAATGTATCACCACTGATGGCTTAGTCAGTTGAAATAATATCCGAATTTTATAGAACGGTATATTTTTATGTTTGGAAAGGCCGAATGAGTGTCTCTGAATTGCTCCGTACCTAATGCTTGGTATCTTTTTTTACTTTTCTTTGAAAGTTTTTCATGGTAGTAATGTCGTCCCCGATTCAGAAGCCTTCTCTACCATGTTACAGCTTTTAGCACCTTTGAAGGGTTTAACACTACAGGGTCTGGCAATTAAGTTTGTAAACTCATCCTAGAA
The DNA here is from genome assembly GCF_000181295.1 of Otolemur garnettii. Taxonomy (NCBI): domain Eukaryota; kingdom Metazoa; phylum Chordata; class Mammalia; order Primates; family Galagidae; genus Otolemur; species Otolemur garnettii. Next base: position 915,784 of record NW_003852533.1, on the reverse strand, counting down.
AAAGTGCTGCAAACCTCACTGCCTCATATCCATACAGTTGCCTTTGA
>NW_003852533.1:910667-915664 GCF_000181295.1 Otolemur garnettii | reverse complement strand
TGAATGTCATCAAAATGTCTTCCTTTCAATATTTCCTTTATCTTTGTGTAAAGAAAAATGTCATTAACATCCAGATTAGGTGAGTAGGGAGGGTGTTCCAATATAGTTATTAGTTTACTGGCCCAAAACTCCTTCCCAGACAGTGCTGTGTGAGCTGGTGCATTGTTGTGGTGCAAGAGCCGTGTGTTGTTGGCCATGATTCTCAGTGAAGGGTTTCCTGTTTCTCTCCTGATGCTTATTTAATCTGCTGTGTTTCTCATAGTCGGCTGACAATTTTGATGCACAATTCAATGACTTTTGCAGTGTTTTTATTCTGCTTGTTGCTGGCCTCCCTGACCTCTGCATCAGTAATGCTCTCTCTCCTGTTGGAAAAACATTGACTCCCTTTGTACACTGCTGTTTTCCTTATGGCATTATCCCCATTACTTGGACTAACATGTCCCTGATTTCACTTCCACTCTTGGGAAGTTTGACAAGAAATTTACACATGTTTGTTTGTTGCTCTAATTCAATCTCCCACCTTCTCGGCAGGGCACACAAAATAGGCAACAGCAGTAATGAGCATCACTCAGCAGGACACCACCACGTGTCCACACGAACTTGGCTGTGAGACACCGATACACCAGGTCATGACACTTCACACAGTCGTTGGTACAGTGCTGCCAGTGTAAGGGCACTGTGGCAAGTTTGCGAACTTAATGGTCAGATCTGATACACATCATCCTTGAATTTCTAGCAGCTGTCAGTCTGAGAACATAGTAGGCCCTCTAAAAAGTTTATCACGCTTTAAATTGCACTGAACTTTGTGGACACCCTGTATGAGTAAGTAAAGAAATACGTCTAAGGAACTTGACCTTTCTCCCGTTTTTTGATAGCTCTGCAAGAACAGTGACTGTAAGGGAGAAAGATGATGTTACCATCAAGGAGACCTTTGTCGTCTTTTAGTCTTATGATAACCCCACATTTATTTTGCAAGATGTTATAAAGATATAAAATTATGAATTTAATATGATTATTCTAGGTTTTACCAAATGCTGAAGTTCCCATGGCTTTGCTTTTTTTTTAAAGCCGATTATATGTGCTGAAGGATTTTCCCTTGTGTAGAACAGACTTAGTGGAAGATTTTTGTTGAGCAGCATGATTAAATAATAAAAATTTACTGGTTAGAAAAGTTGGTCGTTTGAGAAGATCCAAGTATGATTGCAACAATAGTCTTCTTTCTACCAGTTTCTGTTATTTGGTTTTTATCTATTTGACCCAACAATTTTCTTTCAAAGGCCAGTTCTTTCATCATGTACAATATGGGACCCAGAGTGTTGTCAATAAAATGGATAGTGTCAGACATTTTTCAAAACTCCAAATAACTGCAGTCATTTTCCTTGTGTGTAACCCTGATGCTTCTAGGCAGCACTGCCAGAAAGCAGCGAGGAATATTGGGACGCATTAGCAATTCCCTCGTTGTGTGAGTTCTTTTGTGATTACAAGCATACATAAAATGTATTCACCCCAGAGTCGGGTTTTATAGTAGGGATATTTTAAGTAGAACATTATATTTCTTCATGATGCCTTTCAGGGTTGCTGCTTTTGGATCAGACAGAAGATATAATTAGGTACGGTGGTGTGTTAAAATACTTTTATTTTAATAAGATTTGGCAGTGTTGTAATAATAAAAAAAACAACCCAGTAGGTCCCGGCATATGCTCACACAATTAAAATTTGTTTTTCCGTTTTATTCCTTTTTAGTTCTTAAAAAACATCCTTCTATTCTAAGCTCAATTAAGAAAAAGTAGAAATTTTGTGAAATATTTAACATTTAACTCATTCCAACAATGTGGTATTTTTATAGATTATTTTTAGTTGCTCTATTTTATTTGTCTTAAAATATTTGATCAAGAGGAAAGGACAGTAATCCAGAAGAAAAAAAATTGTATGGTAGTACATTGGATTATTTAGACATCCAGTAAAACTTTGTCATGGTACAAAGTCATTCAACGAATTTGCTTAGGCTTTTTTTTTTTTTTTAACAAAGAATTATAAGGACATTATGTTAAGTGAAGTAAGCCAGACATGTTGCTCAAAGCCGTAGAGTGCCAGCCCCATATACTGGAGGTGGTGGTTTCAAACCCAGCCCAGGCCAAAAACTGCAAAAAACCCCCCAAACATTTTATGATTGCACATACATGTAAACATTGATCTTGTACAAGTAAAGAGGAGAATAGTGGTGACAGAGGCTGGGAAGGACGGGTTGTAGGACAGAGACTGATTGATGTGTACAAAGCCACAGTTAGGAGGAATAAGTTCTTAGTGATAGTGGGGTCACTATAGTTAACAGTAATGTATTGTATATTTCAAGGTAGCTGGAGGAGAGGATTTGAATGTTCTCATCTCCCCAAAATGATAATGTTTGAGGTGACGGATTTGCTAATTACCTTGATTTGATCATGATGTGATATATTCATGTATGGAAACATCACATTGTACCCCATAAATATGTACAACTATTATGTGTCAATTTAGAATAAGATAAAACTTTAAAAAGTTGTTATGGAGACTTCTCATGGGAGGGGAGGATGAGGTCTGTTTTTTAAGATAATCTTCTTTATAAAATCACAGGATAGGGCCCGAGAAGCCATTCAGGGCAGAAATTATCTGTGTAACATTCCTGGTAAGTCCATGTATTTATTCATCAGATATTAAGTGATTACCTATTATGAACCAGGTACTCTTGTAATCATTGTGAATAGAATAGTGAACTAAATAAGTCTCTGCCTCACAGAACTTGCCTCCTAGGGGAAGATGCAGATTATAATCAAAAGAAAGTCTCTGTACTAGTGAGAGGTGGTCAGTGTTAGGGAGAAGAGCAGGTAAAGGCACCTGGCGATTTTGTATAGGGTGATGAGGGGAGGGCCTGTTGACGTGGGGACACTGGCGCAGAGCTGTAAGGAGCTGCGGGAACAGGCCGTGTGTCTGTCTGAGTAAAGAATATCTAGATCAAGGGGTCAGCACAGGCAAGAAGGCCCCCTGGGGCGATGGGCTTGGTGTGCTGCAGAAACAGGGAAAGGCAGGTGTCGCGGGAGCAGAAGCCGCCCGGGGGAGAATTCTAGGAGAGGTGCCCTGGTGACCGATCTCAGAGGACAGGTCTTCATCACCCTTCCCAGAGTTTCCCCCAATGTCTAGCATGCTTCAGGGGCAAGACCTGTTTCTCAGCACCCCGCAGTAAGGAATATGAGTCGTCCATTTAGTGTCAGGAGATAAGAAATACCCTGCTAAGATTGGAGAGGACGGTCTAAGGAGCTTGTCAGAGTCTGAAACATACGCTTGTAAGGAGCCCTGTGGCGAGCAGGGACCGGGCCCTCTTTTTGCTTTGTAAACAGATATTTTAAAAGTAGATGATTTATTGATGAGCAGTGATAGAAAATAGGTGGGGAGAAAATGTTTTGGTCGCTGAATTTGGTGACTGCATTCTAATGACGGTATCAGTGCTTGTGATTGATACTTTGAAATTGATATACCATTGACGTTTGCTTGGTAAAATATGATTAAAAAATCGGGGTGGCTCCGTCTCTCCCAGAATGATTCCCTTTCCTCCTACTAGCTGTAGCCTCTGTTTGACTTAATAGTAAAGCAAATAAAGAGCGGAAATAAATATAAATCTTATTCAGTTTCAGTTTCTATGCCTTATAAATCTATTTGATTTTCAATTTTAAGTACTTATATTATACTATGACACCCATCACAAAATCAAGCATTTGTAAGCTTGTGTATTTCAGGTCTTCAGGTATGTCACACATAGGCCTCAATCTCTAGGCTGCATCACTTTGCTTTGTTTAAAGTATGACATTTTCCTCCTTTGACCAGCAGAGGGCACGCTACACAACCCTGCCTGCCTTTGTCCAAAAAAAAAAAAAAAGCTTCCATGAATTAGAAAGCTTGGTTTAAAAAAACAACAAACAGAAGCTTTTTAGTTTGATCAGATCCCAGTAATGTGTTTTTGATGTTGCTTTCAGATAAAGCATCCAGTGTACTCAGTACTATTATGAAACCAATATATAATCACGTACATTTTCTTATGAAAGATAAAACAACTATAGCCCGGATGAAGGAGGGAAGAGGAGGGGGAGGGGTGGGGTGATGGAGGGAGGGCAATTGGTGGGACCACACCTATGGTGCATTTTGCAAGGATACATGTCACATCTATTAAGTGTAGAGTATAAATGTCTTAACACAATAGTTACGTGAGGTGAAGGCTACGTTAACCAGTTTGATGTAAGCATTCCAAATTGTATGTAAAATCAGCACATTGTACCCCATAAGTGCATTAATGTATATAGCTATGATTAAAAAAAATAAAAATAAAAAACAACAAACAAGCAAAAAACACCAAACCCCCTTCCCTAAATGCTAAACTTTTAAATCCCTCACACATGGTTTATAAAAACACACAGTTATCAAAACGGAAGAGAATTTAGGATCTAGGCAATATTCTTATTATCAGGCTAGATTTTATACTGTTCCAAATCATCCAGGAGAGATTGAAAGTAGTTTTTATAAATCAAAAGAAGAAATAAAAATACAGTAATTCTTGCTGTGAGTCTTCATAGTATTAAAAGAGGGAAAATAAGTTTATTTTGCTTAAAAGAGCTTGATAAGAAAATAATAAAATGCAAATTTTAATAGGTAGATGATTTGAGGGTAGATTATCCAAGGCTTATTCATGTTGCAGTTTTTTTTTCCTGAGACATAATTTTCCACTGGCAGGTACGTGGCATGAAACATGGCTGGAGCCACTTACTGTCTGTGCAACTTAGGGCAAAAACCTGTCCTCACCTCCCTTTGCTTACCTGTAAAATCCGTGCGGTAACCCCTGCCTGCTTCATCTATGTGTCTTACTGGAAAGAGGGTGGGTGACCAGGAGAGAACCCCCCTTCTAGTCAAGCCCTGTGACATTAGACTGGACATTGGCCATCTCTGGACTTACTTTTCCTGCTCTCGGGGTA
>NW_003852533.1:906412-910637 GCF_000181295.1 Otolemur garnettii | reverse complement strand
TGGTCCCTGAAAGCACTTTTATGCTAAAATTTCATATTAAAATGTCTAGTAAACTCTAAAGTGCTGTATGCATACAACTAAATGGTGAGGAATGTCTATCCTATACTTTAAACTTAAATTATATTCCGTCTTAATATTCGGTACACTTATCTGTATTCTGAAGCCTATATTTAAGATTATATGGGAAAGAGGGGAAAAGAAAGGCAAAAGTGGACAAAAAATAAATAAAACTAGAACTTTCCCCCATTCATTCATTCATTCATTCATCCATTTGTATGGTAGCTAAGGTATATACCACGATGTTTTATGTGTTAGTATATACACGTGGTAAAGTGGTGACTGCAGTCAAATACACATACACATCCGTCACTTCACAGAGTCACCTTTTTCGGTGGTAGCTAAACACTAAATTGCCCCCACACATTCCTAGTAAATTTCTGTGCCGCACAGTGTCGCTAACTGTGGTCCCCAAGCTGCAGGTGAGACCTCTGTGGCTTTGTGCTCTCTAACCTGCGTTTCCTCACGTAGTTCACCCCACCCCCAGTAACCACCGTTCTCCTCTGAGTTTCCACGTATTCCACAGCATTTATTCACAGCTCTGTGAGTAAACGGGATTATGTACAATTTTTCTTTCTTCCCTCAGTTAGCTTCACGCCCCCTGGTTCCACTCACAGGAGGGTCTCCTCATTTCTTTTAAGTCTAATAATACTTCACTGCGTCTATGTACACATGGACCACAGTTTCTTTATCATCCGTGCATCGCCTGATAATCAGCTTGTTTTCCATATCTTGGCTGTTGTGAAAGTGCTGCCGTGAACACAGCAGTGCCGAGGTCTGCACGTGGTGCCCAGCTCCTTTCCTCTGGGTCTGAGGAGAGAATGCTGGTCCTGGGGTAATTCTAGTGTAGCGTTTCTGAGAACTCTTCAAAGGTGGGCTTTATGACTGACCTTCAGAGAAAGTAAAAATGGGCAAGAGGGACACTTCTTCCCAAGCACCTCCTTGGGATGCAAACTCAAGCAACCCTTGGTTAGAGACTCATGCTTAGGAATCCTCTCCCTTATTCACCAGTTCACTTGCTGCCTTGCTCACTGTGCTTGTCTCAAAGGCCGTTTGCACCTGTGACATCCCCAGCAGACTGGGGACACCCATTTCTCCCCTTTCTACTCACATCTGAGCAGACTAGATGCTTTTATAACACAGCTGTTGTCAGCTCAAGACATTTTTTTCCCTTAACATCTTTTTTGCTTCCTTCCTCTTGTGACTGTTGCCTGGTAATATCAGAAGCACTTTGTACTTCCCTCTGCATTTCATTTAGGAGTTGAGAAGAAGCTCACCGTGGGCTGAAGCAGGAGAGCAGTGCCGCTGAGCCCCTCGTGACGCGGGCCGAGAAACCCGCTTGGGAGTGAAATAGATACCACAGCCCACTGCTAAGAACCTCGGAAGGGCCTCAAAGTCTCCTTCAGAACTGGCATCAAAGTTTCCCGTTTTCCTTCTTACTATCTTTAATTAACTGTGGCTGCTTTTAAGTCTTTGTATCTAAGACAGAATAATACTTTTTACTAATTTATTTTGTATTTCTGCTTAACTGATATTATGATGGTCTATTCAATGCTATCTAGTCATAGTACAGTGTATAGTGTCTTAGACAACTGTAAGTTCAATGTACTTTTGTAGACAGACTTGTGCATTTACAATGAGGACATGTTTATTTTTCATCTATGTAGGAAAATGTAGAAATCAACTTCAGATGGCAACATATGGGCCAATTAGGAGCTCACTATTCTTTTTGTATTTTGGAAAGATTGCAAATGAGGAATCGGCAAGTTTTTAACACAAGTCTGATTCTGGTTCTATCAAAATCCAGTAAGTCACCCATAGAAGCATAATAGGTTTAAATCATCTAGATGTATTTACTGTGTGTTTACTGTGGATCAGGTATCGTTCTAGTACTTGAGATATGTGAGTGAGTAGGACAGATCAACATCTTTGTTTGTATGGAGTCTGAATTCTAGTGGTAGACCAAGGAGAGGCAATGAACATAAACACATTTAGAGCAGAGCAGACAGTTACAAGTGCAATGGTTAAAAAACAAAGCAGAGCAGGATATGAAGGATGGGGACTGCCAGGCTGAGGTCAATGGGTTGTGATTCCAATGGGGTTTCAGTGCAAATCTCCTTTAGAACCTGAAAAACTTGAAGGCAAAGGAGGAAGTCATGGGGGTGCATATAGGATCAGAGCTCTGGGGTAGGAGCATGCCTGGGGGGGGTCAAGGAGCCATGAAGGGACCCAGGTAGCTGGATGAACTGCGTGAGCAGAGGGCAGGGGAGTCAGACAGGAGAGGGTGGAGTTCGTAGCTGGCTTCAAAGCCATTGCTGGAACTGCGGCTTTTGCTCAGAGTGAGATGGAAGCCACTTGGGAGGACTGACTGACTAGATGAATGACACAGTCTCATTTACATTTTAAGGGATCCTTTTGCCTGCTTTGTTGAGGACAGACTGTAGGAGGATAAAGATAGGACCCTGAGAGCCTGTTGGGGGACTGAGATGGTGGTGGGGGAAAGCAGTGAAGCACAGATGCAGGGAGCCACTCTCATGATCGGCTGCGGGATTGAATCTGAGTAAGGAGAGAGAATCAAAGGGGTGAGGGACACAGTGAAAACTCAGTAGGGTTGGTGCTCCGTGGGAGCCTGTGGGGGTTAAGCACCGTCCCAGTGAACTGAGGTGCAAGAAGGATGAGCTGGAAGATGGAGGGTGCCTGGGGGTGGGATGCATGAAGCTTGTATTTTAGAAGGTTTGTAGGTGATAACAGTGAAGAATCTGACCTGGAAGTGAGCAGCTGGGATAGGGTGCAGGATGTGACCATGTGGGAGGGAGATTCAGACAGAGGCTAGTGGTGTTGGACGGACTACCCACATATGAGCCAAAAATTAAGAGAGAGGTTGTGTTTTAGAAACTCATACTAAACCAGGATTTAAAATCTCCAAGCAGGTGTGTGGAAACAGCATCCATGGTGAGGGTTGGGGGTGACACTATCTGATGAGATGAAATTCCAAGCCCAGAAATGTTATGGAGGAGAGAGGGAGAATTGTCAGGAACCTGTAATGAGAACCCAGGGCACTCACCTTGCTCCTAGCTAGGCCAGGTTGCACAAAGGTTGTAAGAGGAAACCCAAACTTGAGAGCCGGGCATGGGAGGCCAGGTGCTTGGGGAGGAACCAGGACTTCTGTTAGAGAAAGAAGGTGAAGGTTACGGGAGGGCTACCTTCGCACTGGAAAGAGAAAGTACAGACTGTCTTTTATGGTTGAACCATGTGTGCCTCCCAGAAAATTTTATTTTATCTCAAAATCTATGAGTCTTTACTGAATACCTGCAATGTACAAAGGACGGTGTCCCTAGCTCTCACAGACTCAGTGAGCCATGAGCCACTGTAAGGCTCTATTGCAGCGACCTGCTTCCCACATGGTCCCCAGGCCCTGAAGATTTTCCCTCTTGGCTGGACAAAGGAAACAAACAATGTGGTTCTACAGGAGAAAGAGGGGTAGGAGGGTTGGGGTCCCCCTTGCTGGGAGTAAAACCATCTGTGTCCTGTTCATATTATCCTGGGGTCTTTCTGAGACAAGGGCTCCCTGTGTTGACCCGGCTGACCTCCAAGACCTCCAAATCAAGGGATCCTCTTTCCTCAGTCTCCTGAATGATCTTTGGATTCAATATAAGTTTTATTTGTATTAAAATGTTTCTTTTTTTATTGTTGGAGAATCACTGAGGGTACGATGAACCAGGTTATACTGCTTGTGTTGGCTGGGTGAGGTCCCTCTGATAACAGAGTCCTGCCCCCAGAAGATGTGTCAGGATTAAAATGTTTCTTTGAAACATCATCACTTAGGAGCAGCTATTACAGTCTCATGGTTTCTTCTGATTTTGATCCATACGTTTATATGGTTTTTAGTTAGCTATAATCACATTTTTTGTTTTACTTTTTACATATAATGTGAATCACTAGATACTGTGTTACCTAGTGAGTAAGAGGCCAGCCCAATACATTTATCTGGGAGACGGGGCAGGAAGAATTTTAGCAACATGAGTAACTTTATGGCTAGTTTGAGGCAGCAACAGAAATCCAAAGTCTTAGTGGTCAGTGCATTTGTTGAGATGTTCTTGACCCTGCCTTTTGTAATTCTTATAGAATATTCTAAAATTACAGTGATAGCATCAGTGGGCACAGGGAA
>NW_003852533.1:902798-906051 GCF_000181295.1 Otolemur garnettii | reverse complement strand
GTCCTGAGGGTGCTGGTCCTGATAATGCTGGTTCTGAGGCTTTTTATCTATGTAAATATTTTGTTATTTTTAAATGTTTTCTTTTAAAAAGTATGAGAGGAGACATGACATTGATTTCAATGAAAAACCAATGAGCTGATTAAGTATCTGGTCAGATTTATTGTGGTTGTGTCTCTCAAATTCATATCAATTTTTGTTTGTAAGTATTTTCTTTATAAAGGTATAAGCATTTCTGAGAGCTCTGTGTCAGCTAATATGGGGGGAATGCATAGTAACCGAGATGCCGCTCTTCCCTCTACCGTGTGATTTGAGATGGGCTTTATCCATCATTTCTGCAGTTTTTGGCAGGGGCTGGGTTTGAACCTGCCACCTCCGGCATATGGGGCTGGCGCCCTACTCCTTTGAGTCATAGGCGCCGCCCCTATCCATCATTTCTGAATGAATGTTAGTCAGCCTCTCTCTGCCCCTGTGGCAAGAGGAGCTAGATCCTCTAGGCAGCTCCAATTGCAAAGATTTCCTTTACATCTGCCTTAGTCCTCGGTGCCAGGCATGTGCTGAGGGCTGACATGCATTATCTCACTTAATCTTAATAATTTGGGGCTGCAGTACCAGTGTCAGCCTCATCACAGGGATGAGGAAAGAGGCTGGGAGGTCAGTACTTGCTTGGGAGTTTCAAGTGGTTTTCTATGGAAACTTATTGACGAGCACAGAGCTGGGCAGGTGACAGGCTTTCTGTCGCCAGCTGAGTGACTGAGTCCCTGGTAGTGGTGAACAGACTTCACTTTTAGAGATACATGCCCATAATTCCTCTCTGCACTTCACCTGCTCACGTGATTCCACGCATGGCTTTGGAGCCCTCTGTCCTTTGGTTTTCTTGTCTAGCAAATGCAGATGCTAATAGCTGACAAATCTTCTTAGTTGGATTCTTGTGAGGTTGAATTTGGGTACTATGAAGTGAAAGCCATTGTTTGTAACAAAGTCAGCTAATTGCATTTGTGTGCTGAGAGTATCACATGAGTTGTGGGATCTTTAGGCCAGTTTTGAGAGGGGGGGGTTTGCTTTGGTTGAGAAGTGCTTTGAATTTGTCATTCAGTTGAGTCAGAGGAGAAAAAACCCTGGAGAATAAAAGAGAACTGTTTGCTGTCACATTAAGATCCGCTTATAGCCAGGGTATTTTTCAGTCTTAAATCAGGAGAGTAAGAAGTGAGAAGGGCTGTGTGTGAGGCCAGCCTGGGGCACCAGGGGAGTAAATGGGCACTTTCTTGGCACATAGCTGAGGCTGTAGTATCACCGCAGCTGAGGTTAGCACTTGACCGCTTCAGCTAGAAGAGAATCCTGGGGCTGGGAGAGGCTGCCCGCAGGACGGAAGGCATTGTCTTGCATTGTCTCCGTGAGATGTGTGGTGGGATTAGAAAGTGCCACTTGTGCCATCCTGCTGTGGCAGAATTAGCTGCTGAGGACAGATGTCTCTTCCTCAGCTCCTCCCTGTTTTTCTTCAATTCTATTTTCCAGGTGCTGCTTCTATTTTTGGTTTTGCTCTAAAACCAGGCTACCACCTGGACAGTGCAGTAGGCGGTGGTACTGGCATTGGTTCTGGCAGTGGTTAAGAGTTCAAAGGCGGACGGCCTTGAACGCAGCCTTCCAGCTATGAGCCCTGGGCCGTGATATTAGCTTTGGGGTGCCTCAGTTTCCCCATATGTAAACTGGGAGGCAGAACAGTGCACACCTAATACAGCCGTGAGGATTAAATGTCTTTATATGTGTGAAACATTTATAACGGTGTTTATCATCTGGTAAGGAAAGTAAAGGGTTGTCTGTTAATGTCTGAAATGCTGTTTAAAGGGAAAGCAGTCCCTCCTTACGATGGTATCTACGGTACAAATCATGTCTAGGAGAAAGGTATTATTTTTTTAATATCTAGATTCAATATTTATGAAAACACTTTTTTAAAGATGTGGGTAAGAGGAGAAGGTAACAAATGAACATGAAAAGATCCTTTTTTTTAAAATAAAATTTTCTGGGAATATTAAAAAATACTATTATGTGCTATATTTATCAAAAGAAAATCCATGAATCTGACATCTCATCGCTCCAGTTCGAACCTGGTATTTTCCCCAATACGGATGCCCTGAATGATGGGACCGGGCAGTTGCACTTTGAAGGGAAAGTTCCACAAGGTTCACTTGTTCTGACTTATTCCTTAAATCCCTTCTAGGAATTTGTTCATTAAATTCATTGAATTTTTTAATCTTTTAGAGCAGCGTGTCTGGGACTTCGTTTCCCTCCTGACCTGCGCTGTCCTGTGGTCACGGTCTGAACACCTGGTGGCTTCCCACAGAAGTTTTATACATTCTCATCTAAAAGTGCACTTGAAATTATCTCTGCTCAAATGTGAACCACTTTTTGTCAAAAAATGTTCGTTTTCAAGACAGCAGTGCTTACGCAGAACCAGGGTGCCCCTTTTCTTTCCCATGTAGGCCACCGGGACAGCCTCACTGCCCTCCCTGGCTCCCCCACCCTGACCACCGGCTCATTGCTAACCGCAGGCTTTTGCCTGAGAATTTACCCCAGATATTCTTATGAATCTCTTCGTGCAGATTTGGCTCAAACACCACTTTTCCAGAGACACCTTCCTTGAACACAGCCCCTCCTGTCACTTCCCACTTCACTCTGTTCGGTTTTTATCACAGCACGTATCACCACCCAGTGTATCATGTATTGACTCGGTTCTGGTTTGCTCCTTTCACTGGAACATAACCCCAGAGAGTGTGGGTGTCATTGTGTCCACCACTGTTATTTCCAGAACCTACAAGAGAGGCTGGCTTAGGGTAGGCAGTCGGTGCACCATGAAGGAATGAAGGAAGTGTTGAGTGAGGCAGCTTGACAGGGTGTCTCCTTAAGCAGAATTCTTGAGCATCTTATCTGAGGTATGCCCTGTTTTAAATTCATAAGATTTGATTTCTTTTGTAAGATGATAAGAGAGATGGTGGGGATTGCCTAAGACGTGGAGTCTTCTCTCTCCAAGCAGGGCCTGAGACCAGGGCTTTCACACAAGTAATTTATTCTGGGAGCTGATCACAGTGTGTAGGGGTGGAGCACATGGAGAAGAGGGACGGAGAAGGAGTAAATGCCTGTCCAAGGCGCGTTTTTGAGCTGACACCTGTGAACAACTGTGACTCAATCCTGCTGGGCCCACATGGAGAATCAGTGTGTGATTCACCTGAGAACTGTGCACCTGAGACATAGAGGGTGG
>NW_003852533.1:884255-899492 GCF_000181295.1 Otolemur garnettii | reverse complement strand
GGCAGGAGTGTGGGTACGAAGTTGTGGGCTCTCAGTTTGGTGTGTGACATCTAACCAATCATGCACACATGGGCAGCAGCGTGAGTACGAAGTTGTGGGCTCTTAGTTTGTGGATAGCAGGGTCTGGTGGTGAGAGGTTTCCAGTGTCAGACCCAGAAGTCCTGACTCATTCCACAGGTAGGAGAGAGCCATGAAGGGTGTAGGGGTGAGGGAGCCCTGAGAGGACAAAGATGTTTAAGGGACCCGAGTCTTCCATCTGCCCTCAGTGTAGATTGGAGGGGGACGGAATGGAAGGATTTGAGGGGCACATAAACGTCCTGCTCTCACACAGTTTCGTCTCTGTATTAGAAAATTACTTAAGATTTATTTTGGTACCTGATCCTAGCAGTAATCATTCATGAAGTGTCCTCGATTTATAAATGGGGAAACTGAGGGATTAGCATAGAAAGGAAAACCCTGACCTGTGAGACTTTCATTGGTCTGAGAAAACGGGCACCTGCTCTGGGTTCCCTGCCCAGTGACGGGGATCCCTGAAGGGCAGCAGTGAGGTTCGTAGCTCTTGACACCCAGACACTGTGTGTGCTTTACATATTTTGCATCTTCTGGTTAATACGTCATTTAGCCCTCGTTAGAGACGTTCTCCATGACCAATATATTCAGCAGAAAGACATTTTAATGAAATAGCTACTAAAAAAAAGTCCCTGAATTTTATGTGTTGGGCAGATAAGACCAACAGGTGCATGTGAATTAGAACACGCTGAGCCAGTATTTATACTGGGGGTTGCTGTAGCACCTCACAAGCTTTGATGGAGATGTTGGTGTGATTTATATGGATGAGCGGGATATCGAAAGGGAAATTAATAAGAGAAGTGTTGATCTGTCGTAGACATCTGAGATTGGCAGTCGGGAGGAGTGCACTGCAGACATGGTCAGAACCAGCTCAGTTCAGGGACTGGATGGAGTGTGGAGTGTCGGGTGAGCAGAGAGGACCAGTGGGAAGTGGACAGAGTCTGGTTGAAACCCAGAGCCGCCACTTGGGATCTCGGATGGACTCCCCTGGAATTCGTCTTCCTCATCTACACAGCAGGGTTGATAATGTCTGTCTTCAGAGTTTTCATGAAAGTTTGACACAGGGAGGCATTGGGCCTGGTGTCGGGTGAGCGGGGCTGGTATTGACGGCACACTACAGACGTCGTCCATTCGGTCTGCTCCGCCCGTGAACATGTGAATATGCCTCTCACTGTCCTTGGTTCAGGAGATACAGAATTCATACGAGAAAACCCAAGCTTCCATTCTCCGGGAACTCACATTCTTTTGTTTTTGAGACAAAGTCTCACTCTGTCACCCTGGGTAGAGGGCCATGGCGTCATCATAGCTGACAGCAACCTCTAACTCTCGGGCTTCAGCAGTCCTCTGGCTCCAGCCTCCTGAGTACCTGGGACTGCAGAGGTGCACCACCACACCCGGCTAATTTTTCTATTTTTAGTAGAGAGGGGGTCTTGCTCTTGCTCAGTCTGGAGATGGAACTCATATTGTTACAGAGAGATGTGTGTTGGCAAGGAAGGAAGTGTGATGTAGCTGGCATAGGAAAAGGAGTCTGGGAGGTGGTGAGGAGCCATGGTGAGAAGAGAGAGGCCAGATGAGGTGGGGTCTGGGATCTGAGATGCTGAGTGTGACTCAGAGTGAAATGAGAAACCTTCTAATGCGTTGAGGGGAGCAGTGACCTGGTTGGACTTAGACTTACATTACAGGCTCACTCTGGCTGCCGTGTGGGAACAGACCGCAGGGAGACCAGGGCAGAGGCATGGATGTTCTTGCAAGAAAGAAATCCAGGTGGGGGGCAAAGAGGTCTTTGGGTTGTGGCGGGAACTGTGAGAACAGGTGAGGTGGTGGGTGTATTTACAACACAGAGCTGATGTGATGGGCTTTGCTGCCAGATTGAACTTAGATTGTGGGAGGAATAGGGAGCTGGGCAAGATCCTTCTGAAAGGAGTTTTCATTTGCTACAATTCAGGAGACTTTCATAGTAGCCTATGGGAGGAATAATCAAGATTTCTACAGGACATACTGATTTTGAGATTTTTTTTTTTAGACCTCCAAACAGAGCCAGACAATGAAAGCTGGATGTATGTTTGGATTTCAGGAGATAGGAACAACCTGAGAGTATAAAGTAGAGAGAAATTTTCCCTGAGATAATTTTTAAAGCCATATGGACTGGATGAGATGAGCTAGGGAGGTGGGAGGTGGGGGAAGGGGGGATGGGGAGAGAGAGAGAATGAGAGAGAGAGAAGTGTGAGGGTTGAGTCCAGCTACACCAATGCTTAGAGGTCGGGAAGATAAGAAGAAGCCCGCAGAGAAGACAGTAGGTGACGTGGGAGGGGAATGGAGGGCAGTGTTCTGGAGACACTGTGAAAATGGTGGGAGTGTTTCAGAAGCCGGACAGGATCGGTGATGTCCTGAGAAACAACAGTTGGGTTTGGCAATGTTAAAATCACTGGTAACCTTGACGGGAGCTGTTCCAGGGAGACCAGCCGGGAATAAAAGCTAATTAGAGTAAGTTCACTAGAGAATGAAACAGGAGATTCAGAGGCAGCTCTTCTTACCAAGTTTGGCTGTTTAAAGGGAGCAAAAAAATGAAATAGGGAGGATCAAAAGAAATTATTTTTGAAGAGTGCAACTGTAGCGCGCATTTATGTTAATGAAAAGAGCCAATAGGAGGAGAAACTTAATTAAAAGGTAGAATTCATGTTACAAGTTGTGAGAAATGTCTGTGTTATGGATGACAATACAGGGCTCTAGAATCCAGTGGTTGACTTAGACCGTCTGTGGTGGACAATGAGAAACCTTCGGAGAGTTCTGAGTGGAGCAGGACATTAAAGCTTACATACGTGTATATGTGCTCACGGTAAAATTTACTGAACTGATTTATGGTCTAATGATGTTTGAGTATCATTATTTCGAATGCCCTTAAACACAGTAGAAAATTCTCTGCCTCATAAATAGCTCATTTTAGGTAGACTTGGGTTGCATGATGTAACATTTACTTTCTGGATGTTAGCTTATTTAATCCTCCCATTCATTCCAGAAGGTAGTACTGTAATTGGCCACAGTTTGTAGGTTAGGAAACTGAGGCACGGAGATTTAGCAACTTTTGCTGGGCAACAGCTGTGAGTGGTCAGGCCAGGAATTGAAGTCAGACAGTCTGTTTCCAGGATAAAGCAGAGAGCATCTTGTTGTATTGTCTCTCTCAGTTTATTGCGTTCTAAATTTCCAATTACTTTTGCGCCCATGTACGATTCGTGGGAATTCATAAAAGTCACGATTTTCCTCACCTAAATATTCTGCCTCTCCATTTCTACTAATTCTACAAATTGTGCTTTGTTTGCTGTAGCTCACGTGTGTCGTAATGCATCCGTCATGTATGTAATTACGTATCAGGTGCACACAGGTTCCATTCCATTCATACGACTGACGCCCCCCACGTGGTGGTCAGATGGAAACCCGAGCAGTGGGAAAGGCTTGGACAGTAGTTACTTCATCATTGCCTGTTGCTTTCCTGTCTGCTAAGCACTGCCACATAAGTAATTTCATTTAATTTTCACAACAACCCCGTGTATTAGTCAGAACAGATAGAAATACCATCATTTAAACAAATAAAGAATCAGAGATTGATGGAAATTGGGACAGTGCTTAGCTCAGAGCAGACAATAAATAGTTGAATAAAAGAACAAATGGATAAATGGCTTGTAATCGCAGCCACAGAATTTGGAAGACCAGTATGTAGTGGAAAGCTCAGACTCCTCACTGCTAAGCCAGGCTTTTTTCACATTATACTGCAGCTGCTTTGAATTTTTTATCCTTACTTTAAAGATAAAATCTATCCACTCCCAGGCATTAGCAGTTAAATAGAGTGGTGAGATGGAGTTCTTTACTGGCCGCTGGCTGCTGTCTTCTGGTTGGAGAGTTGGAGTGATGCCACAGGTTGTAGACATTTCTTTGGGTCAGTATTTAATTAATGTCCCAGCAGATTGTTAACAGGGACTGAGTTGTGGAGAGTGCTGTTTTGGAGGTGAAATGGACGAAGAAAGATGATTCTCAATTACTGAATTCATTAAAATACTGAGGGAGATGACTTACATGGTTAAGGGGCACCGGTTGTTCTGACTTGGGCAGGCTCTGGTCTTGGGTAACTGTCTTCTCCTCTACACACTCCTTTCCCTGTTGGTTTTAACGGGCTATGAAGGCAATGTCCTTTCTGACATCCTATTTGGGGGCACTTTTATACTTTGCTTCAAATGATTTGATACCTGCCAGATGCACCTTTGAACTATGTCAATTCTGGGGGTGGGTAAGTTCCAGCTCTGGCATCCACCTCCCCAAACAAGCCGTGAGCTGGCCCTGGCTTCTCAGCTTTGAGAAGGGGGGCAGTGAACAGCCTTCCCAGGTGAGGAAGGCAATGGGAATGTGTGGGGTGGTGCTGAGGGGTTTGCTAAAGAGTTCGTGACTTGGGAACAGATACTTTTGTGTTCTGTCATACGGGAGTGATTCCACAGCCGAGTAACTGTTAGAACGAGGTAAGCATTTGTCAAAATGCTCTGTGGGGGAAAAGTTAATGGCAAGGCCCAGCTTTTCACTGTATCTTAGGCAGGAGGCCTTTTGGGGTGAGGAGGGATAACAGTTCATTTTTATATGAGGTTGCTGTCGTCATTGTCCTCGTCCTCTGCGGATCACTGGCCTCTCACACACCTTGATGAGAGAACGCGTGTAACCCCATTTCAGGGTTCTAAGCCGCTGTGCAAAGAGCACAGCCCATAGGCCCCACTTTATGGTGGGTGCATGAAGTCGCAGTGATCCTTCAAGTTATCGCCTCAGAGCATATGATCATATAGCACACTATTAGCTGTCTCCCTCAAAATTTTTTTCTGATCAAAGGCACTTATGTCACGCTCTATGCAAGAGGCATCTGAGCAGCTGAAAATATCTTCATTTGGGGGAACAAAATTAATCTACTTACAGGCACCCCTGCAGTCTTTCTGGGGTTGCTTCTTTTGAAATAAGGATGAAATTGTATTTCTGAGCGTCAAAAAAATATCTATTTCTCTTGTTTGACATCAATTAAAAACTCAGAATCCCGTATTAGGCAGCCCTCAGCGGAGAGCCCAGGCCTGCACAGACAGCCTCCTGCCAAGGGATGTTTGCCACAGGATTTTGAAAGACAGTTCAGTACAAGAGACACCACTCTGTTGTTGGGCCAAGTTACATCAGCAGAATACAACATGTCTTAGCTAAAACCGTAACGCCAGTAGGATTTATTTGTGGAATGATAATTTAATGATAGGTCCTTAGCTTTAATCAGAAGTCAAGGTAAGAAACAGCTATTTGAAGACTATTTCTTAAGCAAAATTACAGCATACAAGTGGGTGTTTTCAATAAATAGCTGTTGAATAAATGAATGAATTGAAGACACTGTGAACTTTGCTTCTTAAGGTTTTCTGCAGAAAGGATTATTTGAAAATCTCCTTCAGCGGTTTGCCACCAGGGGAGTTTGTCTTTCCATATGAACTCACATGCTTCTTTTGATTTCGTCGCTTCTGAAATGGTCTCTGATCCATTTTAATCTTCAACTAAGTTGGTGTAAGAATCTTATTTTTGATTAACTTTTTTAAAATTTCAAAATACTAATGTTTTCGTTACACAGATACCTTGCATAGTGTGTAAGTCAGGGATTTTGGTGAACCCTAGAGGTTGTAAGCATTTCAGTAAACAGCTATTGGAAGAAATGAATGAATTGAAGACACCGTACACGTTGCTTCTTAAGGTCTTCTGCAGGAAGAATGATCTGAAACCCCCTCCAGTGGTTTGCTGCCAGGGAAGGAGTCATGTGCAGCCCGGCAACACTGTACTCCTTGCTCTCTGCATGCACCACGCCAGCGTCTATTGTTTTTTGACTTTTTAGTCATGGCCATTTTAACAGGCGAAGGTGGAATCCCATGATGGTTTTAATTTGCATTTCCTGATGTTAGTGATGTTGAGCATTTTTTCATACGTTTCTTGACAATTTGTCTATCTTCTTTTGAAAAACTTCAGTTCCTGTCTTCTGTCCACTTTTCCATGAGGTTGTTTATCTGCTCAAAGAACCAACTCCTTATTTCCCCACCCTTTGTGTTGCTGTTCTCCCTCCCGTTTTTTTAGTTCTGCTCTGAGCTTTGTTATTTCTACTGTTTTGCTGCCTTTGGGTTTGGTTTTCTCTTCTTCTCCCAGTTCCCCGAGATGTGACCTTAGGTTGTTAATTTGGGATCTTCGTGTCTGTCTCTTGCAGGAATTTCCATCTGTGAACTTTCCCACGAGCGTCACTGTCCTGGACCTCACGGTTGTGTTATCTGTGACCCCTTTGTCATTCAGCCTGAGGAATATCTTGATTTCTGTCTTAAAATCATCACTGATCCAAGGATTGTGCGGCAGTAGGTGGTTTAATTGCCACGATTTTGTGCAGATTTGAGTGTTTCCATTGGCATTGATTATGGTCTGAGAAGACACATGGTCTGATTTCAGTTTTTTTGCATTTTCTGAGGCTTGTTTTGTGGCCTAAGTTATGATCAGTCTAGGAGTGCGTCCCACGTGCTGATGAGAAGAAGGTACATGCACTGGTTTCAGGGCAGGATGTTCTGTGAATGTCCTGTAGCTGCATTTGTTCCTGAATCCTGTATCAATTCAGTTATTATTTTCTGCTTTGCTGGGAACTCTCCTACTTAGTGGGGAGACAGAGAGGTCCCTATTTGGGCCTCAGTGACCTGCACTGGCAGATTGAGTTCACATGGCATGGGAGGCCAATGCACATAGAGCCTGTAATGCACTTGTTCTGTGCTCTGTCCCCTGCGATTGTCACAGTCTACACCTGTGCTGGATGATCTTGTGGGGAGTGGTTGGTTGTTCCTTAGGCTGCATTGGAAGCTCAGGTTGGGGGTGGGTAAGACCCTCTTCAGTGGGGCTGGCATTGTAGGAGATTACTCTGCCCAGGTCTCCTTGAGGGGTGTCCATCCCAGAGGAAGCTGGGTGAGACTATCCGGGTAGTGGTGATAGGTGTCCAGGAGCTTACACAAACCAGGTCCAGGTCCCATGGTTGCTCAAGAGTATTGGGTCCCCTGCAGAGTACTGGACCAGGGGGATGGTTCCTACCAGGTCACAATGGGGCAGGGTTGCTGGGGTGGTAGCACTGGAGCTTCAGAGGCCGGCTGTGGGGCCCAAGGGCAGCTGGTGCTGGTGGTGGCAGTGCTGGAGCCTCAGGCTCAGAGCTGCAGGCCAAAAGCAGTGGGAAATTGGGGATCTGAGACTACAGGGTCCATGGACAGCTGTGGGTGCTGCATGAGTGGGGCCACAGGTCATTTAGGGCTGTGAGCAGGGCCTCTGGGCAGCTGACATGCTCCCCTGCCCAGGTCCCCAAGAGGCAGTGGCATCTCTTGTGTGTTCTGTTCAGATTCCCCATGGTGGGAGAGGGGCTCACTTCCAGCCACAGGGCATGTAAGACTCAGCTCAGTCCGGCTCCCTCTCTACCCTGGCAGGTAATGGGGAGGCGGCTGGCGCAAAGGTCAGAGCCCCATGTAGACCTGGCACCATGGACTCGAGAGCTCACAATAGTGTCAATTGTAGCAACCCCAAGAGGGAAGCTCCTGGGACCCTGCTGTGCCTGTTCTCTGGTGCAATGTCACTGCACAGACTCTGAGCAGTGCACTGATAAGTCCAGAGGGCTGAGTGAGGTGGGGACCTCCTCACAGTTCTGGCCATAGTTCCTGCTGGGGGAGCAGAGCCCCAGAGTTCTCTCCTTGTGTCCTTCTCCCCTTGTAGATGCCTCCCCCAGGTACCTTCTGATCTTGCAAAGTGGATCGTCCAGTCACCTTCTTCGTTCGGAATGTCTCCCATCACTTACTGGTAATTCACACGGCTCTTTCCAAGAAGGCCCGTCCACAGGTGGGCATCCACGGGCAGCTTTCCATCCTCTTCTTGAGAGCAGGGTGGGGTGGGCTGCTGCTTCTAGGCTGCCATCTTGCCCCGCCCCTCCTTTATTTAATATTATAAAATAGTCTCTAGAATCTAAATCTTTTATCATCTTAGCACGTACTTGGCCTGTTTCACCATCTACTGCTGTGAATTTTCTGAGTCCTCTTGGAGATTGAAGGCAACATATATTATATAGGAGAAGGAAAACGATAGTGAAATAAAATCCCCCAAACAGCTTTCTCACGAGGAAGGGGGTCTCTCCCTGAGGCCTGTGCAGCAGGGAGCTGAGTGCAGTCTTGAGCCACCCCCTCGATGTGTGCCCTGCCCCAGCAGCCCCCCTCCTGGCCGTAATCCACTGTATCCAACAGAAGCACCGATGTGTCTTCCGCGGAGGAACATTAATTGAACACGGATTCATTGTTTTGATAATTTATAATATTTATTTTATATGATTTAATCCTTTGGGAAATTTATTGATTTTAATTTGCCTCAACAAACATTTGCTGAGCGCCTCAATTTAAGAACAACAGATTTTCTCTTGAGTTTTTGAGTACACACCGTCGGGGCAGCATCTCCAGCCCATTCATTTCCTTCCACAAAGGAGACTCTTTGTAAGATGTCACATTATTATTTTATTTACCAATTCTGCTAATTTGCTTTAGGTGGAGAAGCAGCCTGAATAATTTAAGGGCTGTTAGATTAGCCTGTTGGGCTCTCGTGCTCTCGGAGGTGAACCCTCGTTCAGGCAGAGCGCAGACTTCCTCGAGCTCTTGGCAGTTCAGCAGCTGGCAGGGGGTAAGAATTCCTGGTAGTTCTGAACAGAGACGATCTTCATTTTGAACAAGGTCAAATGCAACTGTGCTTGAACTTCCAGGACTGGGAGAGGTGTCAGCAAGTTTGCACGGAGACAGTTCACCAGAACCCTTAATATTCTTGTTCTGGACCTTGATGGATCACTGGCTTAAACAGCGGGCAGAGACGTCCAGGTCCAGCACCCATTCTAACAGAAACTGGCTATACTTTGGCTCACCATGTATTGCCTTTAAAAAATTCAGCTGCTATAAAGAGGATGCCGCAAGGAAGCACATGATGACGTGTGAGTTACGGAGCCTGCTGCCCCGACAAGAAGCCTAAGACCTTACCGCAAGCTTGTTTTCTTTGAATTTTGAAAAGAGAGGGAAAAAACCCCACATTTTTTCTCCCCACTTGTGAAATGGGGGCTTAACATTATAGCGAAATTTTGATTTTAATAACTGTTTATATTTGGAGAGGGAATTCAGCTACATAGGAGGAAAGGCAATAATTTTTATGTTCTATTTTAAATAATTTCCCAAGATGTGGGCCAGCTGACATGCATTTTCTAGATGGAGAGAATCACCAGCAGCTGGTGACTTCGGTGCTGGAGGCTGCGAGCCTCTGACCTGGACTGTCCACTTTTCTTCTTCCTATTTCTGCTTCTGTCGTGTCTGTTATGTAATGTCCTATGGTTATGTAATTATTCAAAATCTGAATTATTTTAGTTTTTACGCATATAAAACAAAGTGTGTATACATACTTTTTTCATAGCCTAGAACACTTCTGATTTTTCTCTGATGCAATTAATTCTGTTCTCAAGGCAGGATGAGTATGACTGCTGAGAAAGCTAAATTTTTTTTTTTTTTAAACGAAGTCTCACAGCCAGAAAGTGATAGGTCATTTCCTAGATCATTTGACTAGATTCTGCCACTCTTTTTACTTAGAAAATCTACCGAACATAACACAAAGGATGGTGCCTGAGGTTGCTTAGTGCATGCTGTTTCTTGGGGTCACCAGAGGAAGTCATCGGGTACCATGAAGAAAATGATGTCGGGTGATGGGTGTGGGCTGGGGTGGCGAGGAGGCCGATGACAGACAGGAAGGCCTGGTGTGTGCTCCCCAGTGCATGCCGCATTCAGAAATGACCCCCAACCAGGAGCGTGACCCACAACCTCATTTCATATCTAAATACATAATCAGAAAACAATTTTATATATAATAACACAACTGCTTAATCTTCAAAAGAAAAAGAAAACGGTCCTATTTGGTAGTTCTGAAAACCATAATTCTGCAGAAATAAGTGCAGGTGGGTCTTTTGCCTTCCTTCCAAAATGGGAACAACAGAGAAAAAGAGAAACACACTCTCAGAAAGTTAGACAGATCCGAAAAGCTGTGGACGCGGAAGGAGCTGGTAACTTATTTTCCTTTTCATGAACTTTTATGCTTTCAGACCAGTGCGTTATGCTGTGTTCCGGACAGGGGAAGATGTGGAGCTCCCAAGTAAACACGAAAAACCTGAGAATTTACTTCTGCTCACCAGAGACCATTTAATTAGGTCTTTAACTTCCTAATAACTCCATGCATTCCTATAGCAACATATTACATAACAATAGACGAGGTGTGATGAGCCAGGACTGTTTTTCTCCTCTCGAAAGTTGAAGACCCAAAGACTGCTGCTTGAACATTATGGGTCCCAGGAGCTGGGGTATAAACAGGACAAAATAAACCTGTCAAAATTATTTTCAGAGAATTCTTAGGTTCCTTTCTTTGCCCATATTTAGGCTGTATTATGTAACTCAAAATAAGTCCATTGTTTCCCCCAATCTTGGGGTGTGAGTCCCTGGGGTCTCACCACAGGAGCTGGCCTCTTTGGTTGCATTTCTCCTGAGAAAGGAGGTTTCTGGAGAGACAATTGCATGATCAGCCCAACTTCACATTCAGAGCAACTTTCCCCTTCTCCCTCTCTCTCGATTACACTCGAGAATGGTGTTTAAAATTTCAGTCCCTTTCCCTTTCCTCGAGTTTAGTTTAGTCAAGGAGCGTCTGGCGTACAACATAACCTGGGACGTTTGTCCCCATCTCAGTGCCTGTGGGCAGCAGGTTTGTTTTCTACCCTGCGTGCCGCCAGCTCACCACCACGTCCTCAAGTCGACGCTGCTTTCATTCTGTTGCAAAGTAAGTGCCACAACTTAATGAGGACGAGTTATGCAGCCCCGGAAACTTTCCCAACTGTTGCTTCCCAGACCCACTGTTACTCTACAGATGTGGTTCCATCTATGTGTAAATTTATGCACATGGATTAAATTAGTACTGTGATAACTTATTTAAAGATTTAAATACTGTCCCATGTACAAAAGAAATAACTGAAAACACTCCTTGCAAAGATGCAGTTCTGGGAAGAATCCTCCTGGCTGCTCTGCCTTTGTGGCCTCCAATCTGAACGAGTCTCTAAAGAACCCACAGAGGCTTTAAAGATTCCGGATGGAGAAAGGCCGCCGGCATCACCTTTTCAGCTGTTTTTTTATGCTTGCTGCTGCTAACTAACCTAGCCCCATCTTTGTGCACGGTTCAGCATGGCGGAGTGGGAAGAGCAACAGGAGTCAGAAGACTGCGTTGTACTGAAATTCTAGGCCTCCTTGTCCTCCCCCCGCCCCCAGCATGAGCTGCAGGAAGGCGGGGTTGGGCTTTCCTGGTTGTTACTGTAACTTCCGCATCTCCTGCGGTCTGTGTTAGTGTGTCCCACAAATATTTGAGCCCCTTCTTTGTTTCAGGTACTGTTCCAGGTTCTGGGGGTAGAGCAATGAGCAAGTAAATGACATCCTGGCTCTCACGGTGTTTGCACTCCAGCAAGGAGATGTGCGGGGGGTGAGGGCGCTTCCAAGAAGACTCACGTGGGGGAGCAGAGTTAAAGGACACAGCCTGGCGGGAAAATATGTGTGAGTGTGTGAGAGTGTGTGTGTGATAGAGTGTGTGTGTGCATGCATGCATGTGTGAGTGTGTGAGAATGTGTGTGCATGCGTGCATGTGCAAGTGTGTGTGTATGAGACAGTATGAGTGACAGAGTGTGAGAGTGTGTGTGTATGAGAGTGTGAGTGTGAGAGTGTGCATGTGTGTGTGTGTGAGACTGTGTGCATGTGTGAGAGTGTGTATGAGAGAGTATGAGTGACAGAGTGTGAGAGTATGTGCATGTGTGAGAGTGTGTGAGTGTGTGCATGTGAGTGTGAGTATGTGAGAGTGTGTGAGAGTATGTGAGATTGTGTGTGTGTGTGCATGTATGAGAGTGTGAGTTTGTGTGCGTGTGTGAGATTGTGTGTGTGACTGTGAGTGTGTGGGAGGCACAGTGCTGCATGGGGCTGTAGGCAGGGGAGGCCTCCTGCTGAACCTGCGCTGGCAAGGCCAGGAATAAGGTGAGAGACTGGGGAATGTGGATATTCGGAGACAGGGAGCTCAGGGCTGAGGGAACAGGAAGAGACTCTGGGATTCTGGTGTGTGTGGTCACAGGACAGGGGTAATAATAGTAAATTGAAAGGGATCTGAGTAAACCTGAGGTTTACCCCCTTCAGGGGTTCAGTGTGAGGCCTTGGGGCAGTAGCTTTAGCTGATGGTGACTAACAGCTGGTTTTCAGCCTCCGGCAGGATATGGCCCTGACTTCCCTGATGTTTAAAGTGAAGGGACCTCAGGTTGGTTTCCAGCTGACTGATAATCTGAGGGACCTAGGACCTAGCATTCTACCCTTTTCTGTTTGTTTTTTTTTTCATTGTTTGATGATAGTAGCAGAAAGTT
The DNA here is from genome assembly GCF_000181295.1 of Otolemur garnettii. NCBI lineage: Eukaryota > Metazoa > Chordata > Mammalia > Primates > Galagidae > Otolemur > Otolemur garnettii. The sequence continues at coordinate 886,918 of NW_003852533.1, read as the reverse complement.
TCTCAGGCTGAGAGTCAGTGGGACCTGAATGGCGGTTTCTGCTCAATTTTTGCCCCAGGGCTCTCACTGTGGCTCCTTTGGGTAAACGTGGGGGAGTGGGTTTATGAGAGATGTAGGTTACTGTGAAGGAAAACAGGATGTGCCATAGAAAATGTACCATTTCTAGCATTGTGTAGCTTGTTAGCCCCCTGATGGTCTATTCCATTTTAAGCTATAGCATAATTTTACCTTACATTCCACTCCAATTACAGACCAATTGTTGGCCTTGTGCTTTCTGAAATAAGACTTAAAAAAAAAATCCCTCACAAAAAACAAGTACATTTGAGTAGAATGTGGATCCACGGGGGTGGGAAGGGAGCTGAAGAACTCTTAAATATATAAATCACCTGGGACAGAGCTTTATTTTTCTAAAAGCCTTTGGTCTCCCACTTGCTACTGGGAATATAGCCATTCTTAAAAGCAACCTGGTAGCACTTAAGAGAGATGGACAGCACACCTGGGGCGTAGGTGCTCCCTGTGCTCTGGAGAAAATTCCCACCACTGTGTGTGAAGATTTTCTTTATCTTTCATCCCTCTAATTTGGTGTTGCTGTTGAGTGGTACTTGAGAAGGTGAGAATAATCTCCCTAACCAGGGGACAGAGGAGTAAAATGTGGAAGACCCACACTTACATGGGGACACTTAGAGACAGCAGATCAGGTGTAAATGGCGGGGTTAGGATCCTGGATAGGTATTAAGGACCGGGTGTGAGTTATATAAAGAAATGGAAGAGATAGTCTAATGCTACTTATATAAATTAAACACACTTGTATGAACTTACTATTTGTATAAAGATTTGGGCAATATTTAAAAACATAAAGAATTTAGAAAAAGGGCCCCGTGGGACAAGGGAGGGTTAGGAATAAATTGGAAATTAAAAGAAGAGAGAGACTCTCAGTGATGACACGTGTCACTGAGGAACACGACTCAATCCCCCTTTGGAACGTGGGGTTCAAAAGACAGAGAAAGGTCATGCGTGTGTCTATTGTTTGGAAATCAAATTGTCTTTTCTGATTTTCTTATATTATGATTCTAGGGATATATTCCTATGGGGGAAAGAGTATCTGGAATTATTCTAAAAAATTCATGAGCATGAAATAAATACACTTTAAAGATGATTTACGGAAAAGAAAAATTATTTCATAAATAAGCATTTGCAATACTGCTTCTGTTCAGTGCTGCATTTAAAATATACTTTCATAGGATCCGGGGTTAATAGTGCTTACCTCAGAATATGGGGGGTTGAACGTACAGAACGTACAGCACTGTTAGTTTTTCTTTTTCTTTATTTCTATGATGCTTCGTTGTGGAGGCTCCTTTCCCAGTCTTGTCTGCCATCCCTCCATCTTTCATTAACTGTTTTTTTTTTTAAAGTGGCTTTACTGTGAGATGCAGCTGCTGCGGGGGAGGGGCCAGTCCATGGCAATGGTGATTTTTTTTTTTTTTTTTTGTTTTTATGATAGGTTTTTCTTACTTTCTTTCTTTTTTTTTTTTTTTTGCTTTCCTATTATTTTCTCTGTTCATTTACTTTCTTCTTACTAACTCTCGTTCGTTTTTCAGGTCTGATGACACTTTACCCAATTCAGGACATTCTATGGGCAGGACTTCACCTAGTTGCTAGAACACACCTCACCTCATCCCTTTCTTACTCTTTCTGTATCTTGGAAAAGGGTGGACTGACCATACCAGGGTGAGCTCTGAAATGATGATGTGGTAGATGAACATTGATTCACTGTATTTTCTGTATTTGTTTCTTCTTAATTCCTGCGAAACAATCAAAACCCATGACCTTTGAGATGTTTTTCAGTGACTTAATTTTAAAGCCTTTGTTGATGATCTCCTTCCCAAATTTATCCAGCAAGGAAGTGATTCACATTACCGTACACCATTCTCGGTTCCTCCACGAATAATTACTACTTACCTAATTATGTAGACAGCGCTCGGCAGCACCAGGGTAATTAGACGATGTATTGCACAATTACAAAGTGACTGTGGTGTTGGGGGAGTTGGCCAGAATTTATTTGGATGGTAATTCATTGGATAGCAAAAGAGAATAACATCAAGTTACCTGTAGGAAAATGGCAAATGTTTTAGTTTCACATTATAACCTATTATAGAAGCAAAGTGTATTTTCCCGTGAAAATGAATTCCACACACTTCCCTGGTTACTGGAGAAATAGGCTCTTGGTCTTTTTGATTGGAAGACAGTCACAAGTATTAATTGAGGAAGTATTGATCATATCCATGTATGCCTAGTTGGGAAAGACATGAAAATGCAGGCAAATTTGGTCAGCATGCACGGCTCCTGCCCACCTGGGACTTCAGAACCCACGTCCCCTTATGCTTGACATGTGGGCTGCTGGCATCACAGCCTTTGGAAGGGAGTCCTCCCAAATGCCAATTTTTCTGCTCCTGCTTCTCAGACGTTCTGATTCAGCAGGGCTAGGTTGGGTCCTTGAAATACACATTTTACCCAGATAGACTCAAATGCTCCTCAGTGAATCCAAAGCATCTTCAACATTGCTAGCCACTGAGCACCAGGAAGGAAACTAGGTTTGGGTGTGGGGGGCTACAGGCTGGGTCAGGGGCGTGGGGGGCTATAGGCTGGGTCGGGGGCGTGGGGGG
>NW_003852533.1:872470-884203 GCF_000181295.1 Otolemur garnettii | reverse complement strand
GGCTGAGTCGGGGGTGTGGGGGGCTCTAGGCTGGGTCGGGGATGTGGGGGGCTATAGGCTGGGTCATCTCCGTAGTATTCTGTATGACGTATGCTGATGCTCCTTCCTTTCTCCCGTAGGAACCATTATCCCTCCCTTTCAATGTTAAAATGATCTTCAACTCTATCCAGGTTAATGCAAAATACCATAGTTTTCATTTTGAAAATTATTAAGTCCCCCGTGAGTGTATTTGTCACATGGATTGGCAAATGTATTTTGGAATGTGGGATCTGATATCCGCATATGATGAATGCCTATAAGGATACCAGATTCACCAAATCCACTTTTTAACTTATTTTAATTTTTAATTTCAGAATAATATGAGGGTACATATAATTAGGTTACATTACTTGCACTTGTAAGGTAACATCCAAAGACTGAGTTGTAGCTGAGTCCTTCACCCAGAAAATGTGCCATATACCCCCTACATTGTGCCAGACAAGTGGGACTCACTGAGCCCCTCCCAGCTCCCCCTTCTTGAATTTAATGGTGTTCTTCTCTCCTGACCTACTATTTTCAGATTAGTCTGAGTACATAGGATACTGGCTTTTTCATTCTTGAGATATTTCACTTAGGAGAATCTTCTCCAGATTCATCCAGGTAAATACAAAAGATGCAAAGTCTCCACTCTTTTATGGCTGCGTAGTATCCATGGTCCACACCAAATTCACATGAGAAGATGTTTATAGAGGCTGCTAGGCCTTTTGGAGATTTACATTAAATTCTGCTTTCAGAATAAGGATTAATTTTGTCAAGCACTCAGATGACCTAAGAGTTTTATATACATTACCCCTTTAACCCACACAGTCTCCTACTGAGAGAGGGAATGTTATTATACTCACCTTCACTGGGGAGAATATGGCACAGGGAAGTGAGGTAACTCCCCCCGAGTCACACAGCTCATCACTTGTTCATTGCCGAACAAAATCTGGGCAACATTGCGTCCGAGCTTCTTCATGATGGGCAGTGTTGTAGGGATGTTTTCCGGATTTTTATAAAAAGAATTCTTAATTTCAAAGAAGGCGAAACCCAACTGAGATCAGTGGAATGACTGCCTTCCTTTCCTCTTCACTTTCCACCCCCTCTCCCCCAATCGTTGGAAGTTGACCAGGTTTGTGTCGTGGCCACCTGGCTGGAAGAAGGTGTGTTCACAAAAGTGGCTGTTTCGTGTTGATTTATCTTCTGGTGAGAGAGACAAAACAAAAAGAATAGATTTGTACTCCAGGAAGCTAAAAAGATTTGTAGAATTAAATGAAAGCGATCAAGAGAAAGCGAGGCTTTTAAGAAGAATAGCAGTTTCAGTTTGTTGGTCTACCAACTGCAAGACACACAAATACAATTTTATTGTACCAGACACCAGGTGTAGGGTTACTGAGTGGATTTCACAAAAGAAGAGGTTTTCGTCAGGAGGGCCTGCTGACAGCAGCACGTCCACTGTCTGGGCTTAGCAATGGAAGTAGGACATTCAGCACACACTTGGCAGACAAGATCAAATAGGAAAGTTAAACAATAAGGCATTTTTGCTGGAGGGCTGCATAATGTCTCTAGTGTGGATGTGAAGGGCATGAGCTTTCTTTCAGGGAAGGAGATAATTAATTTAAAAGTGCTTGTTAAATATTAGGAATTTGGAATCATTTTAAAATTTGGAGATGAAATATTTTATTTATCTAGAGATCTTGCTAAGAGGAGAATTGAAATGCTGATCACATTAACCGTTTAATGAAGCTCAGGTAGAGAAGTGTACTTGAGTCTTTCATGTAGAAATGTAGAATTAAAGTATAGTAGTAGTTAATGCAGATTCATGTAAAAAGTTGCAAAATGTTTTGTGCTTAGAAAGAATAGTTTTTAAATTGTCTTTTCTCTTTAGTGTTTGAATTATAATAAACATTGCAGATCAAATTAAAAGCTGATTTAAATGATATGTGTGCGTTTTTCTTTACCTGCCAGGTGTGCCTGCTTTAAAATTGTTTCTATGAATTTACGTGTATTTTTCTCTCACCTGGGCAGGTAGTTGTTTGTCTTTTGGTTTCACGTTAGTATTGAGTACCCTGGATACTTGCTTTTCCATTCTTGAGATATTTTACTAAGGGGAATGATCTTCAGCTCTATCCAGGTTAATGCAAAGGATGTAAATCATGTAACCCAATCATTTCTACCCTCATATTAATCTGAAAGAAAAAAGAAAAAATGTGTCTGTGATTTTTATTTTCAAACCCATGTATGAGTTGTGAAATCTATTTCACCAAAAGTTGCTTCACAACTGATGATTGATAGATTTAATGAAGGAGGACAGGACCTTGGATTGGATGGTGACAGGTTCTGCCGAGTTGGTGGAAGTGTCTCACAGCAACTCACATTGCTGGGAAGAACACATCACCTTTGGTTGGGTAACTGAGAAGTCCTGTAGCAGTTCAGTGAAGAAGCTGAAAAGGCAAAGCCTATCATCTTTGACTTTTTCATCTAGTAGCAATTCTTATTAGCTAATGAAGAAATCATGTTTGGCTAAAAACATGGTTCAGGTTAGTTACTTATCTAATTGCACCGTCTGACAAAGTCCTCCCCCCTTTGTTATTCAAGCTTTATTGGGTATGGTCCACCACGGTCAAGCTTGGTAACATCAGTCACTTCATGCAGTTCCCTATTTTGCTGTGGTGTTGAGGACACCGGGGATCTGATCTCTGTCAGTTCCCAGTATGCATCACGTTATCCGCTAACATGCTGCCACTGTGCTGCCTGGTCGGGCTCCAGATCTCGTTTATGTTCTAACTGAAAGTTTATGCCTTTTCAGCAACATCTGCAACATCTACATCAGGGTTTCTCTCTCGATGGTTCAGGGTAAGACTGTCAGTAGCTAAAATTGCGTCTGCTGCTATATTAGAAACTCTGGGGATAATTCTGAAATGTGCCTCATTCACAATAGTCAAGATGTGGAAACAGTGTATTTGTTGACAGATCAATGGATGAGCATAATGAAATTGTGCTGGGCATGGCAGCTCACACCGTAATCTCAGCAGTCTGGGAGGCCCTGGTGGGAGGATCCCTTGATCTCTGGAGTTCCAGACTAGCCTGAGCAAGAGTGAGACCCTGTGTCTATGAAAAATAGTAAGATTAGCCAAGTGTGGCTATGCAGGAGGACCACTTGAACCCAGGAGTTTGAGGTTGCTGTGAGCTAGGCTGACACCATGGCACTCTAGCCTCAGCAGTAGAATAACACTGTTCCTCAAACAAAAAAAAAAAAAAAAAAAAAAGAAAAGAAATGTGGTATCAATGGAAGAAAATGGAATATTATTCAGCCTTTAAAAGGATATCTTTTAATTGGTGATAACATGGATGACACTGGGGACATATGCTAAGTGAAATGAACCAGACACGCAAAAATATTGCCTGATCTCACTTATATGAGGAATCTTTAAAAAGGTGAGAGACATAGAAACACAGAATAGAATGTTCATTAGTGGAGGTGAAGGTGTGGGGGGTGGGAAGGGTAGGAAGTTGTAGTGATGTCTCATGCTGGATGAAGTCCAGAGGTCTGATGTACTGTCTGAGGATTACAGTTAATAACTTTGTATTGTGCACTTGAAATTTTCTAAGATAGCACACAGTAGGTGCTATTACCATGCACAAAGGAAGCCACTGTGTGGTGATGGACATGATAATGGGCTGGACCATAGAGTCATCGCACTGTGTACACACATGTCAGAACATTGCCTGCACCTCCAACATACACAATGGAAAAAAAAAAAAAAGAAATCTGTTGGTTCATCTGACTTTGATCCCCAGATTCCCATTTATAGCAATTACTAAATCCTTCCCAAGTGATTGGCTGTGTGGATGTGCTCCCCTGATTGGCTGTGTGGATGTGCTCCCCTGATTGGCTGTGTGGATTTGTTCCCCTGATTGGCTGTGTGGATGTGCTCCCCTGATTGGCTGTGTGGATGTGCTCCCCTGATTGTGTCATAAAATAACACTCAGCTACTACAAGACAAACTGGTAGAAAGTGAGGATTTGTACCAGGCAGCCAATTTATGAAAGTTAAAAAAGAAAAGAACTTGCTCCCCCAACCCCTGTTTATGTACACACAGGTTTGTCCAGTAAAGGAAATCACACAGGTTAGGGACTGAAATCCTAGTATCCCTGCCAGTCTGCAGACCGCGTGGCTCAAAAGGTCAGACGGTCCTGGTGGCAGTGCTGCCGTCGTGGTGTGAACCGCATCTAATCATACTTTATAAAATCTGCTTCAAATGATGCTAAAACCGTCCTCTGAAATATCTTCACATAAAAGTGAAGGTTTAATAAATACTTAAAAGTCATATCAGTACATCACCCAATTCGTCTACTCCTGCTGCTGCACCTGAAATGTAATATACATTTTGTTTATGTTGAGCTGATTTTCAAGAAAAGGAGAGTGCAGAAACTGCCGAGTAGAATGGGGAGAGGGGTAAGATCTGACCTTTTCTTGCTTTGAAATTAATTAATCCCTCAATCTACCTGTGTAGCTGGAAACATTTTTCCTGCCACCAAAATTCTTTCTTTTTACATTTTTCTAAACTTACACTTTTGGCAAGAGTGGTAAATTGAAAAGGAGTGCACGTTTTTATTAATTCTATAGAGATGGAAAGTTTCAGTCATGTAAATGGCAATAGCAATGGGTGATATTCTTTTCTTTTCATATTGGTTAGGCTGTTTCTGCCTCTGTTCTAATTTTCAATACTGCAGTTGCCGATATCCTTACTGGAGCATCATAACATAATACATACTCTTGGTCTTTTTTGGAGTTTTCATAAGAGTTTTTATTTATCAGTGAAGTTATTTTGTCATGTATCTCCCCGTCTTAATTAGTGTCACAGGCCATTTTCTAGGTGAGAGCGCCAGTTCACAGCTTACCTGTATATTTGGAGCTTTAGAAAAGAATGATGTGGGATTTGGAAAGTGACCTAAAAAGAAAAACAAACAAACACAAGGACGGCCCTCTCCCACCCCTCCAGAGGTTGTAATCGAATTGGTGTGGGGTGAAGCCAGGGTCTGGAGATTTTTAGAATTCCCCAGGCGATTCTGATATGCAGCAAAGTTTGGGAACTGCTGCTCACAAGGGCTGATCAGGCTTCCTTCAAGGAGTTCTGTGTAACATGGTGGTTTTCTATCTGGTCTCACCTGCGATGCTGAAAAAGACAGTGAGGTCTGTGCCCCACCCTAGGAGATTGTGATCTAATTGTTTTGGGTGGTGCCTTGGGGTTTGAAATTTTTAAAAGTTCCCACTCAATTCAAATGTGAAGACAAAGTTGAGAATCACTGCATAAATGTATAATTTAAAACAAGCCTGAATGATATTTTCTAAGGAAATCAAAACTTAACACGTTTGCAACATGCAGTCATCTTTGAAGGATATTAAAATAAGAACTGTTTTTTCCTCACTGCTGTTAACATTATATAAGTGAGACAATTAGAGGCACTTAGAATTTTTATTTTAACAACATTTTTTATACTGCACTTTTAATTTGCATTTATAGGTATGCTCCTAAGTAGAAGAAATAGACCCGAATGACCTTATCTGGCAGTGTCTATACTCTATCTTTGACAGGTGTATAAAAACATGCATTTATTTAATGGGAGTTATGTGTTGGAAAGGGAAAGTGAACTGTTCTTTTGTATAATTCACAGAACGTCTTATCTGGGCTGGTAGCCTAATGAGTATTTTAATTTTTAGATAGTAGCATTTGAAATAGGGTTTCTAGGTAGGTGGATAAATCATTTCTGGAGTGTTACTCAATGTATTTCCCAGGTTTTGTGTGACACAGACCCTCTGCTTCTGGTCACGGGTTGGATTGAGCTACTGTAATCCAGTTGAGCCTTGTCCCCTGTCCCCGCAGATATTTCTCATGTGCTCCTTTCTCTCTGGAGGCCGTTCTGTGGCTCAGCTGTCATCCCCGGGTGACTCACTGCTGCCAGGGATCTTTATTTCCCGTGACCTGTTTGTTCTCAGACCCTCCGCATCAGCATTTGACCTTGGTCTTGTTCCGAGATACGTGGCTTTCAGCTTTGCTTCTGCATTTCAGAGCCTTCATTCTGTTCTGTTTTTTTCACTATTCAGTCCTTTCCCCATTTTTAGCCCCAGATGATCCAGTCCTAATTCCCTTATACCGTGCATACCCGTCAGGGTTGGGCTAAGAAAACAGCTCATTCTGTGAATTCCTAATGTGAGGTTTTTAATGCAGAGACTTAGGGTTCGTCTGCCCTTAGAAGGGCCGGGGGAGTGAAGCTGGTGCCAGCTGTGTGTGCCTCCTAGGTAAGCGAATCCAAGGCCTCCCATCTCCACAGCTTTTCCTCCTGTGCAGGTGATGCTGGTGCCCTTGCCCCCCACTTGACTCCTTCTGAAATATGGCTTGTGTCTCTCTTTCAAGCTCTCTCTCCAGGATGCTGAGTAGAGGCAGGAATACTGTGTAATTTTCCACTTCCTCTCTACCCATTTGTCTCCCGCTCATCATCCAAGGCCCAGGTGACATTTCTGCTTTTCCAGTCTGTCTTCCGTCACCCTTCTCCATGTGACTGTCACCTGAGCTTGCTGTATCCATTGCCTCGTGTCTTTGATTCCTCCTCACTCCTTACTCTCCCCTGCTTCCAAAACCCTCCACGTTTTTCCATTTCTTCTTTTAAGTTCCATAATGATCTGTTTTGCTACATTCAGTGACTTTTTCTCCGTCTTTGTTCTTCTAGAACTAATGGACCATGGAACACAAGGATTGCCTTCTCCTCTTTGAGGTCCTGCAGGGAAATGTAGGGATCCACAAGTATCCTCCAGCCTGCTGGCTCCCTCCCCCTCAGAGAGAATGAGCCTCTCAGGACCATTTTCTTCAAATTTTCTTCTCTGTTCCCAATGTGACCATTTTCGTCTAGGTCCTCATGATGATTCCTCCACTGGCTTTTTTTTTTATTATTAAATCATAGTTGTGCACATTAATACTATCATGCAGTACAGTGTGTTGTTTCCATAGACAACTTGAAACATTCTCATCTAATTGGCCAACATAGCCTCCGTCATTCTCATAGTCATTGCATTAACACATTTATATTCCACATTTAGAGAGATTCACATGTACCCTTATAGGATAAATCATAGGTGTGATCCCAACAATACCCCTGCTTTCACCCATCTTCCCACCTCCCCTCCCCTCTTTCCCCATATTCTTGGGCTTAACTTGGGTTATAGCTTTCCTATGGTAGCGAACTATCAGTTTCATAGTAGAGCTGAGTACATTGGATACTTTTTCTTCCATTCTTGAGATACTTTGCTAAGAAGAATGATTTCCAGCTCCATCCATATAAACATGAAGGAAGTAAAGTCTCCGTCTTTCTTTATGGCTGCATAGTATTCCATGGTGTACATATGCCACAGTTTGTTGATCCATTCGTGGGTCGATGGGCTTTTTAACCACAGACTCTTCTCTCTACACCCACTTTTCAGTGACTTATCTGTCAACTAATAAATTATCTTAAAATAATTCTGCTGTTATATCATTTTCTGGCAAAAGAACTTAGTTTTTCTTACCACCACTATCTTTCTCACTGTTGTAAAATCCTTGATAACCTGGGTTTGATTTGCCATTTAAATCTTAACATCTTAGCAATAATTTCCATAGAAAAATATTTCTTTTGGCCAAAATGGTCTGTTGTCCTATTCCAGATGTGTTATTCCTCCTTTGTTTACTTAACTCTTGCTTGTCCTAAGCAGACAGTTTTGTTCTTACCATGCTTAACAATTATGGTTTGTGACACTAGTTTTTCTTTTGTTTTATTTCTAAAAGCCCAATATTTGGGGATAAAAAGTCAGATAGAAGTTTTGTACCTGTGGCTCATGAGTAGGGCCTCAGCCCCATGTACCCAGGGTGGCGGGTTCAAACCCGGCCCTGGCCAAACTGCAACAAAAAAATAGCCAGGCGTTGTGACCAGCACCTGTATTCCCAGCTACTCGGGAGGCTGAGGCAAGAGAATCACCCAAGCCCAGGAGTTGGAGGTTGCTGTGAGCTGTGATTCCACAGCACTCTATGAAGGGTAATAAAGTGAGATTCTGTCTCTTAAAAAAAAAAAAAGTTATTCTTCTATGAATGTTTTAGTTGTTAACAAATTCCACAAGCTACAATTTTAGTCATCATCAGTTCTATTCTGATTTGATAATCTCTTCTAGTAATCTCCATGATGAATTGCCTGATTGGCTACTTTTTATAATTTCTTATTTCTTATTTTTTTTATTTGTAGTGTCAGGAATAGAAAAAAATACAATTTTATTATCTCCCTCTCTATAATCTTGTTTCTTTGTTTTAAGAACAAAGACAGAAATTGGGTGGACAACTGGGTCAAAGCAGTGAGACAAAAATATTTTTCAGGGTTGAAAATGGTAAGAGCCCAGACTTGTACGTGGAGTCTGTGCTTTCCTGGCCTGGCTGTGAGGCCCTTAGCAGCCAGCCCACTCTATTTTCCTTTCCCGTCTTTCCACTGACCACACATCTGTATTTGTCCACTATTTTGGCCATACTGGATTTCTGGATGTCACTGTTGCAACCTGCTTTTTCTCATGTCTGTACCTGTGTTCTCGTGATTCCTTCTGGATGAAATACCCCTGTGTCTCCGTTGCCTTGCGAATGTTCACTCTTCTACAAGGCCAAGTTCAAATGTGTTTTGAGTTCTATCCTTTGAGCTTAGTGGACATCTCCTTCCTTTGTGCTGCTATATTATTATTTTTCTGCCTTCTTAGAAGTATTCGGCATGTTACGTTGTCCAGTCTTCTCCACTGGACTGTGAGGTCACTGGAGGTCAGCATGTTTTTGCTGCACAGGTTTTTTACTCAGTACCTCGTAGGTCTTTCTCTGGAAATACTTATGGAGCGAACCCCTTCTGCATCTCACCCCTATACAGTGAGTAAGGTGAGATGCAGGCAGTCAGACCAGGGTCTATATTTTTAAAATGGTCTACGTGTATTAGTCACCAGGCCGTCCAGGATTCTCCCCTTTCGTCATTTAATTTGCCTTTAAACTTGGCCTCTGCTGATTGTCACTTTTCAGACTTTTTGTAGAGTCTGAGTCTTGAATAATAGGCTCCAAAATTGGGAAGAAAGAACACAAGTTAGATTTTTTTAATTGACTGGTCTATGGAAATGTTTGTCTTAGTAATATTTTCTTTAACGATAATGGATGTATGTTGTGCTGTCATAAAGCATTTATTGACTACTTTGGTGACATTATGGCACTAAAGACGTAGAGTCCTCTACTGTCATAAAGATGTGTTTCTTGACTGAGAAACTTCTACTTTATTTAGAAGAGAAAGGGAAAAACAAGTAGTGCGTGCTCCGTGTTTGCTGTCTGAGAGTCTGTGATGGCTGCATTCCACAGATACGAGTCTGCCTGATGCTCAGGTCACGTTATTTCACTGATGAGGAAACGTGTGTCAAAGTGGTCCTGACCTCACTTAGGGTGACCTCCCTTGGGAGGGGCAGAGAAAGAATTTCCAGACAGCCAGTTTTGCATATTTTCAAAGCCGACACTCTGATAGCATCATCTCTAGTAAAATGAGATTTCATAGCGATATCAACTGTCGCGAGGGAAGTGCCGGCTTCTTTTCTCTGTTGGTTTCCTAATATAGTTGATTGAAATAATGATCCTCATCTCCACTCAACTGAACAATATTGTTTCAATGGTTGACTAAGACAATATGGAACAAATGATTAGCTCAGTGACTGGGACAGAGTAACCTGCCAACAATCGGAAGCTATTATGATTTTTGTCTCACTCGATCACAATACCTATGAAAAAACAGACAAGCGCAGAGTTCTGCGCACATTGTAACGGACGGAGCAAGCCCTGGATGGAGCCTGTGAGGCTGGAGCAATGAGATCAAGACCCATGTGCACTTCACATATTTTTATATAATGGTTTAAAGTTAGCAAGCAGCTTTAATGGGCATTGCTAAGTCACTGAAAATGTGAGGGGCTGAAGTATCAGCTTATAATACTACGATTTGTGTGTAGAACACTAATGGAACTCAAAGAAAATGGTGTGTGGCTTGGAGAATGGAGTGAGTCTGGGAAGGGCGAGAATATCAACTGGGTTTCAGTGGAGTTGTGGAAGTTATGCTGTGTAGGCAAAATCACACGATGGAGGTCCGGACATAAACAACCAAGTTGAACACAGAAGAGAAAAATAAGGCCAGCCCAGCAGAAATAAAGTTTTAAAACTTCATTTTCTGAACCTCTACATCCATCTAAAAGAGTAGCTAACGTGAGAAGGATCAAGGAATACGTTTCTAGTGGGTTTTAAGTGATAATCCAGGGGGTGATGTCTGCTCAGTGATGATACCTGCTGAGCCACGAAGACCGCCTTAAGCAAAGGGCATTACCAAGCCCGACCCAGGATCGCAGAAACCTGGGACTGCAGACCTGTGTCTGAGGTTCCCGGCTTGTGCATCTGGCCTGCCTGGACTAACAGTGATGTTCTTTGTTGGAGCGTGGACGACAGTGGTGAATAGATCATCTTTATCTTTCCTCCCTCACACAACTCTGTGCAGAAGCAGGGACTTCATAAATTCTGACTGTGAGTCCTTATCAGCTGCTCTCTTCTGATGTATCTTTTCACTCCTCCTGCCCCGATTCCTGATTGCCTTTCAAGTTCTGAACACAAATGCTTGGTATTCCAAAGGAGGATGCCTCTGTGAACGTCACTGTGAGCTGGTTCAACTTTCTTTCACTTGAGTTTCCGGCACCTCGCGTTGCTGTGGGTTGAATGAACAGCGGCCGCCTGCCGTCGCTCTGGTGCACGTGTGTGCTGTGATGTGTGCGTTTCATTCAGGGTGACAGAACCAACAGTGGGTCTGTGGCACCTTCTTTAGAATCAAATCATTTTGCTGGACACATGGTAGATGGTTATTAGATTCTCTTTAACATGCTCTTTACATTTAAATGCATGTTTCACCTTCCTCTGGTGTCAGACTTGTATGGGGCTGGACTAATTCCCCATCTGTCTTTTTTTTTTTTTTTTTGTAGGGGAGGAGGAGGCCTTAGGTTCTTCTCTGTAACCTCACTGGCCTAGTACAGTGTTTACATTTAACACTCAGTGGCTAATTAATGTCTCTTGATTGGATTAATTTTTTTCTTAGCATAAAAAAGTACAAATGATGCTGTGAATAATTAACACCAAAGAATGCATACATAGAAAAGGAGGCCACCTCTCCAAATGTCACCTCTTCTCTGAAGCCCGACCCACAAGATCCCTGCGCCCAAGTCCCTCAGCACTTCCCATCTTTAATTTGGAGCAATATTAAAATTTGCTTGTCGTCTGTATGTTTTTCGCGTGTAGGTCCCCTGGGATATCATTGTACCCGTCTACTGCTCACAGGTATAAACTTGCTTCACATGATAGAATATGTCTGTGTGTACGTGGAAAGCACACACATAGAAAAACGACTGTCTCGCTGTCTGGAAAAACACGAGGGATTTCATATTTGCTCAGGAAACCTCCCACTCTTGTGTTGTAAATGTTCAGACACAGTAGTTTGAACACCTCCAGTGAGAAAGTAGGAAGACAGAGGCGTGTCCGTGTCGTGGGGTGCAGAGCCACTGTGAGCTCTGTGCAGGGGGGATCATGACCCCAGACCTGTAGGAAGACAGAGGCGTGTCTGTGTCATGGGGTGCAGAGCCGCTGTGAGCTCTGT
>NW_003852533.1:869763-872277 GCF_000181295.1 Otolemur garnettii | reverse complement strand
GAAGACAGAGGCGTGTCCGTGTCGTGGGGTGCAGAGCCGCTGTGAGCTCTGTGCAGGGGGGATCACGACCCCCAGACCCGTAGGAAGACAGAGGCATGTCCATGTCGTGGAGTGCAGAGCCGCTGTGAGCTCTGTGCAGGGGGGATCACGACCCCAGACCCATCCACTGTCCTCTGCTGCTGCTGAGCTCAGCTCTTTTCCAGCTTAACTCTGTAAGTATTTATTGAGCGTTACTATTTGCCCAGCCACAGACTTGATGATGTGGATGATTTTGGAGATGAGTACCACCACTGCATTTATAAAAACAACATCAGAAAATAATGAGTGTTAGTGAGTGGGATGGCTCAAGTAGGACCCCTCCAAACACTCAGATGTTGGAACTCAACAGCCAGTGCGTGACAAGGGGAGGCCTCTGAAAGGTGATCATGGTGTGAGGGCCCGCTGGTGAATGGGGTCAGACCCCTCGTAAGGGGGGCTCCATGCAGCCTCTCCTTTCTTGCTCTTCCAACTGTCCCTCTAGAATAGGAACCTTCATAGTGCTGTCGACAGCAGCCCTCACCAGACCACCGGCTGCCCCCAGCACCTTGATTTTGGACTTCCTAGTCTCCAGAATCGTGAGAAATTAATTTCTGTTCAAGTCTCAAGTATTTTATTATAACAATACAAAGGACTAGAACCATGAGGATGAGAAGTTGGAACATTCATACGCTGTTGGCAGGAAAGGAGAATGGTGCGGCCACTGTGGAAACACTGTGGCAATTACTTAAAAAATTAAAAATAGGATTACCATACAGACTGGGCAGTGGCTCACACCTGTAATCCTAGCATTCTTGGAGGCCATGGAAGGTGGATTATCTGAGCTCAGGAAGTCAAGACCAGCCTGAGCAAGAGTGAGACCCATCTCTACTAAAAATAGAAAAACTAGGGCTGCACTTGTGGCTCAAAGGAGTAGGGCGCCGGCCCCATTCAAACCCATCCCTGGCCAAAAACTGAAAAAAAAACCATAGAAAAACTAGCTGGGTGTTGTAGTGGGTGCCTGTTGTCGCAGCTACTAGGGAGGGTGAGGCAGGAGGATCACTTAAGCTGAAGAGTTTGAGGTTGCTATGAGCTATGATGCCATAGTACTTTACCCAAGGTGAGAGAGTGAGACTCCGTCTCAAAAAAAAAAAAAAGAAAGAAAGAAAGAAAGAAATTACAGCACGATCCAGTCACCCATCATCCCCATTTTAGCTGCCATTCACAACATTGAAAAGACAGAAATAACCCGGATGTCCATCAGTGGACGGATGTGAGGACACAGTGTGGTGCACACATACCATGGGATACAGTCAGCTTTCAAGCGGAAGAGGCCCTGCCAGGCGGAACAGCAGGAATGACACTGGCGGACGTTATGATGAGTGAAGAAAGCCGGTCCCCCAAAGACAGACGTGGTGTTATCCCACCTGTGTGTGATACCAGGGTGGTCAGATTAATAGAGACAGGAAGTGGAAGGGTGGTCTCCCAGGGCAGGGGGACGAAGGAATGGGCAGTTGTCATTTAATGGGTACAGAGTTTCAGTTCTGCAAAAAAGGAGGAGGTCTGACGATTAGTCACACAACATGGGAAGGCACTTAATGCCGCTGAACTGTCCCCTTACAAACGCTGAAGAGGCAGGTTTTATGTTTTGTATATTTTACCACATGAGCAAAAGTTAACTGAGGTGCGGTTCCGGTCTCCACTGCCTTGGTTCCCATCTTCCACTGCATTGGTTCCCACCCTCCACTGCCTTGGTTTGATCCTCCACTGCCTTGGTTCTCGTCCTCCACTGCCTTGGTTCCCACCCTCCACTGCCTTGGTTCCCATCCTCCACTGCCTTGGTTCCCGTTCTCCACTGCCTTGGTTCCCACCCTCCACTGCCTTGGTTCTCGTCCTCCACTCCCTTGGTTCCCATCCTCCACTGCCTTGGTTCCCGTTCTCCACTGCCTTGGTTCCCGTCCTCCACTCCCTTGGTTCCCGTCCTCCACTGCCTTGGTTCCCACCCTCCACTGCCTTGGTTCCCATCCTCCACTGCCTTGGTTCTATCCTCCACTGCCTTGGTTCCCGCCCTCCACTGCCTTGGTTCCCGCCCTCCACTGCCTTGGTTTGATCCTCCACTGCCTTGGTTCCCGTCCTCCACTGCCTTGGTTCCTGTCCTCCACTGCCTTGGTTCCCGGTCTCCACTGCCTTGGTTCCCGGTCTCCACTCCCTTGGTTCCTGGCCTCCACTCCCTTGATCCCCATCCTCCACTCCCTTGGTTCCTGGCCTCCACTCCCTTTTCCCGTCCTCCACTGTCTTGGTTCCCATCCTCCACTCCCTTGGTTCCTGTCCTCCACTGTCTTGGTTCCCATCCTCCACTCCCTTGGTTCCCGGCCTCCACTCCCTTGGTTCCCATCCTCTACTGCCTTGGTTCCCGGCCTCCACTCCCTTGGTTCCCATCCTCCACTCCCTTGGTTCCCGTCCTCCAGTGTCTTGGTTCCCATCCTCCACTCCCTTGGT
>NW_003852533.1:862244-869743 GCF_000181295.1 Otolemur garnettii | reverse complement strand
TGGTTCCCATCCTCCACTGCCTTGGTTCCCGGTCTCCACTCCCTTGGTTCCTGGCCTCCACTCCCTTGGTTCCCATCCTCCACTGCCTTGGTTCCTGGCCTCCACTGCTTTGTAGTTCCTTTCTGAGGAGTGAATGAGGGATACTTACTAGACTGGAGACGTAAAGATGAGTAGGAGCTGGGCAAGCTCAGGGGATATGCTGGGTAGATGGTTGTATCAGATGAAGCTGGAGAGGGAGGCAGAGCTCATGTTTTTCAAAAGCTTCTAGGCTCATATGGATTTTATTTGGTCTTTAACCCAAAGATGGATGTTTACTGAACACAACTGACATATCTCTGATAAGGAGTTTCAAGGGCTACCCGATTCCATGCTGTTCTCAGCAGAAAGAGCTGGGGCCACTGATTCGTTCACAACCTCATTTTCATTCCTGCTTCACCAGTGCCATTTACAACTAGTCAAGTAGTAATAATTCCATGCTATTGTCAAAGTATTGGTGGAAACAGTCCACCCCTGGTAACCGGCCTTCTTATCTGTTGCTGCTGAGACTCTGACTCTGGAGTTTAAAGTGAACCTGCTGCCTTCCTCCTGCCTTGCCTGTTCCTCACCCAGCACATCACCTTCCTCCCAGGATGGGGCCCGTTCTAGCACTAGCCTTCTCCCAAGTGGCTTCTTGCATTTGTTCTTAGGTGGGACACTTCCTTTCTGTGTTCGGCTAATAGCTTAATCTGTTCATGCTGCTGTAACAAAATAACTTGGAAATGGTAAATAAATACTCCTTATAGGTCTGGGGTCTGGGAAGTCTAAGGCCAGGGCTCTGGACAGTTTGGTGTCTGGGAACTTTCTGGCTCACAGATGGCATGTCTTTCTAGTTCGGTGGGAAGGGCTTTTTCTATAAGGCCACTAATCCCGTTTCTGAGGGTTCTGTCCTTGTGACCTATTCATCTCTCCAGGGCCCCACCTCCTAATGCCATTACCTTGGAAGTCAGGATTTTGATGCGTGGATTTTAGTGGTGGTGGTTCATAGTAACTGGCCTTTTGGATTCTGGGGATACACTGATGATTAACCTGTGAACTCTTTTTTTAACTTTTGGATGGAATCCTAAAAATGTATAAAGCACATGTGTATGCCTAGTGAAGGAGTTATGGACACACTTTAAATGCAAATCAAACTGCAGTGAGTGTTGTCATGTAATGTATAAATAAATGATTGTTGAACACATGAGAAAATTGTCCTTATGGGGAAGAGTAGACAAAATCAGAGATGGGTTAACGTAGAGAGGCCAAATGTCATTTGGACTGAGTGTTGAAGGAAGGGTAGGAATTTGATGTGCACAGAAAAGAGGTGGTAGAGACAGAAAAGTGTGGCAGACAGAGCAGAATGAGTGCTTCTCCCTGTGCCAGGTGCTTAGAGCTCTTTCAATATTTGTCAATGAAAGGATGAGTGAAGGAAGAAAAGCAGGAGGTGGGGAAAGTGGCTCATGTGGTATAGTATGTGGCAGTGTCCAAACCCAGGAGCCTGACACAGGGTAGGTTTGATGAAATCTGAAAACAATGAACCCTGAAATATAGACTACATCTGTTGATTAAAAAAATTAGGCAGAAATCAAATAAGTAACAAGAAAAATCTTGTGATTCAGGTTCTCTTCCACTCAGGGTTTCATTTTTCAGAATTATAAGATTGGCTACTTAATTATCCACATTTTTTTGCACCACAAATAGTAAGTAGAATATTATTATAAAGAAAAAGATGGTCTGATCCAGCTGTATATGCATAAAATAACTATTTCAGGGAGCTAACTTGGTTTGCTTGAATTGTTTTTTGAATTGAAGTTGAGAAGCAGATACCTTAATAAAATTACTTTTCAAGACTTGGGGTTAAAATAAGAGGATAAAAAGGAATTCTCATAAGTTCAATATTTAGTATAAAGCACAGAATCTTTAAGAATAACCAATGAATGAAGAATAAACATGGCATTTGGTTGGTTTTAATGCAAATCAACTATAAGTAGTGAAAGTATTGTTGTAATTGAAGTGCTCACTGTAGGCCAAGTTTGAATTATTAAATTCTAGTGAAAGGAAAAACCAATAAGTAGCTGAGCTTTTGGTTGGTTAGAGGAAATAAATCTATACTCTGAAATCAAAACCCAAAGAAAAAGAAGTCATTATATCAAAAAGGCACCGGGACTTGAATGTTTATTGAAGCACAGTTCTCAAATGTGAAGATGTGGAATCAGCCTGAGTCCCCATCAGTGGACAAGTGGATAAAGGAAATGTGTGCTTGTGTACATGGATTGTCTACTGCTCAGTGTACATAGATGGTCTACTGCTCAGTGTACACAGAAGGTCTACTGCTCAGTGTACAGAGATGGTCTACTGCTCAGTGTACACAGAAGGTCTACTGCTCAGTGTACATAGATGGTCTACTGCTCAGTGTACAGAGATGGTCTGTCTACTGCTCAGTGTACAGAGATGGTCTACTGCTCAGTGTACATAGATGGTCTACTGCTCAGTGTACACAGAAGGTCTACTGCTCAGTGTACACAGAAGGTCTACTGCTCAGTGTACATAGATGGTCTACTGCTCAGTCATAAAGAGGAATGAAGTGATGTCATTTACAGCAACTTGGATGGAATATCAGTGAAGTATCTCAGGAATGGCAAACAAACACCGTGTTCTACAGGCGTCCTCAAACTATGGCCCATGGGCCACATGCAGCCCACTTACAACATTTATCCGGCCTGCTGGGTGTTTTTGCCACCGCTGCGTGTCCTGCTTAGCAGCTGACTCGTCCCGGGGCCCACAGTCTGGCCCTCCAATGGTCTGAGAGACAGTCAACTGGCCCCCTGTTTAAAAAATTTGAGGACCCCTGGAATAAGTAGAAGCTGAACAGGGGGTGCTCTTCTCTGTCATGAAGTGGTATGTGGACATTCTAAACTGAGAAGGGGGAGGGCGGGCGGAGGGATAAAAACTTACCCATTTGGTACAATGTACTCTATTCTGGTGACAGGCACACCAAAAGCCTTTACTTCAGTATTATATGATTCACTCATGCAACAAAAACACTTGTACGCCCTTAATGTTATGATATAAAAATTACATATATACACGTATTACATGTATAAAAATATATATACATATATGTATAACTGAGGTTGCATGCCAGCTCCTGTGTGTGGAGAGAGCACTAGATCTGCTGATCTCAAGTGGATAAGATGAAACCAGATAAATTTGAAGAATCCAGCTAAGCAAAGCATTTGATGATACCAAAGAAACTGAACATGGAAAGGATATTATTCTCACAACCACCCAGCCAACCTCTCGGAAAACCTGAAACATCACCTACCACGTGGAGAAGGAGGGCAGGAACAGCTCCCTGGACGGTCTTCACCATCTGCTCTCAGTTCCTTCCGTCTATTCAGTCTTGCTGTGACCTTGGTTGCCAGGTTTGTCCTCTTTAAGTTGTGGCTTCTTAGTCTATAAGCTAAAGGGAGGAAAGTCTGCCCCACTGGCTTTAAATTTATATGAAAGTTCTGTAGAATATGAGACATTATTTAAGCTGGAAGCTCCCAGACAAGTAAAGGCCTAACTCTAGAATAAAATTTTGATTAAAACCATATAATCTCACCAGTAAAAAATGACCATAGTTATATAACAAACTGAAATTGATATAAACACCAGAAAGAAGAGTTCTGTTTTTTCTGTTTTCATCAGGTTGTACATGCTAATGAGATGTTATAAATAATTTACTTTATGGCCGAAGCAAGGTGAGTTTCAGATTGGGAGATTTTTTTTCCTTCCTTCTTTCTTTCTTTCTTCTTTTTTTTTTTTGGTGAATTTACTATAATTAAAACATAGGCACAAAGATAATAAAAAATATGCTGAAAGGGAGTATGATTGATTGAATTGTATAATTGATTAAATGGCCAAAGGTGGACTTACAGTCAGAGGGTGCAACTTACACTGAAGTGGGACGGGAAACCAGAAGGCTGGAAGTGGGTCTTGGGCTCTCACTCTGAGAGCCGCTCCGAATCCACTTCCTCATCTGAGACATGGGAGTCATGACTAAGCACTTCTCACAGGATAATCTTGAAGACAAAATGCATCAATGAAAATTCAGTGAACAATGAAACTCTATGTAGCAAACACGCTTAGCCCCTGAAACGTGCCAGTGGCGTACGAGATGGTGGGTTTACAGCAACAGTGACACAGCTTGTTTCCTTAAAGGACACTTCCTGTCATGGGCTCGGCCCTCAGTCCCGTGTCCTGATGCACCTGGTAGAGTCATGTGCAGAGTGAACCTGGAGCACCGAGGACGGAGCACTGAACTCAGAGACATTTTCTAGAGGAAGATTTTGAAGATAAAATCATGATGTACAGCACCACATGGATTTCAGTTTGTAAGATTTACATCCGTGACATGGTGACTGATAAGGAAATGATCATGTTTCATATCAAATATCAAATTTAAAGTATGCAATTAACAATAAGAATCTGAAATTAAAAATTAAGTCCAGCATACAAACCAGCTGCATTATTCCTCCACTGAACAGTGGTGCAGGCTGGGCTCGGAGCTGTGTGCCTACAGTCCCAGCTACTCGAGAAGCTGTGATGTGAGGATCCATCCAGCAACTCTGAGTTTTACACTAGCCCAGGTGACAGAGTAAACTAATATGGTGCACTAGAAGGTCTAATTAACTTCCTAATTTAGGAAGTCATTGCAAATGTCTAAATAAAAAACAGATGCTTATGTCTGCCTGAAAAGAATGTGAACATTGAAAAATAATATGTAAAATCAGTTTAATCAGTCTTTCTTTATATCGGATGTTACCCAGTAGACATTCCCTCTGTGCCCCTCCACACAAAGGCATAATGGTCTGTGTCTAAGTGCTGGGCATACTTTTGGGATTAATGTTGCCTCCCTTTTTGTTCCTACTCAGCAAAGCCTATCTCTAAGATATATATCTGTGTTGAATAAAAACAACTAATTGAAACAATAAGAAAATTTACTGAGTTGGCCAGGTATGCACAACATAAACGAAAGTGATCAATATTCTTTACTGAAGCAAGAAATATCTAAAAACACCATCTTTATATAGTGCTAAAATGGCAAAATTATTAGAGCTAAATTCAACAGAAGAATAATGTGTCTAATATGGAGAAAATGATGACATCTAATTAAAACCATGGACGAAAATTTGAATAAAGGGGTAGACATACCACGTTCCTGGATGAGGGAGGCCATATTGTGAAAGGGTCAGCTTTCCCTAAATTAGACATCTGTACCCAGCATTTCTGTGCACATTTGGGTTTGTGCAGGATTGTAGGAGGAGATGTGAAGGGACACAGCAGGCTGCTGGTGGAGGGCAGCGGCGGGGTCGGGGGAGGGGCTGTTGTGGACGGGGCTGCAGGAGACCAACCCAGAGTCAAGGTTGCTGCAGCGGCTCCACAGTATCACCAGTGACCTTGACTGCTCCTTTCTGTTTCACCATCGTTGCTGTGTGGCATAATTGTTACGGCCACAGCAGAGATGAGTTATGTCCAGAAAGGAATTGAGGGAAAAAGGCAGTGTATATACACATATCAGAAAAGTAAAAATGTTCCCAAACCATCCCGCAGACTTCCCCTTGTGTATTGCTGTGTAGAACCAGGCTATAGAGCACACCCAGCTGCAGGGGAGGTGTGGACTTTTGGCTGCCTGCACAGTGGGTGCAGACTCTCTCCTTCTGAGGCCCCTCTGAGCCCTCTTCTCTCCTTGGCCTCAACCTTGGCCCCTGTCCTGTCTCTGGCCTTCCCAATCCAGTCTCAGCCACAAAGCACACTAAGTCAGTTTAGCAAGAATTCCCCTACTCTCTCTCAGCTCAGTTCACAACTGCCAAGTCCTGGAGGCAACCCACATGCCCATCAAACCATGATGGGATTAACAAACTGTGGCATATGTATACCCTGGAGTACTATTCAGCCATGAGACAAGATGGAGACTTTATGTCTTTTCTGTTTACCTTTTCTAGATGGAGTTGAAACACATTCTTCTTAGTAAATCATCTCAAGAATGGAAAAAAAAATCCAATATGTAGCCAATATGTAAACAACTACATGCCCACACACATGATTAAACACTAATATAGTCAAGGCAAGGGGGAGAGAGTGGAGGAGGGTGATTGGCGGGATCCCACCTAAGGGGCACAATGTGGGGGTGTTCAGCAAGCCTCCTGGGTGAAGGGCTCAACTGCAACTTGATCTTTACCTTAGAAGTGAAAACAATGTAACCTAGAAATTTGTACCCTCATTAATTTGAAATAAAAAAGGAAAGAATAGAAAAGAATTCACTCACTCTTTTTTTTTTATTTGATTATTTATTTTATTTTTTTCCAAAGAAATCCATGCAGAGAGAGACAGGGAAAGAGAAAAAGAGAGAGAGAGAGACAGCGCTCACTTTGATATTGAACCAACCTTGCTGTCTGCTCAAGTTGCTCATCTCCCACCTTTGATGCCTACCCCTGACACTTACCCCTGATGACTCCTCTTAGTAATTCTCCATCCACTGACCACTTCACCCTGGACCGTGGCTCTAAATCCCCAGCTGTGCCTGCTGCAATGGCATCTGCACCTGAGCTCTCTTCCATATTGCAGTAGTCACGAATAAAGTGTGCCCTACTGTTTTAACAAGGATCAGAATAATTTTTCTTACACAGGGGCCACTCTGGATAGAAGTAGAGTTCTATTGGCTGAGAAGAAAAGCAGGGTGGGTGATGGAGAAGTAACAGCCTGATCCTGAAAGCTACTCATTTCCATTTCAAAGGCAAATGTTGACACAAAGCTGAATCCTCATGAGTTCAGAACTTAGATTTAGCTCTGCCAGTGATATACCTGAGAACTCGCTCTTTAGAAGCCTGTGAAATGCTCTACCTACAGATATTGTAGGAGTATTGTGAAGCTTTAATTAAGCTAATGGTTATGAAGTGATTTGAGGAAAGTTACTGCAAACACATAATGCACTGGTAGATAATGTGTGAGTAGTTTCACGAAACCTGGGTAACTTTCAAGTAATTAAAGGCAAATGCACTGTAGATGCTGCTGGGTGACTGTTCTTGGAACTCACCAGAGATTGACAAACCCATCCAGGGGAGAGCAGATCTCACACTGCTCTGAAATGGTTCTGGAAACATTCTTACTCTTCTTTTAAAATCATCCTCACCATCTGCTAGTGAAAGAATTGAGAGGGCTGCCTGTGAACTTAGCAATTAAATGTGCTAATACAGTAGCAGGAGAAAATGATCGTCACACCTGCTTTTTTTTTTTTTTAAACAACAACAAACAGACAAAATTCTACCACCATTCTCAAATTAAAAAAAAAAAAAACACCATCTGTTTTTCTGTGAAAACAAAACTTCAGATTCTTTTTTTTTTTTCTTTTTTTTTTTTTTATTGAACGGTAACTATGTACATTAATGCACTTCTAGGGTACAGTGTGGGGTTTTCACATGCAATCTGAAATACTT
>NW_003852533.1:835744-850874 GCF_000181295.1 Otolemur garnettii | reverse complement strand
TTCTGTCCTTTCAGCCTCCTTCTGGACGGGAGCTTCTGTAAAAAGCTGGCTGCAGTTCGCCATCTTGGCTCCGCCCCCCAAAAAAACTTCAGATTCTTAAAAGAAAAACAGACCCAACTACATTTACAGATATTATTATGTATACTGAAAATGTAGTCATTTTAAAACTTTCTTTATAAGAAAAATTAGGGTCTCAAGGCAAAGGAATCATCAAACCAGTAATTACTGTGTGTTTTCTTTCTTCCCTTTTGGATTTTGAGATTATGGAAAACCGTGACTGTAAATGAGGTGTTTTGTTAGTGAAATCCTTTGTCCACCTACAAAAGACAAGGATTATGTATTTTTTCTCAGTTTAATAAATATTAATGTATGGAAATTAGCATGTATAAAGCCAATGAAGGAATATATTATTAAAGAATTCTTTACAAAGAATCCATTGAAATAGAATTCAATAAAATGGAGTCCTTTGGCCTTGGTTTAGAATACTTGAAAACTTTTAGCAAATACAGGACAAAAGCATTTTTCTAAAATCCGACTATCAAGCACCTGTAAATTAATAGGCCGTAAGAACATAGCTATTTGATCACTGTTACTGCTGTGGTACTTTTTCCCACTGAAATCTTGTGCTCTTATTGTAATTGAGACTAAGTTAAAAAATTTGTATATATTTATCGAGCTAGTTAAGTTTTAAAATCACTAAAATTGTATCGTGAAATCTGGGACATTATGAGAGCTTCCTGGTGCCAAGAAAATGTTTATAAATAAAATTACCATATGTGTTTTTAACTAATGTTGGGTTATGTTCATCACTCCAATGTCCAGTGTGAAAAGGCTGTTCTGCTGTGTAAATTAAGAAACCTGTGAGGTTCGTGGGTTTCTACTCTTGTAGCCCCCCCTCCCTTTTTTATCCCTCCTCTTGACTGTGGGGTTCTGACACATTTAGCATTTAAAATTAATTTAATATACATTTTGAATAAACTCAGTTTTTCTAGAAGCATCTATTGTATGAAAGTAAACAGCATAATATCATGCTCCAGACTTTCATCTCAGTGGTACAGTTTATGTTTATTTGTCCTACCCTAGTCTGTTAACACTTTCTCTCTAAGAAATAAATGGCAGCTAGTAGGTTTATAATTCAGATATTATTTTATAACTCTAATGATATGTGTGACTTAAGATTTATCATTTTTAGTAAAACTAATTTCCAGATAATGCAGTCTACTCTTGTCCTGACCCTCCCAGGATCGTGACAGGAGAGTCAGGAAGGGTTGTAGTACGTTATATTATCTTAGTTCCTGGTAAGCTTCTAAGATTTATAAAGTAAATGAAGACTTCAGGCTATAAATCTTTTCTGAGGTTTAATGGTTTTGCATAGGTCAGTGAACCCTGAAATGGAGCTTGCTATGAGACAAAGTTCCTCAAGTCCAGTAACTGTGTGGTAATGTAATAGGTGGAGGTTTTTGTGGGCACTAAAGGTGCTTCATGTTCCTGAATTTCCCGTACTGCAGTAAATTGAGATTTGCATCGAACACCGTAACAAGTAGCTCATGCAAATAGAATGAAACACCATTTGGACAAAGTTCCGTCTACATTATGTGCCCAAGTTCTGTTGTCTTATCAGCTCACGTCAACCCTACTGATGTATCTCTAAGCAATAATGACATATGGCGTTTTTTAAAACTAGTCCCAATATACACGTGTGAAAAATCCAGGTAATGATAGAATTTGAAACAAAGTATTGGAAAGAAGGATTGGGGAGAGCGGAGGAGGGGGGTGTATGGCACACCTCTTGGGGGAGGGACACAATTTTAATAGAGACTTTACCTAACAAATGCAATCAGTATAACCTAATTCTTTATACCCTCGATGACTTCCAAACAATAATAAATACATAGAAAATAAAAATGAGACAACAACAACAAAGTATGTGCTCCTTTAATATTTAAAAAAAAAATGCCCGTGTAGTGCGGTGACTTGTAATCTGTAAGACGTCCGTCTCTCTGTGCCTGAGTCCTGGGCTGCTTTTCTCTGTCCAGTGTGACATGTGGCTTTCCAACTTGGTTGGTACTAAGTTTCTCCAACCCCGTCCTGGTTGATGGATGAGGTTGCGGATGAGGTGCAGCAGCTTGGGGAAGAGATAACTGAGGGAACCTTCTCTGGTTGTACAGAAATCATAAAACTCTCTGTTGCAGCCTGTGTGTGACTGACAAGTAGGTACCTTCCTGGCTGAAAGCACCGGTTAATAATCATACACATTTTTTTTTTTTTCATATAGGCTAAAATTCCACCAATACAGCAAATAGCTATAAGAAATGTGAATTTCTCAGTGAGTGAATGGCAGTGGTTTTTAGGCTCAAAGAAAAGCCCAATGTGACTTCACGAGAATTATACCTTTTAAAAAAGTTACTGTTTCTCAATTATTTTCTTGACTTGGAAACTGGTGTGTTGGCTTGCACCTATTTTGTAGTAGATTAATATCTTTTGCATTTAACTTTCTGTTACAAAGACCTATAATCCAACTCAAATAACCACCTTAAAAATACAGATGATGCAGACTGTGGCAATATAGAGTTATGATTTTTACTCTTAGGGGAGTGCCTTTTTTTCTTTGGAAAGTACAAACAGTGCCTTGCCTGTACTCTCAGGTGGAGTAACAGGTTTTCAGAACATGGAACTGGTTAAATCTTTTTGTCACTTCTCTTCACCTTGAAAAGAGGCTTATTTCTTCATGGAGGAAATGGCTAAACAGGTGGAAGGGATGGGATGAAAGCTACTTCCTAGACGTGCCTGGAGTAAAGTTTTATGACTTCTTATTGATGATTTGGTGGAAATCGAGCTAGACAAGTACTGTGTGTCCCAGCTAATCTGCTCAGCCACCAGCTGTGCCTGGTTCTACTAATCCAATGCTTCTTTGCCTCTGATCATACCGTGTCTTTAGCACAGAACCCAACCCCCGCCAACTGTCAGTTCTTATCCTTCAACATCCATGTTAAATGTACCCCCTGCACCAACCCTTCATCTCATCACCACATGTGCCGTTTCCCTCCCATTTGGACTGCTACAGTAATTTCTCTGGACTTCTCAGGAATCACGTCTGTTCTTCTTTAGGTACTGTTGGTGTTGCCACATCACTCTTCCCTGTGAAATAGTATAAAGCTCCTGAAACAGACGCCGTGTGCCATTCAGATTTAAGCATCCCACCAGTTGGAACTTAAGGCATAGTCACTTAATTAAGAGCACATTATGGATACATTCATGCGTCAAATAGCCCTGGAAGATTCTATCACGGTAACCGTTTTCTCAACACTCACATCTACTCAAGTGAAGTTATTCCTGAAAGCATAACCTTGTGATATCCAGAATAAAACGATATATTTAAAAATTGGTTTTGGTTCTCTGGGCTCTTTTAACAGAACATATCTTTCTATTTTTGCAAAATATAAAAGGAGAGAAATGATCTAAAAAATTTCAACCTGGGACAAAAACAGACACTTGAGTCTGTATCTAATCTCATAGATAGTCTCATATTTAATCAAGTAGAGCACTTGATTCTGAGAGATGTGAATGATTCCTCTTAAAAACTGTCATTTGTTTCATATATTTTTTTACAGCTTTAGATATGAAATTCCTAAGGTATGAGAAAGAATCCTGAACATTAACAAATCAGAAAACTATGGTATAGG
The DNA here is from genome assembly GCF_000181295.1 of Otolemur garnettii. NCBI lineage: Eukaryota > Metazoa > Chordata > Mammalia > Primates > Galagidae > Otolemur > Otolemur garnettii. The sequence continues at coordinate 847,191 of NW_003852533.1, read as the reverse complement.
TCTATCTTTCTATCTATCTATCCATCCATCCATCCATCATCTATCAATCAAGACGTCAGTTGCTTCTTTCTTTTTTTAAATAGTGGGGTGCAAGTATCTTGCTTCCAAAAGTCTTTCTGCCTTCAATGCTCTAATATTGTCATTTCTTGAATTTTGTTATGTTGATCTCAGCGAGACAATTGTTCAAGTGTTGGGAATTAAGGGAAGAATAAGTTAACTTGAGTTAATATCGAAAACTTGACCCAAAGCACAGGGAATGAAAATATAAAAACTCTGGAAGTGGACTAAGAAGTGAATTGAGGATGGAAAAGAATTGACATAACCTTGCAATATTTAATATTTCACTTTTTAATAATCTTTTTTATTGGAAGTTTTATAGCTTCTTTATTTTTTATATTAGATAGAGAAAAATAATGATCTAGTGAAAATACCAAAATATTGATTGATTGGCAGCTTGGACATTTTTACCGGAGAGCCCATGGTGGAGAATGGGCAGCACAGATGCCACCTGGCTCTATCTGTTATCTTCCTGTCAATCACCACCTAAACAGGTGACAGCTTCTGCAGACACTTGGGACTAGACATGTGCACACAGAGAGAGACGGGAGGATGTAGGGGTAGATGAGGATTATTGTCACTGGCCACCCATTTTCCTTACCACTTGGTCATCAGTAACACTGGGAAGACGTCAACTCACTACCCCCAGTTTAGCACTTAAAATGCCTTGCACTTTTTCTTAAAGTATGTGTTAGTTAAGCTATATTTAACTTTTTTAAAATAAGGTGAAATTTTCCCCTTATAGAAATTTGAGACAATAGCCTTAATCACTAAGACCAGCCAGCTTCCAAAATAGGTGCACACGTTGCCCAGTTCGGCAGAGGATGCCTCAATTCACAATTCTGACGTCTGAAACTGGAGTGGTGATGACGTCATCAGGATCTTAGGGTTGTGATATATTCGAAGTAAGGGAATTACTAAGGTCCTGTTTAGAGATGGTGATAAATGGCAGCAATGGGAACGCAGTGACATGGCACCTGGGAGCTCCAACGATGGACAAACCGCTGTACCAGTGCAGGATGTCGCAAGCAGATGGGACATGGCTCTGAGTCGTACTGGTTGTGTGACCTTGGGAAAGTTGCTTAAGTTCTCTGGATCTCAGTTTCTTTCTTTGTAAAATAAAGGAGTTAAGTGATTGCTGGGACCTTTTGATTTCTAATATTCTATGAATTGGGCATGTGGGAATTCAGACTGCAGCAGTAAGGTGAATTTGGAGAGACAGTGGAAGATACTTAGTAGTTCAGAACCTCAAGAAGCACAGGTGTGGGTAATCCTAGTGTTCTGTCTAAGGCAGATTTCCATGTTTCTCTTGGTCAATTTTGACCACACACACAGCCTATTTTTCTTTTTAACCATCGAGATGATAGGTGTTTATTTTAGCCCCTATCATTGTAACTTCAGCTAAATTTTGCTTGCTTATCTGAAAAACAATATCTTTTCTATGCTCAGATTATTTCTGAAGTCAAAACAAGCAGATAGCATTTCAGTGTACTTTTCAAAAAACATTTCAGAGAAATAGGAGGGTACATATGATTAAGTTGCATCATTTGCATTTGTAAGGTAAAGTCTGAGATGTAGTTGTGTCCTTCACCCAGGAAGGGAGGCATTTACCTATGATTGTACCCGTTGGGTGGGAGCTTACCAATACCCCTTCCCTCTTCTTGAATTTGAGTTTTTTCTCACGTGTGCATGTTGTTGTTAACTTACAAGTTTTAACCTAGTATTGGTACATAGGATGTTTGATTTTCCACTCTTTTTTAAACATTTATTCCAGGTTAATGTGAGGGTACAAACAAACAGGTCACAATATTTGAATTTGTTGGGTCGAGTCCCTCTTATAAGTGTGTCCTGTACCTAAAACATGTGCCATACACCCCTACATTGTCCCCATTAAGTGGAGCATACCAGTCTCCCTGCCCTTTCCCCTTCCCTCCTCCCCAGCCCCCCAACTTGAATTGAAATGAGATTTTCTCCTTTGTGCACATGAATTAGATCATCTGCTGGCTTCATATTAGTATTGAGTACATTGGATATTTGCTTTTCCATTCTTGTGATAGTTAGGAGAGAACGTTCTCCAATTCTATCCAAATTATAACAAAGGATACATCTCCATCATCCCCATCATTTTCATGGCTGAATAATATTCCATGGTATACATCTACCACAGTTTGTTAATCCATTCATATGTTGAAGGCACTTGGGTTGTTTCCACATCCTTGCAATTGTAAATTGAGCTGCTATAAACATTTGAGTGCAAAAGTCCTTATCATAAAATGACCTTTTTCTTTGGAAAAAAGATAGCTAGTAATGGAACTGAAGAATCAAATGGAAGGTCTACTTTTAGTCTTGAGAAGATTCTTCATGCTCCTTTCCGTACAGGCTGTACTAGTTTGCGGTACAGCAGTGCAACAGTGCTCCCCCTCTCCACACCCTTGCCAGCACCTGCAGCTTTGGGACCTTGTAATGTGGCCCATTCTCACTGGGGTTAGGCGGTATCTCAGGGTGGTTTTGATTCACATTTCTCTAATAATCAGAGATGATGAGCACTTGGAAGTACTCTTACGTGTTATGGTTCCTTCTCTCCCTGTTGTTTCTTGTCCTTCCTTCTAGGAGTGTTAAACAATAGCAAAATTAAGATCAGTATGTTGCAGCAATTTCTTATCCCTGAGACTCTTCTACTTATTTCCAAAATAAGAAAAGCCAAAAGGCCAAACTCTAAAGATTTACTTATAGTTGGTATATTTTTGGAAAAATCAAAGATTTTATTCTACTGTAAAACTGTGAAGTCTTTGACAGGGAAATAATCAAAACTAAATAGCTTTTGTGGCAGGGCTTTGCTGCCCATTTTCAGATAGATTTTTAAAAAAATAATAGCTAATATTCTGAGATAATAAATCTATTATATATAATACATTCACCCCTTCACATTTGAAAAAGTTAACACATATTTTTCATATGCCAAGCTCTATTCTAAATATCTTATTAATGTTAACTTATATCATGCTTATTGTATATATGAAGCCCCCAGGCCAATGTATTTTATATATGAATTTACTAGTTAATTGATTTCATGATCTATCTATCTATTTTTTGCTAATATTTGCCTCCTGGCCTTCCTGGGTATATGTGGCATATGGCACAGGTACTCAATATAAGTGATCTGGACAGATAATTTGGTGAGAGGAAATCAGATACAGTAGATGTGGACACAATTGCATATTAAAGCCCAGATGCTCTGTGGCAGCAAATGCCATTCATTGGGCATCTTCACCTCATACAAGTATAAGGGGTGGGGTATTATTATGGGTCATATTCCAAAGGGTATCAAGGACAGCATTAATGATAGTCCTAGAGACCATGAAGGCATATTTCATGGCATTGAAATTACGGCACATTTTTAGCTTTGTATGTTGATTTCTTGGCTCATTTTGAGACAAAGTGTATGCCTCAGTGTCATCTGGAGAAGGAAAAGTGATACTCTTTGTTCCCTTTGTGATAGCTTCTTTATTTTCCTTCCATGCCCTTCATCTCCTTTTCCTGTATAGCTTTTGTTCTCCAGACACAGAGTCACCAACACTTTCCACTGTGGTTCTGGCCTTCCCTCCTCCTTGCTCCCATGGTTTATTTCACTTCATCTCACATCCAATGGCTTGTTGTCTAATCAGAGCCATGATACTTATACACATATATGTACATTTATCACAAATGTGCTTATTAATCCCTTCTTTGTTATTTTTAGTCCATGAGGTTTACTGGGTGATTAAGTAGTCCGTGTAGCTGATATTTTTATCTTTTTTTTTTTTTAACACCAGACTTCTTTTATCATAATCATTTTATTTTTAAACATTTTTCTAAAATGTATCATGTATTAATACTTGCCTATTAAAAACATAAACAATTTATGTTGAATAGTAGTGGAGATAGAGGACAACCTTCATTCAGTAAAATGTTAGCTGTGTGTTTTTCATAGATGGCTTGGATCAGTTTAAGGAATGTGCCACCTATGCCTATACTAGTAAATGTTCTAATTAGAAAAAGATGCTGGATTTTATGGGATGCTTTTTCTGCATCTATTGAGAGGATCATATAGTCTTTGTTTTTACTTCTGTTGATATAGTGAATTATGTTTATGGTTTGGCGTATGTTAAACCAGCCTTGCATTCCTGGGATAAAACCTACTTGATCATAATGTATGACTTTTTTAAGTGAGAAGCTGTAGTCTATTGGCTAGAATTTTATTGAGAATTTTTGCATCTATATTCATTAGTGAAATTGGTCTGAAGTTCTACTTCTTAGTTGGGTCCTTTCCTGGTTTTGGTATCAGGTGATGTTTGCTTTGTATAACATGTTGGGGAAGATTGCTTCCTCCTCAATTTTTTGGAATAATTTCTGCAGTATGTGAATAAGCTCTTCTTTGAAGGTTTGATAGAATTCTGGTGTGAAGCCATCCAGACCAGGGCATTTTTTTTGTTGGGAGATTTTTTATTGTTTCTTTGATCTCAGTGCTTGAAATTGGTCTGTTCAGGAAATCTATTTCTTCTTGGTTGAGTCTAGGGAGAGGGTGTGATTCCAAGTATCGATCCATTTCCTTCACATTGTCAAGTTTCTGGGCACAAAGTTTCTTATAGTATTCAGAGATAATCTCTTGTATCTCTGTGGCATCAGTTGTTATTTCCCCTTTGTTGTTTCTGATTGAGGTTACTAGAGATTTTACTTTTCTATTTCTAGTTAGTTTGGCCAAAGTTTTACATATTTTATTTATTTTTTTCAAAAAGCCAACTTTTTGTTTCATTAATTTGCTACAAGTTCTAGCCAATACAATCAGGCAAGAGAAGGAAATAAAGTGCATCCAAATGGGGGCAGAGGAGGTCAAACTCTCCCTCTTTGCTGACAATCTGATCTTATACTTAGAGAACCCCAAAGACTCAACCACAAGACTCCTGGAAATGATCAAAAAATATGGTAATGTCTCAGGTTATAAAATCAATGTCCACAAGTCAGTAGCTCTTGTATATGCCAATAACAGCAAGGATGAGAAACTAATTAAGGACACAATTCCCTTCATAGTAGCTTCAAAGAATATTAAATACCTGGGAATATACCTAAAAAAAGAGGTGAATATACCTAAAAAAAGACCTCTATAAAAATTATGAAACTTTAAGAAAAGAAATAGCAGAAGATATTAACAAATTGAAAAACATACCATGCTCATAGCTGGGAAGAATCAACATTGTTAAAATGTCTATGCTTCTCAAAGCAATCTACCAAATCAATGCCATCCCTGTTAAAATACCAACATCTTACTTTCAAGACTGGGCAAAAATAATTCTTTATTTTGTATAGAACCAGAAAAACCCCATATAGCTAAGCGCTTCTTTGTAATAAAAACAAAGCCGGGGGCATTAGCATACCAGACTTTAGTGTGTACTACAAGGCTATAGTGGTCAAGACAGCATGGTACTGGCACAAAAATAGAGACATAGACATCTGGAACTGAGTAGAAAACCAGAAGATGAAACTACCCTCTTATAGTCACCCAATCTTTGATAAACCAAACAAGAACATACACTGGGGGAAAGAATTCTATTCAATAAATGGTGCTGGGAGAACTGGATATCCACGTGGAAAAGATTGAAACTGGACCCGCACCTTTCTTCACTCACAAAAATTGATTCAAGATGGATAAAAGATTTAAATCTAGGGCATAAAACAGTAAAAATCCTCAAAGAAAGTATGGGGAAAACACTTGAAGATATTGGCCTGGAGAAAGACATTATGAAGAAGATTTCCATGGCAATTGCAACAACAACAAAATAGACAAATGGGACCCAATTAAACTGAAAAGCTTCAGTACAGCCAAGGAGACAAATAGGCATCCTAAACAACGGGCAGGGATATTTGCATATTATGAATTGGACAAAAGCTTGATAACTAAGATCTACAGAGAACTTAATCAACATAAAAAGACCCAACAATCCCTAATATCACTGGGCAAGAGAAATGAATAGAACCTCCTCTAAAGAAGAAAGACGAATGGCTAACAGGCATATGAAAAAGACAAATGGCTAACAGGCATATGGAAGAATGCTCATCATCCCTAATTATCAGAAAAATGAAAATCAAAACCACCCTGAGATACCACCTAATCCCAATGAGAATGTCCCACATCACAAAATCTCAAAAAAGGCAGATGCTGGCATGGATGTAGAGAGAAGGGAACACTTCTACATTGCTGGTGGGACTGCAAACTAATGCAACCTTTTTGGAAGGAAGTATGGAGAACCCTCAAAGAACTCAAGCTGGACTTCCCATTTGATCCTGCAATCCCATCACTGGGCATCTACCCAGAAGGAAATATATCCTTTTATCATAAGGATATTTGCATTAGACTGTTTATTGCAGCTCAATTTACAATTGCCAAAATGTGGAAACAGTCTAAATGCCCACCAACCCAGGAATGGATTAACAAGCTGTGGTGTATGTATACCATGGAATACTATTCAGCCATTAAAAAGATGGGGACTTTACGTCTTTTGTATTAAAAAGGATGGAAGTGGAACACATTCTTCTCAGTAAAGCATCACAAGAATGGAGAAGCAAGAATCCTATATACTCAATTCTGATATGAGGATAATTGATGACCTAGTACATGGTGGAGGGTGGGGTAAGGAGGGTACAGGGAGAAAAAAGGAGGGAGGGGCTGGGAGGCCATGGGGTGTGACACACCTGTAGGGGACTGGGAACAATTATAAGAGGGACTTTACCTAACAAATGCAATCAGTGTAACCTGGTTCTTTGTACCCTCAATGAATCTCCAACAATTAGGAAAAAAAAAAAAAGAATTGAGGAAAAAACAGTATGACAATTTAAAACAAACAAACACAAAGAAATCACACAATGTAACCTCTTCTTGGGAAGGTCATCTGTTAGCCTCACTCTTCCTCCTCTGCTCCGTGGGGAAGGTCTGTCTGTGAGAGACCACTTTCCCACATACCGAATAGCCTCAGCTTGTTATCGAAGTTGGAGACTCTTCTAACTTTCTTTTTTTGGTCTCATTTGTCAGTGAGTCTTCTTCTAGCAGCATCCTTTTCTCAACCCTTAACTTTGAGCATCTAATTTGCAATTTTGATCATTTAGGGCAAAATTCTAGTCTAGATGAACATGATGGTTAAACTGTATACTCAATAAGAAGTCAGTAGATTCCAGTCTAAGGGGTTCCCCTTTCCTATGGAGTAATGTCTCATAAAGAGGGTTGATGGCAGAAAGCTGGCTCAAAACCCATGTTTACTAGCTATATGACAATTACTTATTGCTGTGAGTCCCCCAGTCAGACTCTCCCTCTTTGCCAACAATCTGATCTTATACTTAGAGAACCCCAAAGACTCAACCACAAGACTCCTGGAAATGATAAAAAAAATATGGTAATGTCTCAGGATATAAAATCAATGTCCACAAGTCAGTAGCCTTTGTATACGCCAGTAACAGTCAAGATGAGAAGCTAATTAAGGACACAATTCCCCTTCATAGTAGCTTTAAAGAAAATTAAATACCTAGGAATATATGTAAAATAAGAGGTGAAGGATCTCTACAAAGAAAATTATGAAACCCTAGCTGTATGATGATTACTTATTGCTGTGAGTCCCCCCGGCTACTACCCACTGGTCATTATAATAGATTCTGGGTTTATTGATGAGAAGAAACAACAGAGACTTTGCTGTGCCCAAACTGGTAAGAGAAAAACCACCCAGAAATAATAATGTTATTGTTTTAAATAACTCTTACAACTCAACAACCAAAAAATCAAATGACTTGATTTGAAAATGGGTAAATAACATGAATATGCAGTTCCCTAAAGATGATATACAAATGGCCATTGAGCATATCAGAGATGTTCATTATCACTAGTCTTCAGAGGAATGCAAACCAAAACCATGAGACATCACTTCCTATCCATCAAGAAAATAGAAAATAAGTAAACGTGGGCAGGAATATGGAGAATTTCAAACCTTTGGGCACTGTAGGTGGGGTTGTAAAATGATGCAGCTTTTATGGAAGATCCAGTGTGAGATCCCTCAAAAAATTAAAAATAGAATTGCCATCTCATCCAGCAATTTCACTTCTGGGTGTATATCTAAGACTGAAGGCAGAGTCTTAGAGATTTGCACACACTTTTTCACAGCAGTACTATCTAAAATAACCAAGAGGTGTAAGCAACCCAGTTGTCCATCCACAGGTGAACAGATAAACAAAATGTGGTATAGACATGCAATGTGGTGTTATCCAGCCTTTGAAAGGGAGGAATTCCTGTCACACGCTTCATGGATGGAACTTGAGGACACATATTAACTGGAATAAGCCAGACACAAAGAGACAAATAGTGCAAGATTCTGCTTACAGGAGGCACTTAGGGTCAGATTAGGGTTCGGGTCAGATTCATAGAGAAAGAAGGTGAAGTGTGGTGAGTGGGGGCGAGGTGCAGAGGGAAAGGAGTTGTTGATTGCTGGTGTAGAGTTTCAGTTTTGCAAAATTAAAAAGTTCTGAAGATCTGTGTCATAACAATGTGAATGTACTCAATGTCGCTGAATTGTACACTTAAAAATGGTTAAAATGGCAAATTTTAGGATATCTGTGGTTTCCCATAATAAAATGCATATAAAACAAAATACTTCTTAACATAAGTTACCAGCAGTCGAGAGGTTTTTAGTGTTGTATTAGGGTTCCTTCAAGAAACAGAACCAGCAGGGGAGTCTCCCTCTCTATGTATGTATATATACACATATATGAGTTAGTGCAAGAAATTAGCTCTGGTGATTATGGAGGCCCTGATGTCTTGTGATGTGCAGCTGGCAAGCTGGAGATTCAGGGCTGTGCTCTTATCTTAACCAGGAGAACTGAAGGTGTGAGTTGCAGTCTGAAAGCTGTGAGGAGCTGATGTTTCCATTTGAGTCTAAAGGCAAGAAAAGACAAATGTTCCCGTTCACACGTCTGGCGGGAGGAGACCCCTCTTGCTCATGGCAGGGTCAGCCTTTTTGTTCTATCTAGCTCTCCAACTGACTCTATGAGAACTTCCTGTGTTAGAAAGAGCAGTCTGCTTTACTGAGCATACAGGTTCAAAGGTTAATTTCATTCAGAAACATTCTCACAGACATACCCAGAATAATGTTTGACTAAATATCTGGGCACCCCATGGTACAGTTAAGTTGACAGGTAAAATTAACCATCACAATGTTGGCAATATATGATGGGGAACAGATGCAGAGGACCTACTTGAACAGGAGAGTTAGGGAGGTTTGGGTGGGGAATTGGCATTTAAGGTGGGACAGGAGGGTTGAGCAGAGCTGGGCTAAGGGGAGGGGCAGTCACCTAACTTCTGCTTACCTCATCCTGAAGGTGAAATGGAGCATGGGTGTTAGAGCTAAGATGCTGAGGTGTCGCTGTTGTTGCATAAAACATCTATACCATTTAAGAATTACAAGGCAAACACACAAATATCTATCACCCAGGTCAGCAAATTGATCATTTACAGCACTCTCAAAACTCCCACAACTATAACAAGTTCTCTCCTCTTCAGGGGAAACCAGGATCCTGTCATGTATGGCAATCATTTGCTTGCTTTTCATATTTTTGCAACCTACATATTATCACTAAATAACATCACTTTGTTCTGCCAGGTTTTGTGTGTAAAGTGAATAAGACCACTTTGAATATATTAATCAGTTTTTAAAGTGACCATCCAAATCTCTGATTGTCTTATTGGCCTCATTTCCGAGATTTCTTGGGGTGTCTCACTCTTGCCTTCATATGCTTCTATGAATTGCATTTGCCTCTAGTTGACTTCTCTTGGTTTAGAGATTTGTAAATGTTTGTTTTAGAATCTGTTTGGATTATAGTCATGGTGACTGTAGATCTCAAATGTTAGGGACTGCTGGATTTTAATCTTGGCTTTGGCACTTACTGGCTGTGTAATCTAATGCTGGTTGCTTAACTTCTTTGCTCTGCAGAAGGGGGATAATAACAGAACCCACAGCACGGAGTCGTAAAGATAGAAAAAAATTAATATCTGTGAGGTGCTTACCACAGTGTCAGGCAAACATAGTCCTCCATGATGGTTAGTAATTAAACAATGAAGTGTTCTCGCATGGATTAAATGAAAGACATTTGTTAGAGCACCTGTCGGGCACATAGTAGGAATTCAGTCATTCTTACTGTAATTTCTCTGTTTTTTTTCTCTCACTTTCAGATTAGTGTGGCTGCTTTCCAGGTGAGTCAGGTTTTCGTAAGTCTGACAGTAGGGTAAATGGGAGTTACCCTGAAGTTTGCCTGTTGAGATCTTTTGTGTCTATATCCCATCGCTCACCCTGTGTACGACTCTTAATTCAACAAGTATTTTTGAGGCTTACTGTTTCAGGCTTATGCTAAACTCCTAGGGCCTGAAATTGAATGATATGTCCTTGGTTCAACATGGGGAAGTCCTGTAGGGCACAGAGATACATAAAGCCTAACACATTAGTGGGCTGTGGACGGGAACACCTTGACTTTCAGGGGTCAGAGAATTGACGTTAGAGTATATATTTTTAGAGCAAGAATGGCTCACCGAACTAGGGTGGGGTTTTCCAACAAAGAGATTGGAGAGTATGTGCACATTTCCAGAGTGGAAACATCACAAGGTACCAGTACATCATCATTTTTCAGTTGTCGAGAAGCTTGTGATGAAACAGATGTCAAATTCTTAATTTTAGCAAAATCTGATTTTGCGTACCCTATTAATCCATTAAACCAGTACAGTCCAACTAAATATAATTTGGGCCATTATGTACTTTTAAATTTTCTAGTGACAATATTAAGTAAAAAGAAACAGTTGATATTAATTTTAGTGATATATTTTGTTTACCCAAGATATCTAAGATATTATTTTAACATGTAATATATACACATATAAGATTATTAGTACTACATTTTAAGTGTTTTTACATACTAAGTCCCCAAAATTTGGTGTGCAGTTTAAAGTATCAGCATATCTAACCCAGACTCTAAATTTTTTACCAGAAATATGCAAACTATACTTGAATTTTATAAAATTATGGTTAGGAAATAGATTTATATATGTGTTTTCCAAAACCAACATGAACAGTTCAAAATGACTGGATCAGATGGAAGCTTTAACATTAAATTAGTTATCATTCAGTAAAATAAAAATAAAAAGTTCACTTTTTCACTCACACAAACCATGTTTCAACTATTCAGTAGTCATATACAGCCAGGGGCTTCTACAGTGGACAACCTGGGTTAACTCTTCTCTCGCTGCAGCCAGTGGTAAGTGTATGGCTGTAGTGTGTTAAACTCTTCTCTGAGGCCAGTGGTAAGTGTATCACTGTAGTGTGTTAAACTCT